>NC_059351.1:22846041-23157083 GCF_019703515.2 Myxocyprinus asiaticus
TTCAGTATTGGAGCCGATACCGATCCTACTTTTAAGGTGCTTTTAAGTCCTTTTTGGAGCTTTATAAACATGGCAATTATGAACTGTTGTTGCACGTAAATAAATGAACAAAGATTTTTCAAAAATTCTCTGACAAAAATAAATAAAAATAGCAAACAGATATCTGAAAAAACTTTTCCATGTAAATAAATTACATTATTTCACAATATTAAATGAATAAATAAAAAATAAAAAAAATAATTTGGAAGGGATTTAATATAGTCTTGTTGAAAAAAGAAAACAAATAATCAAAAACATTTTGTCAAATGTATGAAATAATATATATTAAATATATTTATAAAAATATTTTTATTTTTATAATAATATTTTTAAATATATTATAAAATATATTTATAATAATTTGTTATAATTATATTATATATTTGTCTTCATTTTCATTATGTTGAGGTAACATACTGTAATTTGTACCATTTCCGGCTATTTGCCAAACATTTGTTAAAGTGTAGCAATCTGTGAGTGACACATACCTCAAAAGGGCAACAAATACAACACCACTAATGCAAATGCAGCAATAAAGAACACTTTATTTTTACTCATACCCTGCTGAGAACCTTTATCATGTACACTCAAAAAATATATTGGTCACACTTTATATTAGGTGTCTTTAACTACTATGTACTAACATTAAAATACATAAAATACAATGTATTTATTGTATACATATATTGTGTAGTTATTATTAACTACATTTGGTTCTGCAAAATTTTCACAAGATTTACATTATCTGAATGAATGAATGAATAAATAAACGTTACAATTATATAGCGCTTTTCTGACACTAAACTCAAAGCGCTTCACACAGTGAACAGGGGACTCTCCTCAACCACCAAACAAAATGTGCAGCATCCACCTGGATGATGCGATGGCAGCCATAGTGCGCCAGTACGCTCACCACACACCAGCTATTGGTGGAGAGGAGAGAGTGGAGTGATAGAGCTAATTAATGTATGGGGATTATTAGAATGCCATGATTGATAAAAATTGATATCGGCTGAGTATGAGTAGGCTTAGAGTTAGGGGTAAGTTTAACAGTATAATTAAAGATGTAATTAAATGCATTTAGAATCAGAATGAGCTTTATTGCCATGTATGCTTACAAATACAAGGAATTTGTCTTGGTGACAGAAGCTTCCAGTGCACAAACAATACAGCAAGAGAGAGAGATAATAAAAAAAATAGAATAAAATAAAAAGCTAATAGAAAATATAAGTATATATAGAAATACACAATAGACAATATATAAACTCAGCAAAAAAAGAAACATCCCTTTTTCAGGACACTGTATTTTATAGATAATTTTGTAAAAATCCAAATAACTTTACAGATCTTTATTGTAAAGGGTTTAAACAATGTTTTCCATGCTTGTTCAATGAACCATAAACAATTAATGAACATGCACCTGTGGAACGGTTGTTAAGACACTAACAGCTTACATATGGTAGACAATTAAGATCAGTTATAAAAACTTAGGACACTAAAGAGACCTTTCAACTGACTCTGAAAAACACCAAAAGAAAGATGCCCAGGGTCCCTGCTCATCTGCATGAACGTGCCTTAGGCATACTGCATGGAGGCATGAGGACTGCAGATGTGGCCAGGGCAATAAATTGCAATGGCCGTACTGTGAGACGCCTAAGACAGTGCTACAGGGAGACAGGAAGGACAGTTGATCATCCTCGCAGTGGCAGACCACGTGTAACAACACCTGCACAGGATCCGTACATCCGAATATCACACCTACAGGACAAGTACAGGATGGCAACAACAACTGCCCGAGTTACACCATGAATGCACAATGCCTCCATCAGTGCTCAGACTGTCCGCAATAGGCTGAGAGAGGTTGGACTGAGGGCTTGTAGGCCTGTTGTAACGCAGGTCCTTACCAGACATCACCGGCAACAATGTCACCTATGGGCACAAACCCACATTCGCTGGACTAGACAGGACTGGCAAAAAGTGCTATTCACCAACGAGTCACGGTTTTGTCTCACTGGGGGTGATGGTCGGACTCACGTTTATCGCCGAAGGCATGAGTGTTACACCGAGGCCTGTACTCTGGAGTGGGATCAATTTGGAGGTGGATGGTCTGTCATGGTCTGGGGCAGTGTGTGTCATAGCATCGTCGGATTGAGCTTGTTATCGTTGCAGGCAATTTCAACGCTGTGCGTTACAAGGAAGACATCCTCCTAACTCATGTGGTATCCTTCCTGCAGGCTCATCCTGACATGACCCTCCAGCATGACAATGCCACCAGCCTTACTGCCCGTTCTGTGCGTGATTTCCTGCAAGACAAGAATGTCAGTGTTCTGCCGTGGCCAGCGAAGAGCCCGGATCTCAATCCCATTGAGCACATCTAGGACCTGTTGGATCGGAGGGTGAGGGCTAGGGCCATTCCCCCCAGAAATGTCCGGGAACTTGCAAGTGCCTTGGTGGAAAAGTGGGGTAACATCTCACAGCAAGAACGGGCAAATCTGATGCAGTCCATGAGGAGGAGATGTACTGCAGTACTTAATGCAGCTGGTGGCCACACCAGATACTGACCCCCACTTTGTTCAGGGACACATTATTCCATTTCTGTTAGTCACATGTCTGTGAAACTTGTTCAGTTTATGTCTTAGTTGTTGAATCTTTTTATGTTCATACAAATATTTACAGATGTTAAGTTTGCTGAAAATAAAAGCAGTTGAAAGTGAGTGGATGTTTCTTTTTTGCTGAGTTATATATATATATATATATATATATATACTGTATATGTGCAAATACAAATCTGTTATATACAGATAGTACAAGGGAATGTAATGGCAGAAGAGGTAGGAGATGTTATATAAATAGACTAAGTTGTGTACTGCACATACAGTGCATCTGGAAAGTATTCACAGCGCTTCACTTTTTCCACATTTTATGTTACAGCCTTATTCCAAAATGGATTAAATTCATTATTTTCCTCAAAATTCTACAAACAATACCCCATAATGACAATGTGAAAGAAGTTTGTTTGAAATCTTTGCAAATTTATTAAAAATAAAAAACAAAAAAGTCACATGTACAAAAGTATTCACAGCCTTTGCTCAATACTTTGTTGAAGCACCTTTGGCACCAATTACAGCCTCAAGTCTTTTTGAGTATGATGCTACAAGCATGGCACACCTATTTTTGGGCAGTTTCTCCCATTCTTCTTTGCAGGACCTCTCAAACTCCATCAGGTTGGATGGGGAGCGTCGGTGCAAAGCCATTTTCAGATCTTTCCAGAGATGTTCAATCGGGTTCAAGTCTGGGCTCTGACTGGGCCTCTCAAGGACATTCACAGAGTTGTCCCGGAGCCACTCCTTTGTTATCTTGGCTGTGTGCTTAGGGTTGTTGTCCTGTTGGAAGATGAACCTTCGCCCCAGTCTGAGGTCCAGAGCGCTCTGGAGCAGGTTTTCATCAAGGATGTCTCTGTACATTGCTGCATTCATCTTTCCCTCGATCCTGACTAGTCTCCCAGTTCCTGCCGCTGAAAAACATCCCCACAGCATGATGCTGCCACCACCATGCTTCACTGTAGGGATGGTATTGGCCAGGTGATGAGCGGTACCTGGTTTCCTCCAGACATGACACTTGCCATTCAGGCCAAAGAGTTCAATATTTGTTTCTCATGGTCTGAGAGTCCTTCAGGTGCCTTTTGGCAAACTCCAGGTGGACTGTAATGTGCCTTTTATTGAGGAGTGGCTTCTGTCTGACCACTCTACCATACAGACCTAACTGGTGGAGTGCTGCAGAGGTGGTTGGTCTTCTGGAAGGTTCTCCTCTCTCCACAGAGAAATGCTGGAGCTCTGTCAGAGTGACCATCGGGTTCTTGTTCACCCCCCTGACTAAGGCCCTTCTTCCCTGTTCACTCAGTTTGGCCAGGCGGCCAGCTCTAAGAAGAGTCCTGGTGGTTCCAAACTTTTCCATTTATGGATGATGGAGGCCACTGTGCTCAATGGGATATTCAATGCTGCAGACATTTTTTTGTACCCTTCCCCAGATCTGTGCCTCGATACAATCCTGTCTCGGAGGTTTACAGACAATTTCTTGGACTTCATGGCTTGGTTTCTGCTCTGACATGCACTGTTAACTGTGGGACCTTATATAGACAGGTGTGTGCCTTTCCAAATCATGTCCAATCAACTGAATTTACCACAGGTGGACTCCAGTCAAGTTGTAGAAACATCTCAAGGATGATCAGAGGAAACAGGATGCACCTGAGCTCAATTTTGAGTGTCATGGCAAAGGCAGTGAATACTTATGTACATGTGATTTTTTCCGTTTTTTTTATTTTTAATAAATTTGCAAAGATTTCAAACAAACTCCTTTCACGTTGTCATTATGGGGTATTGTTTGTAGAATTTTGAGGAAAATAATGAATTTAATCCATTTTGGAATAACGCTGTAACATAACAAAATGTGGAAAAAGTGAAGCGCTGTGGATACTTACTGGATGCACTATAATTATTGCTCAATAGAGCAGTTTTATCTGTTCATGAGATGGATAGCCTAAGGGAAAAAACTGTTCTTGTGCCTGACCATTCTGGTACTCAGTGCTCTGTAGTGCCAGCCAGAAGGCAACAGTTCAAAAACGTAGTGGGCTGGGTGAGTGGGGTCCAGAGCGATTTTTCTTGCTCTTTTCCTCACTCTGGAGGTGTACATTTCTTGAAGGGAGGGCAGGGGGCAACCAGTAATCCACTCAGCAGTCCGAACTGTCCTTTGTAGTCTTCTGATGTCTGATTTCGTAGCTGAACCAAACTAGACAGTTATTGAAGTGCAGAGGACAGACACAGTGACTGCTGAGTAGAACTGTATCAGCAGCGCCTGTGGCAGGTTGAATTTCCTCAATTGGTGAAGGAAGTACAAACTCTGCTGGGCCTTTTTCACAGTTGAGTCAATGTGGGTCTCCCACTTCAGGTCCTGTGAGATAGTACAGCCCAGGAACCTTAATGACTCCACTGCTGCCACAGTGCTGTTCAGAATGGTGAGCGGGGTCAATGTTGGGGTGTTCCTCCTAAAGTCCACTTTCATCTCCACTGTTTTGAGGTGTTCAGCTCCAGGTTGTTTTGACTGCACCAGATGGCCAGCTGTTCAATCTCCTTTCTATATGCAGACACGTCGTCATCTTGGATGAGGCCGATGACAGTAATGTCGTCTGCAAACTTCAGGAGCTTGACAGAGGGGTCCTTGGCAGAGCAGTCATTTGTGTACAGGTAGAAGAGTAGTGGGGAGGGCACACATCCCTGGGGGGCACCAGTGCTGATCGTACAGGTGCTGGAAGTGAATTTCCTTAGGCTTACTAGCTGCTGCCTGTCTGTCAGAAAGCTGGTGATCCACTGACAGATAGAGGTGGGAACAGAGAGTTGGGTTCATTTAGTCCGAAGAATAGCTGGGATGATGGTGTTGAAAGCTGAACTGAAGTCTACAAAAAGGATCCTTGCATATGTCCCTGGTCTTTCCAGATGTTGCAGGTTATGATGCAACCCATGTTGACTGCATCATCCACAGACCCATTTACTGTACTTTAAATGTATGTAAAATGTAACAACACATATAAACTATATTGCCAAAAGTATTCGCTCACCCATCCAAATAATTGAATTCGGGTGTTCCAATCACTTTCATGGCCACAGGTGTATAAAATGAAGCACCTAGGCATGCAGACTCCTTCTACAAACATTTGTGAAAGAATGGGCCGCTCTCAGGAGCTCAGTGAATTCCAGCGTGGTACTGTGATAGGATGCCACCTGTGCAACAAGTCCAGTCGTGAAATTTCCTCGCTACTAAATATTCCACAGTCAACTGTCAGTGGTATTATAACAAAGTGGAAGCGATTGGGAATGACAGCAACTCAGCCACGAAGTGGTAGGCCACGTAAAATGACAGAGCGGGGTCAGCGGATGCTGACCGCATAGTGCGCAGAGGTCGCCAACTTTCTGCAGGGTCAATCGCTACAGACCTCCAAAGTTCATGTGGCCTTCAGATTAGCTCAAGAACAGTGCGTAGAGAGCTTCATGGAATGGGTTTCCATGGCCGAGCAGCTGCATCCAAGCCATACATCACCAAGTGCAATGCAAAGCATCAGATGCAGTGGTGTAAAGCACACCGCCACTGGACTCTAGAGCAGTGGAGACGCGTTCTCTGGAGTGACGAATCACGCTTCTCCATCTGGCAATCTGATGGACGAGTCTGGGTTTGGCAGTTGCCAGGAGAACGGTACTTGTCTGACTGCATTGTGCCAACTGTGAAGTTTGGTGGAGGGGGGATTATGGTGTGGGGTTGTTTTTCAGGAGCTGGGCTTGGCCCCTTAGTTACAGTGAAAGGAACTCTGAATGCTTCAGCATACCAAGAGATTTTGGACAATTCCATGCTCCCAACTTTGTGGGAACAGTTTGGGGATGGCCCCTTCCTGTTCCAACATGACTGCGCACCAGTGCACAAAGCAAGGTCCATAAAGACATGGATGAGCGAGTTTGGTGTGGAAGAACTTGACTGGCCTGCACAGAGACCTGACCTCAACCCGATAGAGCACCTTTGGGATAAATTAGAGCGAAGACTGCGAGCCAGGTCTTCTAGTCCAACATCAGTGTCTGACCTCACAAATGCGCTTCTGGAAGAATGGTCAAAAATTCCCATAAACACACTCCTAAACCTTGTGGAAAGCCTTCCCAGAAGAGTTGAAGCTGTTATAGCTGCAAAGGGTGGGCCGACGTCATATTAAACCCTATGAATTAAGAATGGGATGTCACTTAAGTTCATATGCGTCTAAAGGCAGATGAGCGAATACTTTTGGCAATATAGTGTATGTACATAATAAAGTACATTGTATGAAATTCTTAAGAACATAGTAGTTAGACATATTTTAGCCTAATTTTTAGATTTAAACATTTCAATTTCGTAACAATGTCCATCAAATTGATTTGTGTATTGTGTATCTTTAACGGAATCAAAAGTAATAAATCTTAAATATAAGTTTTATTAATTTAATTTAGATGGAAATTTGCTCTGAAATTGCAATTAATATATATATATATATATGTATGTAGTATTTGCCACCAGTAACGGTTCTAGCCCATGTCACCCATGCCTAAATCCACCCGTTTGCCCCCTTAGTTACTAAATCCCCAAATCTGTTCAATCAAATCAACACCTAAATAAAACTTTTTCTGCAGCATGAAGTTGGCTAAAAGTTCTCTCCCAGCAGCACACTATACCAAGGTCGAAAGAAATCCCAGAATTGATGATCTTTCATACAAAATTGTTTTAGATCTTCAAACGAGATATAACATAAAACAAAGGCAACCTGAGTAAACACAAAATACAGTTTTCAAATTTATTATTGAAGCAAAAAAGTTATCCAACACCTATATCACCCATATGAAAAACTAACTGCCCCCTTAAACTTAATAGCTGGTTGTGCCACCTTTAGCATCAACAACTGCAACCAAATGCTTCCGATAACTGGAGATCAGTCTTTCACAACATTGTGCTGGAATTTTGGCCCACTCTTATTTGTAGAACTGCTTCAGTTCAGCCACATTGTAGGGTTTTCGAGCATGAACTGCCCATTTAAGGTCCTGCCACAGCATCTCAATTGGGTTCAAGTCTTTGACTGGGCCACTCCAAAACTTTAATTCAGCTTCTTTTGAGCCATTCAGAGGTGGACTTACTCCTATGCTCTGGATCATTGTCTTGCTGCATAATCCTGTTGCCCTTGAGCTTCAACTCACTTACTGATGACCGTACATTCTCCTATAGGATTTTCTGGTAGAGAGCAGAATTCATGTTTTCCCTCAATTATTGCTAGTCACCCTGGCCCTGAAGCAGCAAAGCATCCCCACACCATTGCACTATCACCACCATGCTTGACCATAGGTATGATGTTCTTTTTGAGGAATTCTGTGTTTGATTTACACCAGCTGTAACGGGACCGCTGTCTTCCAAACAGTTCCACTTTCGAATCATCAGTCCACAGAACATTCTCCCAAAAGGTTTGAGGATCATCAAGGTGTATTTTGGCAAAATTCGGATGAGCCTTAATGTTCTTGTGGGTTAGCAGTGGTTTTCACCTCGACACTCTTCCATGGATGCCATTTTTGGCCAGTGCCTTTCTGATAGTGGAATCATAAACAGTGACCATGGATGCTGTCCTTGGCTTTTTTGTGACTTCCTGGATGAGTCGTCGCTGTGCTCTTGCAGGAATTTTGGAAGGTCGGCCTCTTCTGGTAAGGTTCAATACTGTGCCAAATTTTATCCATTTGGAGATAATGATAAATGGATAGATAGTGAAGATAATGGCTCTCACTGTGGTTCTATGGAGTCCCAGAGCTTTTGAAATGGCTTTGTAACTCTTCCCAGACTGATGTAATTCAATCACCTTTTTCCTCATCATTTCTGGAATTTCTTTCACCCTTGGCATAGTGTGCTACTGGGTGAGACCTTTTAGCCAACTTCATGCTGCTGAAAAAGTTCTATTTTGGTGTTGATTTGATTGAACAGGGTTGGCAGAAATCAAGCCTAGATGTGTCTTGTCCAGCTGAAAAAAAAACAACTATATATTTGAAAACTATTTTGTGTTTACTCAGATTGCCTTTGTTTTATGTTATATCTTGTTTGAAGATCTAAAACAATTTAGAATGAAAAATACACAAAAATAGAATAAATCAGGATACTAAGAAATAGCAAATACTTTTTCACATCACTGTATATATACACTATATTGCCAAAAGTATTCGCTCATCTGCCTTTTGACGCATATGAACTTAAGTGACATCCCATTCTTAATCCATAGGGTTTAATATGACGTCGGCCCACCCTTTGCAGCTATAACAGCTTCAACTCTTCTGGGAAGGCTTTCCACAAGGTTTAGGAGTGTGTTTATGGGAATTTTTGACCATTCTTCCAGAAGCGCATTTGTGAGGTCAGACACTGATGTTGGACGAGAAGGCCTGGCTCACAATCTTCGCTCTAATTCATCCCAAAGGTGCTCTATCGGGTTGAGGTCAGGACTCTGTGCAGGCCAGTCAAGTTCCTCCACACCAAACTCGCTCATCCATGTCTTTATGGACCTTGCTTTGTGCACTGGTGCGCAGTCATGTTGGAACAGGAAGGGGCCATCCCCAAACTGTTCCCACAAAGTTGGGAGCATGGAATTGTCCAAAATCTCTTGGTATGCTGAAGCATTCAGAGTTCCTTTCACTGGAACTAAGGGGCCAAGCCCAGCTCCTGAAAAACAACCCCATACCATAATCCACCTTCCACCAAACTTCACAGTTGGCACAATGCAGTCAGATAAGTACCGTTCTCCTGGCAACCGCCAAACCCAGACTCGTCCATCAGATTGCCAGATGGAGAAGCCTGATTCGTCACTCCAGAGAACGCATCTCCACTGCACTAGAGTCCAGTGGCGGCGTGCTTTACACCACTGCATCCGACGCTTTGCATTGCACTTGGTGATGTATGGCTTGGATGCAGCTGCTCGGCCATGGAAACCCATTCCATGAAGCTCTCTACGCACTGTTCTTGAGCTAATCTGAAGGCCACATGAACTTTGGAGGTCTGTAGCGATTGACTCTGCAGAAAGTTGGCGACCTCTGTGCACTATGCGCCTCAGCATCCGCTGACCCCGCTCAGTCATTTTACGTGGCCTACCACTTCGTGGCTGAGTTGCTGTCATTCCCAATCGCTTCCACTTTGTTATAATACCACTGACAGTTGACTGTGGAATATTTAGTAGCGAGGAAATTTCACGACTGGACTTGTTGCACAGGTGGCATCCTATCACAGTACAACGCTGGAATTCACTGAGCTCCTGAGATCGGCCCATTCTTTAACAAATGTTTGTAGAAGCAGTCTGCATGCCTAGGTGCTTCATTTTATACACCTGTGGCCATGGAAGTGATTGGAACACCTGAATTCAATTATTTGGATGGGTGAGCGAATACTTTTGGCCATATAGTGTGTGTATATATATATATATATATATATACATACACACACACACACACACACACACACACACACACACACACACACACACACACACTATATGGCCAAAAGTTTGTGGACACCATATGTGCTTGATGAACATTTGATTTCAAAACCATAGGCATCAATTTCCCCCTTTGCTGTAATAACAGCTTCCACTCTTTTGAGAAGGCTTTCCACTATACTGTATGTAGTAACATGGCTGCAGGGATTTGCTCTCATTGAGACACAAGGCTATCAGTGAGGTCAGGAACTGATATTGGTCGATGGGGCCTGACTTACAGTTGCTGTTCCAGTTCACCCCAAAAGTGATCAGTGGGGTTCAGGTCTGGGCTTTGTGCAGGACAGTCAATTTCTTCCACGCCAGACACAGTAAACCATTTCTTTATGGACCTTACTTTGTTCACAGGAGCATTGTCATGCTGGAACAGAAAAGGGCTATCCCTAAACAGTTGCCACAAATGTGGAAGCACACAAAGCCCAAGCCATTACATAAAGAAACATTAAGATTTTTCTTTACTGGATTTAATGGAGTAACCAAATTCATTAATTGGAAGGGGGTGTCCACAAACTTTTGGCCATATAGTGTATATATAAGTAACAGTCAGTATCTGGTGTGGCCACCAGCTGCATTAAGTACTGCAGTGCATCTCCTCCTCATGGATTGCACCAGATTTGCCAGTTCTTGCTGTGAGATGACACCCCACTCTTCCACCAAGGCACTTGCAAGGTCCCGGACATTTCTTGGGGGAATGGCTCTATCCCTCACCCTCCGATCCAACAGGTCCCAGAAGTGCTCAATGGGATTGAGATCCAGGCTCTTCGCTGGCCATGGCAGAACACTGACATTCCTGTCTTGCAGGAAATCATGCACAGAACAAACAGTATGGTTGGTGGCATTGTCATGCTGGAGGGTCATGTCAGGATGAGCCTGCAGGAAGGGTACCACATGAAGGAGGAGGATGTCTTGCCTGTAACGCACAGCGTTGAGATTAATGATAACAAGCTCAATCCGATGATGCTGTGACACACTGCCCCAGACCATGACGGACCCTCCACCTCCAAATCGATACCGCTCCAGAGTACAGGCCTCGGTGTAGCTCTCATTCCTTCGGCGATAAATGTGAGTCCGACCATCACCCCTGGTGAGACAAAATCGTGACTCATCAGTGAAGAGCACTTTTTGCCAGTCCTGTCTGGTCCAGCGAAGGTGGGTTTGTGTCCATAGGCGACGTTGTTGCCGGTGATGTCTGGTAAGGACCTGCCTTACAACAGGCCTACAAGTCCTCAGTCCAGCCTCTCTCAGCCTATTGTGGACAGTTTGAGCACTGATGGAGGGATTGTGTGTTCCTGGTGTAACTCGGGCAGTTGTTGTTGCCACCCTGTACCTGTCCCACAGGTGTGATATTCGGATGTACGGATCCTGTGCAGGTGTTGTTACATGTGGTCTGTCACTGCGAGGATGATCAGCTGTCCTTCCTGTCTCCCTGTAGCGCTGTCTTAGGCATCTCACAGTACGGCCATTGCAATTTCTTGCCCTGGCCACATCTGCAGTCCTCATGCCTCCATGCAGCATGCCTAAGGCACGTTCATGCAGATGAGCAGGGACCCTGGGCATCTTTCTTTTGGTGTTTTTCAGAGTCAGTAGAAAGGTCTCTTTAGTGTCCTAAGTTTTTATAACTGTGACCTCAATTGCCTACTGTCTGTAAACTGATAGTGTCTTAACAACCGTTCCACAGGTGCATGTTCATTGAACAAGCATGGAAAACATTGTTTAAACCCTTTACAATAAAGAGCTGTAAGTTATTTGGATTTTTACAAAATTATCCTTAAAATACAGTGTCCTGGAAAAGGGATGTTTCTTTTTTTGCTGAGTTAATATATAATTTCTTTTTCTTTTTTTTTCTTTTTTTTTTTTAAGTGTTGGAACGACGAGAGTGTGTGTTGATGATGAATACATTATACATTTTTATTATTTATGTGAACTATTCCTTCAACAAAAACGTTATGAAAGCTTGGTCGTTTGCCCAGAAGCCTCACTGCCTCTGAATGGGAGAGATGTTCCATATTTCAGGGCACAGAAATGCTTAAAGGTAAACAAAAGGGCACGTGATCCCCTAGAAAAAAAAAATAACATTCAGTTTACTGCAGGTATGTTGACATTTAGATCCGAAACAGAACTTCCGATCTTGTTGCTATCGCAATAAGATCACATCATAATCTAAATAAAGTGCGAATTGTTCCAAATATCTGTAGTTGGCAACGAGGGTTGTTTCAGCAGTCCTACAACATTTTTTCTTTCTCATAACGATTTGGCTGTGAATTTCGAAAGGTTTGGATCTGAGCCTGGTACACATAAATATATATATATATATATTTTGTTGGTCAAGTTTTCAGCCATTCAGTGAAATCTGTTGGCTTGTGTATGTTCAAATAAATGGCAAAATGCAAGGAGCAAGTAGTTATTCATTAAATCCCCTGATGTAATCAGTAATTTTCTGCATTTATAAAAAAAAGTATGCAATATAAATCAGTCTAAAAATGTTTGCCACACTTTTTACTCCAGTGTCAATTTCTGCATAGGCACATGCCCAAAAAGTTTGACTACAAAGAAAGTAATTGAACATATCCACCATTATTGCCCAGGAAAAAAAAAAAAAAAAAAAAGACACACACACACACACACACACACACACACAGTACATAGAGCAAACATTGACTTCTTTGAAATACAAAAATGAGAAATGAAATACAAAAAATGAAATACGGTGCAATGAAATACGGAAGAGACTAATGTCAAAAGAAAATACAAACAGAGAATTAGCCTACCCACGTCACGGAGAAACTCACAGAGGCAGAGAGATGAACTCAATTGCAGGGTTTATTGAACAAATAAAATGAATCAGCGATGTAAACAGGTGAGACAATCCAAAAATAGCAGGGATGATAACAGATGGAGAGTAATATCAAAACAGGGTTATGTAGCATGTACAGATGATTGGTAAACTCACAACAGTCCTTTGATATTTACAGGGAACGTAAACACAGGAGAGTCCAAACACAGGGGAGATAACATGGGAATACACAACACCAAACTCAGACAAGAAGAACACTAAACACAGTTAAGTATAATCAGGCAAGTATCAACAAACTCGGCAGTCTGTAGTCATAGGTAGAATATAGACAAAAACAGACAATAATTGTGAGTGAGAGCGAGGTTTAAATGCAGTCCTTGATAAGACTGCTGATGATGTGCAGGTGCCTGTAATTAGAACTCAGGGGAGAGTGAGCGCAGTGTCGGCAGTGAGGGAGAGAGAGAGCAAAGGCCTGGTGGATCCGTGACACCACATGCCTAAACACATACTTAATACAGGCTTATATCATTCACAGTATTTTATGCATTTACAGTAAGTACTTGCTTAAATCACTCAAAGCTTTCTATGCATTTAACACATGCTTAAATCACATTGATACATTTTAACCCTTTAAAGCCTGAGCCCAAAATTCTGAAAATTCCATTCTGTGCCAGAATATGATATTCGTATCCAAATTCATATTATATTCATATTCAAATAACATCACACACCTGAACTGTATATACCATATTGAAGAGAAGAACTAGGGCTTTCAAATGATATAAATATATGTATGATTATTTAAGGCTAATCATCCTTTATCAATAAGATTTCACACAGCAATTTTTACAAAAATCTTCTCCGGCCACCATACTTCATCATACAACTGCATTTTCAACCATTTTAGTTACAAGCTAGAGGGAAACTTAGAGTGTATGAAATATATATAATTTTGTGGGCAGTGTAGAATAGCAGACAGATTAGAAATATATTATATTGTTTAAAAGTTATGTCCATTCTAGTGATTAGTGGGAAAACGGAATAAAACAAACATTTAGAATGTTAAGATACATTTCACATGACCACTCCTCAAATACTCCTTTTGAGCACCTGTAATAATAAATTGAGATTGCATCTGAAATTGAAGGACACAAACACTGAAATATACATTTTATGTGTTCAATAAAACACACACTTTATTTAATTTGAACATTAGAATTACACATGAATTACACAGCAAAACATACAAAATCAAACTTTCGAACTATCTACAGTAAATACATTTTTAATAAAGAGTGCAGGAACAGAATATACACTATATTGCCAAAAGTATTCGCTCACCCATCCAAATAATTGAATTCAGGTGTTCCAATCACTTCCATGGCCACAGGTGTATAAAATGAAGCACCTAGGCATGCAGACTGCTTCTACAAACATTTGTGAAAGAATGGGCCGCTCTCAGGAGCTCAGTGAATTCCAGCGTGGTACTGCGATAGGATGCCACCTGTGCAACAAGTCCAGTCGTGAAATTTCCTTGCTACTAAATATTCCACAGTCAACTGTCAGTGGTATTATAACAAAGTGGAAGCGATTGGGAATGACAGCAACTAAAATGACAGAGCGGGGTCAGCGGATGCTGAGGCGCATAGTGCGCAGAGTTCGCCAACTTTCTGCAGAGTCAATCGCTACAGACCTCCAAAGTTCATGTGGCCTTCAGATTAGCTCAAGAACAGTGCATAGAGAGCTTCATGGAATGGGTTTCCATGGCTGAGCAGCTGCATCCAAGCCATACATCACCAAGTGCAATGCAAAGCGTCGGATGCAGTGGTGTAAAGCACGCCGCCACTGGACTCTAGAGCAGTGGAGACACGTTCTCTGGAATGACGAATCACGCTTCTCCATCTGGCAATCTGATGGACGAGTCTGGGTTTGGCGGTTGCCAGGAGAACGGTACTTGTCTGACTGCATTGTGCCAACTGTGAAGTTTGGTGGAGGGGGGATTATGGTGTGGTGTTGTTTTTCAGGAGTTGGGCTTGGCCCCTTAGTTCCAGTGAAAGGAAATCTGAATGCTTCAGCATACCAAGAGACTTTGGACAATTCAATGCTCCCAACTTTGTGGGAACAGTTTGGGGATGGCCCCTTCCTGTTCCAACATGACTGCACACCAGTGCACAAAGCAAGGTCCATAAAGACATGGATGAGCGAGTTTGGTGTGGAAGAACTTGACTGGCCTGCACAGAGTCCTGACCTCAACCCGATAGAGCACCTTTGGGATGAATTAGAGCGAAGACTGCGAGCCAGGCATTCTCGTCCAACATCAGTGTCTGACCTCACAAATGCGCTTCTGGAAGAATGGTCAAAAATTCCCATAAACACACTCCTAAACCTTGTGGAAAGCCTTCCCAGAAGAGTTGAAGCTGTTATAGCTGCAAAGGGTGGGCCGACGTCATATTAAACCCTATGGATTAAGAATGGGATGTCACTTAAGTTCATATGCGTCTAAAGGCAGATGAGCGAATACTTTTGGCAATATAGTGTATATAAATTCATAAATACTCAACAACTGCAATACTTGTGGAGAGAAGAGAGGGAGAAAAGAGGGGAGGGGGAGGACGACAACACCAGTAAACACAGCCCAACCTAGGCCTCTTCGTGAAACTGGTCACACTCAGCTGAGTGCCAAGACTTAAAACAGTTCCTATCGCAAACCAAGCAAATTCTTTTGCCATTACATTCCGGCATGCAACAAGCTACTTTAGTTTTATTTTCAGTCCTACTTTTCCGACAGCATAGCCAACATCTCTTAGAGGACTCTTCAAATTTAGGGACATGGGCTGTGTGGAGTGATGGCAAAGGAGGGACTACAGGCTTTAGTGTATGCAAAGGGAAACTTGCGTGAATATCGATACCTCCCAGCTGACGAGACAGATTTTCTCTGAAATCTATCTGGGTTAAGTTCAACGGTCTATGCTCATCCCCTGGTGCCGCATGAATGTGTTGCCATTCCTTAAACAATATGAAACTATTGACGATGGCAATGTCTATGAAGTGAAAAAAAAAAAAAAAAAAGAGTCTTCCACCACTTCAGAGTTTTTTGTAGGACGTCGTAAGATTTTATAATTTGGTCTGACCTATCAACACCGCCCATGTTTTTGTTATAATCGCTGATGACAGTGGGCTGGAGGGCTACTTCTTTTGTCCAGTCGCCATCATTTTTTCCAAACCTAGTCATTTCAGTTGAGCCATTCGCATTGTGGAAATTGGAGAGGAATGTAACTGCACACGTGTGCAGTAATTCAGTCCTTCCACTAAATTACATGTATATTCCCCTCAATCCTACACCACCTCATATCCCCACAAGTTGTCTTGCGTTCCCATCTTTTGATTAGGGATGTGCGCTATGACTAATTTGTCTGTCGTTTAAACAGAAGTTTTGTTACCAACTAGTTGACAAGTCTAAAGAGAAACCAACCTTCAAAAAACAGTAAAAAAAAAAAAAAAAATGTTTTTATGCGACCCATTTAAAATACTTAATCTATTCCAAATCCAATGCTAAATTCTACTGAAAAGGGGCATTTATCTGCAACGTGCTCGCCTTGAATTATGATCATTGTACTTTAAATATAGAACATGACACACATTCACTGAATCAACATTTGCAAATATTTAACAGACATATTTATAGAAAACAATTGAATGAATAGTGCAGGATCAATGGAACAACCCTAATAGCCTGTTCTAAACGGAAATGACCAAGTAAAAGTTACTTAACATATTAAAACAGTCAGGACATTGTTGAAAATAATTAACAGGTAGGCTAAGCCAAATCTATGAGAGAGAAAAAAAAAAAAACGCTGAAATGTTGCATGTATTTCACGAGGTGCAGTCGTGCAATAGCCATTGGTCTAATATGACAGCTGTTCGGTAAAGAATGTCAAAGAGATCGGCCTTTGCCAGACGTGCTCTGCCACTCTCATCCAGAAATATCAATAACGTAATTTATTAAATAGAACACATTGACTCACGCTTACTATGCCAAGTCATTTCTAAGTTAAAATGTTGACTATATCGAGGCAAAATCAAATTTACTATGTATCAGGGACATTTAAACTAATATGATGGATAAAATAGGCCATGATGGAAATGTTATAACTCAATCCGTCACATACATGTAGCGCAACCTATACACGTCGTAGTTTCATTAATAATTTCCTTTAACCAGTCACTGTTCACCCCTCGCATTAAAGGTCTGCCAGCAGCCAACCACTCTGCTGCCTTCAGGTGCCAACGTGGCAACTGCCTCCTCCCTACCACCACCAGCAAGTCTTCGTCTGATGGGGGTAGGCTCCTCGCCCCTGCCATCTTCCTGGGCAGGATTTGATGGTTCACTAAAATTTTCACCGGACTGTCAGACTGGGGCTTACGCCAAAAGACTTGACTTTATTATTTTATTGATCATCAATGAATTGCAATTCCCTTTATGCTGTTCCGAGTCTTTCTGATAGAACTTTGTGTTACCTGTAAAGCTGGCATGTGTGTTTCAATGGCAAAAAAGTCAGAAAATACAATGAACACAAGTGAGGAGGGAAGTCTCTATTCACCTATTATCAATACTAAATATAATGTGAAAAGAAATGTCAGCCCAAGGTGAGATTGATCTTGAATTTAGGGAAGTGGAATACACCTGGACACAGCAGGAAGACTGAAAAGTGTGAAGTGTAGTACTGTAGTATATCAATATTTTGGTATCTGATCTTTTCTGTTTTTATTTTCTGTTGTTGTATTTAACTTTATGGCCATTATTATATGTTTCAATATTACCATGTATTAACCCTTACCAGCCGGAGCGTTCAAATTTGGGAACAATTATTCCCATGGTTTCTGTCTCAGTATCTTCGCCGTCCAATCACCGATTTTATTTCTGAAAACTGCCAGATACTCATGACAATATAAGCTAAAAGCACATATGATTGGTTAAGGGGTTACTGGGTATGAATAATAAACGTATCGTCATCCGCGTCATCCTCCATTTGTCTGAGCAGAGCCAGAGAAGATACGCCAGGAGATTACGTCCAGTGTTGGACTTACTGCTTCAAATTGAAAACTGAGGTGATCTTTTGAGGTAAGACAAGTTATTTAACATGTGTTGTCAGTATTGTCTATTGAAAGTCAAAACGTTTTAGTTACAAAGCATTTATTTGTAGGAGTAATGCTAGTTATTTCTGGAAAAAATGACATGACCGTCGGCGTTCATCGGACAGGCAGCTAGCCTCTATTTTTAAGCAAATTTCTGTGAAACTTGCTCAGTAAACATTAGCTAGCAATACTATGTACATTTTTAGCTAAATAGCAATAACTTTTTGGGCCAAATTTGTTGCTTGTGAAAAATCCGCCTGCATTAATGTGAGGCAGAGAGCAGACGCTGTTCAGACCTGCCTGGAAACTGGCCTGCTAGTTAGATAAGTTATCTAGCTTGTTGATTTTCCATGTAATAATAAAAAAAAAAAAAATGGTAGATATCTTTCTATAATTTAGCAGATAGCCTTACCCATTCATCACACAGACATGATTTTAGGTTGTGTGTAGCTTCCTGTTCACAAGGAAAGTGTGAGAGGGCTGTCTGCATTTGGACATTCTGGTTAGTCTGCAAGCCTTTGGTGACTATTCAGTGTATGGATTTGTGAAGAACACACTTCTGGCTACCAATTGTTGTACTTTTTTTCTATTGTAGAGATGGATGGAGACTATGGCTCCCTGCTCAGCACCTTCAAGAGGAGGAGGAAGCTGACTGCAGATGAGCTTAGGTTCATAGCAGAGGAGGACATGGCTCATGAGGGCATGAGCACACAGGAGGAAGATCTGCTGGACCAGGAACTACTGCAGGAAGACCCGGACCACGAGGAGATGGAAGATAAGATGGAACCTATTCCCCAGCCAAGACCATCAACTGGGTATATATGAATGTGTATGTATTGTTTGTTTCTATTTCTCATATGACTGATACTCACAGTAACACTAAAACTGTTACTCTTATTATTTTGGGTATGGCTAGCCATTCTCGCACAGGTCCCAAGTCAGCTAGAAAGCGTAAATGCTTCCCTGACTCTGTTTATTATCCCTCGTACTCTGACATCGATTTACAGGCACCAAAACCTCTCTAATTTAAGCC
Organism: Myxocyprinus asiaticus; assembly: GCF_019703515.2. Lineage (NCBI taxonomy): Eukaryota > Metazoa > Chordata > Actinopteri > Cypriniformes > Catostomidae > Myxocyprinus > Myxocyprinus asiaticus. The sequence goes on from NC_059351.1 coordinate 22,865,119, forward strand.
TAGCCGTCCATTCGGTATTGACTTAGGTAGCGTGCGTCAGGCTGTGCGGTCAACCTCCAATAAGATGTTGCGAGAAATTGACTTTTTCATACTGTTTTTTACTTGGGATGTAGTTGCTGAGACATGTAGCTTTACAAACCGTCAGGGGTGGGAGCTCGTCCTAAACTGTCTGTCTTATTCCAGCTACCAAGGAGCTTGGATGGAGGTGACCCCCGATGAATTTTACAAATTTCTTGGGTTGCTTATTTACATGGGGTTTTCAATTCTCCCTGATTCCCATCGTCATTGGGAAACCACGTCACTTCAGGGCTCGTGGGCGAGGGGATTTATTTCACGTGACCGCTACAAGGCTCTTTTAGCAGCTCTACATGTTGTAGACCCTACCACAGAGGATAATCAGGATCACCTTAGGAAGCTGCGTTATCTTATGGACCACCTCAAACAAAAATGCCAGTGACTCTTTCAGCCTAACCAAAATCTCACAATAGATGAACGTATGGTCAAGTCTAAAGCTCAGTCAGGATTTAAACAATACATGAAGGGCAAGCCTACTTGGTGGGGTTTTAAATTATGGGTAATTTCAACATCAGACTTGGGGTATACTCTCAACTTTAATTTTTACACAGGTAGTCATGATGGGCATGTCAATGACTTGGCCACCAAAGTAGTTGAATCGTTACTGCAGCCATTCAAAGACCAGGGCCACAATGTTTGATTTGACAACTTTTACATGTCCCCAGCTCTTATGGTTAAGTTGTTAGAAATAGGAACTAATGCCTCTGGGACATGCAGGGTGAATCGTAAACTGTTTACTGCAGAATTTAAAGACATCAAAAGATGGGAACACAAGACAGCTCGTGGGAATATGAGGTGGTGTAGGATTGAGGGAATATACTTGTAATTCAGTGGAAGGACACGTGTGCAGTTACATGCCTCTCCAATTTCCACAATGCGAATGGCTCAACCGAAATTACTAGGTTTGTAAAAAATGATGGCGACTGGACAAAAGAAGTAGCCCTCCAGCCCACTGTCCTCAGCGATTATAACAAATACATGGGCGGTGTTGATAGGTCAGACAAATGATAAAATCTTACGACATCCTACAAAAAACTCAGAAGTGGTGGAAGACTCTTTTTCCCATTTCATAGACATTGCCGTCATCAATAGTTTCATATTGTTTAAGGAATGGCAACACATTCATGCGGCACCAGGGGATGAGCATAGACCCCCAGACAGATTTCAGAGAAAACCTGGCTTGTCAGCTGGGAGGTATCGATATTCACCTTTGCATACACTAAAGCCTGTAGTCCCTCCTTCGTCATCACTCCACACAGCCCATGTCCCTAAATTTGAAGAGTCTTCTAAGAGATGTTGGTTATGCTATCGGAAAAGTAGGACTGAAAATAAAACTAAAGTAGCTTGTTGCACGCTGGAATGTAATGGCAAAAGACTTTGATTGGTTCGCGATAGGAACTGTTTTCAGTCTTGGCACTCAGCTGAGTGTGACCAGTTTCGTGAAGAGGCCTAGGTTGGGCAGTGTTTACTGGTGTTGTTGTCCTCCCCCTACCCCCCTTTTTCCCTCTCTTCTCTCCACAGGTATTGCAGTTGTTGAGTATTTATGAATTTATATATATTCTGTTCCTGCCCTCTTTATTAAAAATGTATTCACTGTAGATAGTTCGAAGTTCGATTTTGTATGTTTTGCTGTGTAATTCATGTGTAATTCTAATGTTCAAATTAAATAAAGTGTGTGTTTTATTGAACACATAAAATGTATATTTCAGTGTTTGTGTCCTTCAATTTCAGATGCAATCTCAATTTATTATTACAGGTGCTCAAAAGGAGTATTTGAGGAGTGGTCATGTGAAATGTATCTTAATATTCTAAATGTTTGTTTTATTCCATTTTCCCACTAATCACTAGAACGGTCATTACTTTTAAACAATAGATTATATTTCTAATCTCTCTGCTATTCTACATTGCCCACACAATTATGTATATTTCATACACTCTATGTTTCCCTGTAGCTTGTAATTAAAATGGTTGAAAATGCAGTTGTCTGTAACGTATGCTGGAACTGCTGACAATGATGGCAACGACGAAGACGATGATGAGATGAAGAACCCAAGTGCAGTTTTAATTACAGAACATGAAATCCAAAAACCCTAACTAAATATAAACATGGCTTTAACAAAAGCATGAACTTGACATAAACTAGACTTGACTATGGCTTAGCTACAAAACAACATTCACATCCATCACATTCAATACTTGACCACTAGACAATGCAAACATGACGGCTTAAATACAAGACATGGGAGAACATAAACCAATGAACAAACAGAACTCATAACAAGCTAATTAAACAATAAACCAATGAAAACATGACACATGAACATGGAGGGAAAACAGTAATCACATGACAAGGGAAACAGGAACACATGACATGAAACAGGAACTAGAATTTCAAAATAAAAGACATGAATCAACAGAATACACATGACATTGTCTGATGAAGTATGGTGGCCAGAGAAGATTTTTGTAAAAATTGCCGTGTGAAATCTTATTGATAAAGGATGATTAGCCTTAAATAATCATACATATATTTATATCATTTGAAAGCCCTAGTTCTTCTCTTCAATATGGTATATACAGTTCAGGTGTGTGATGTTATACGAATATGAATGTAATATGAATATTGATATGAATATCATATTCTGGCACAGAATGGAATGTTTTTGAAATTTTGGGCTCAGGCTTTAAAGGGTTAAATGTATTAAACACATTGAATGTATTTAATTACATTAAATGTATTTCACCCATAATTTTAGATAAAACTAAACTAAATTGAATGGACAAATTGAAAATGAAGTAGAAATAAAAACTAAATTAAAAATTGAAATAACAACAACTCTGGTTGTAATGATTAACGCAGCTTTCACTTTCTTTGGTGTTTGCTTGAGTGTAAGAGAAAAGCAACAAATAACTGAAATGTCAACAGAACGCAATAAGAAGTGTGTTGAAGGACAGTTTTGTTTTCACACACAAAGCATACGCTTTCATTCTGAAACCACTTTGAAATTTGTTCAGCAGGATATTAATCTTTTGTTTTTTTGCATTTATATTGACAAATTGTTTTTCTTAGTTGTTAAGGTTAAAATAAGCTTAAAATATTGATGTTGAGTTTATGGTTACAATTTTAATTCAGATTCTTGAACAGATTCATTCGGACTCGACTTGGACTCGGCCTGTTATGGACTCGGTCTTGAGTTCGACTCAGCCCCTTTTGGACTCGGACTCGACTTGTGCTAGAGTGTTTAAAGACTCGGACTTGACTAAGGTGGACTCAAACTAGGGCAAAGTCTTTATAATGTCACCAATTCCAGCACTGGAATGACTAAATACAAATGATTATATTTTATTAAGTGACAAAAATAAAGTACATCTTTACAGAAGCAAGACAGTGTCCCTCTTGTGCTCTTTAACAAGAAATGAACTTAAAGAAATAACCCCTCCAAATTACTACATTGCCTGGTAGACTGTCATTACTAGCCAACTTACTTCACAGAAATATATGACTCTTCTGGATATCTCTCTTAACCATTACAAATGAGTACGCTGTCTCTGTGTTTTGGGGTTATAGGTTTCTATTAATAACTACTTTGAAAATCATGGTAACCCTCTAGTAATGACTGAAGTGTTACCCCCCTACACCTTTATCCCGCTTGTCTACATCTCATGTCTCGACTGCGTGCATTAGTTTTCTCCACTGTGTTTTACACGGATTATTGAATCAATCTCAAACATCTGCTGATCAGGAACCATATCGTTCTCAAACCCTCACCGCTCAAGGACAACCATAACAACAACAAACAATTGCGGTAAGTCATGGCATCCACTCATGTTATTTCTTCCTGCATTGCATGCCACATATTTATTATAGCTTCTTCCCTCAGCAGTGAGGGATTCACATGTGATAAATGTAAGGAATTAGTCAGGCTGACGGAGAAGGTTATTGAGCTAGAGACTAGTGGTCAGTGAGAAAGAGATACTGTTTCGGATGCGGGTAGTACAGCGAGTAACACACACACTTTGGTTCCGGCTCTAGAGCCCCCGCAGCATGGCATTTGGGTGACGTCTTGACAGCATACTCGCTCAGCAAAGCGACATCACTCTCCCGTTCCTGTTAGGATTCCCAATCGATTCTCCCCACTCAGTGATGCACCCACTGAGAATCATGTTGAAAGAGCCTTAATAATTGGTGATTCTATTATAAGGAACATGGAATTAGAGACTCTAGCCACCATTGTCAGATGCATTTCTGGGGCTTGAGCGTCTAACATCAGATAAAATTTACAAGTGCTGGCTCATGCTAAACAGATTTTCTAAAATTGTTATTCATGTCGGCACCAACGATGTCCAGCTTCGCCAGTCAGAGATCACTAAAGATAATGTTAAAGAGGTGTGTGAACTTGCAGTGATGTCAGACACAATATGTTCTGGCCCCCTCCCTGCTCGTCGTGGTGATGAGGTTTATAGTAGATTAGTGTCACTAAATGGCTGGATGTCTGAGTGGTGTCTGGAGATTAGCATAGGATTTATAGACAACTGGACGAGTTTCTGGGGTAGACCTGACCTGCTAAAGAGAGACAGACTCCATCTCTCCAGGGAAGGTGCTGCTCTCCTCTCTAGTAATTTGGCTCATAGTCTTAAAAGTGATAGTATATTACTAATTGGGTCCCAAGTCAGGAAGCTGACAAACTGGTTAAACCGAACATCTGCTAGCTACCTTGAGACATCACACAGGTAACATAAACTGCAACACATTGACACTGTATCACATAGATATCATATAGAGACGGCGTCTGTTCCCCGAACTACAAAACACAAACCCCTCACTAAATCATTTAGAAAAAAAAAAAACTTGATTAAGTTCAAACTTGAAAAAATAAATAAAAGAATTGAAGATAAACATCATATAAAGGTAAGGGCTACTAAACATTAGATCTCTTTCTATCAAAAAAATAATTGTAAATGAAATTATCACAGATCATAGTTTGGATGCGCTCTGTTTGACTGAAACCTGGCTTAAACTAGATAATAATAGTTTAAATGAATATACTCCCTCAGGTTATTGTTATAAACATAAGCCTCATCTGAAAGGTCACGGAAGAGGTGTTGCTACAATTTACAGTGAAGGTTTTGGTGTTACTCAGAGGACAGGATATAAGTTTAAGTCTTTTGAACTAATAATGCTAATAATGTGACACTGTCAGATATAAATAAAAAAAATCTCTGCCGTCTTTTGCCCTTGCTTCAGTATATAGATCGGGCCGTACTCAGATTTCCTTGGTGAATTTGCAAATTTTATATCACATCTAGTAGTTAATGTAGATAGAGCTTTAATTGTTGGTGATTTCAACATTCACATAGATAATGAAAATGGCACATTGGAATTAGCATTTATCGATATTGTCAACTCTCTTGGAGTCAGACAAAATGTGACAGGACCAACCATAATCATACGCTAGATTTAATTCTGTCATATGGAGTTGATGTTGATACTATAGAAATTCTACTGCAGAGTCATTACATCTCAGATCATTACCTCGTCTCTTGTTTGCTGCGATCAGCTAATGTCACTCAATCTACACCACACTATCGTTCAGGTAGAACTATTCTTTCAACCACTAAGGATAGCTTCACTAATAATCTTCCAGAATTGTCTCACGTACTCAGTAAGCCAAAAGGTCTAGATGAAATAGGATGAAATAACAGAATATATAAATACAGTCTTCTCTAGTATTCTTGATAGTGTGATCACACATGCTCTTAAGAGAGCAGCTCTGAAAATGGAGCACAAGTGGAAGGATACAAAATTAGAGGTATTTCGCTGTGCATGGAAGTATAGTGTCTGTAGCTACAGACAGGCACTAAAAGCTGCCAGGACAGCATATTTGAGAAAACTCATAGAAAATAACCACAATAGTCCTAGGCATTTTTTCAGTACTGTGGCTAAATTGGTTAGGGATAAAGCATCGACTGAACCAGATATTCCGTCACAGCACAATAGTAATGATTTCATGAATTTGTTTACTGATAAAATTGAAATAAGAAATAAAATTGGAACTATGCAATCAACTGTCACAGCACATCAGAAAACTGTCTCATAATTTTCCTCACGAGCAGCTTCAATCCTTCGCTGTAATAGGTCATGAAGAGCTAACAAAACTTATCAAAATATCAAAAGCCACAACATGATTGTTAGATCCATTACCAACTAAGCTCTTAAAAGTGGTATTCCCTGTAATCTCAGAACCTCTTCTTAATATTATTAACTCCTTGCTATCCTTAGGACATGTCCCAAGAAACTTTAAAATGGCCAAAGATTAATCCTGGAGAATTGGCTAATTACAGACTGATTTCAAATCTACCATTTATGTTGAAAATACTAGGTAGTTTCCTCCCAACTATGTTCATTTCTACAGAGAAATGGTATATATGAACAATTTCAGTCAGGATTTAGGCCCCATCACAGTACAGAGACTGCAATTATCAGAGTTACAAATTACTTGCTCTTATCATCTGATTGCGGCTGCATTTCTCTTCTTGTGCTTTTAGATCTTAGTGCTGCCTTCGAAACAATAGATCACAACATTCTCTTGAATAGGCTGGAGAATTATGTTGGCATTAGTGGACTTGCATTAGCATGGTTTAGGTCCTATTTTATCAGACCGCTACCACTTTGTATGTTTAAATGAGGAATTGTCAAATAAATTAAAAAATGGAGTGCCACAGGGATCAGTTTTAGGGCCTCTGCTTTTCTCCTAATACATGCTTCCCCTGGGAGATATTATCATGAATCATGGAATAAGTTTCCACTGTTATGTTCCAACTTAATATTTCTTTTAAACCCAACGAAAACAATTCTCCAAATTAGCAGCGTATCAATGAAATCAAAGATTGGATGGCCAGCAATTTCCTTCTACTCAATTCCGACAAAACAGAGGTACTAATTATTGGACGAAAAACCTCTAAAAATAAGCCGCTAAAATATAATTTGTCTCTCAATGGATGTACTGTTCCGTCCTCTTCTACAGTGAAGAACTTGGGTGTTATATTTGATACCAATCTGTCCTTTGAAAATCAAATTTCCAATGTTTGTAGAACAACATTCTTCCTCCTCAGAAATATTGCTAAGTTACGACACATGCTTTCTGTTGCTGATGCCGAAAAATTAATTCTTGCGTTCATGACATCAAGACTAGATTATTGTAATGCATTACTGGGAGGATGTCCAGCAAGTTCAATAAATAAACTTTAATTGGTTCAAAATGCAGCTGCCAGAGTGCTGACTAGAACCAAGAAATATGATCATATTAGTCCCATTTTATTATCATTACATTGCCTACCTGTTAAATTTCATATTCATTTTAAAATTCTGTTAACTACATACAAAGCTTTGAATTATCTAGCTCCACAGTAATTAAGTGACCTTCTGACATGCTATATTCCATCATGTTCTTTATGATCACAAAATTCTGGCTTGTTAATAGTTCCTAGAATATCAAAATCCACAACAGGAGGTAGATCCTTTTTCTATTTGGCTCCTAAAGTATAGAATAGTCTCCCTAACACTGTTCAGGACACAGACACACTCACTCAGTTTAGGTCTAGACTAAAGACTCATCTATTTAGCCAGGCATACATCTAATTTATCCATCAAATCACAATTTGGCTGCTTTAGTTAGGTCTGCCAGAACCAGACACATCTATCATGATCTATAACTCTGCATAAAATTGAATGACATCTACGCTAATATTATTCTATTTGGAATTCATATCCCGAGGTTACCAGAGCCAGCCAGGTCCAGCTCCATTCCTGCTTGGTGTCGGACTCCACTGCTATGTGTCTCTGAGTGATGATGACTAAATGCAGCCAGTGCTAGCCAGACATCACCTCAGTCTTTTACAATGGACTTCAGAGGATGAACTGATGCCAACTCCAACTGTAAGACATCGAATACTTCATATGCCACTGTCTGAACTTTGGACTCAGGATGTACCCCACGATCCTCACCGAAATGACCTGCCGGTTGAACTGCGATGCACCTCATTGACCTCTGCCTGCATCACCTTTGTCTATTGATGGACTACACTCTTGAAATGGAATACATAGACTATCATTTAATTGCCAACAAAAGCCTTCAGTCAACTAACAAAGGACAATGAATCTATGTGAACTTCTGCAGTTAATCTGGTATGGTCTTCAAAAGACATTAGTAATTCATCTTACAGTTCATAAAAGAATCTTTTTTTTAAACATTGGACCTTAACACTTAATTAGTTTACTAATCTTAAACCATGACTTGCACTTCACACAAATAACTAATATTGGCATTATATTCATGTTGTTTAGCCAGAGGGGAACTGGCGTCCACAGTGAGCCTGGTTTCTCTCAGGTTATTTTTCTCCATTAACCAAAATCTTATGGAGTTTTGTGCTCCTTGCCACAGTCGCCTTCAGCTTGCTCACAGGGGTTCTGAATACAATTATTATTTATTTAATTTTTATACACTGAAGGATCATTCTAAGACTTTATATATATTACAGTTTAATTTTTTGTTAATGCATGATTTTCTGTAAAGCTGCTTTGAAACGATGTGTGTTGTGAAAAGCGCTATACAAATAAAAATGACTTGACTTGTTCTGCTGCAGACCATTATGTGCTATTTTATAATTGTCAAGTTGTTGCAGGAATAATATAAGGGTTTAAAAAAGTTACATTTTTTGCATGCATAGTAGTCTAACACCGCTTGTCAATGTCATTAGAGATGGCCAATCAAATCGATGAAGGTGGGCTCAAGTTTAAGAATCTGAGCGGGAACCTTGTGGACTATTCGAGTGCCACGAAGCGCGCACGCATCAGTGTCAGCAGTTCAGGTTAAGAGTGTTAGTGTCATGTAAGATATAAGTATCTAACTTAATATGCAAAATTTGACCACTGTTTTATGATTAAAATCTTGTACCAACCGTAAGTAATTTCTAAGGGTGCAAACTATTTTCCATTTAGCGAAATTTACTGTTTTGAATTGAAAACATGTCATGAACATTACGTGATTCGGATGTCATTAATAATTGTGAATGTGAAAACATTAACGGAGCAGTTTTCAGCATGTCAATCTTAAGATAAAGGGAATTGAATGAATGTGGTTATCTGGCAAGCTTTTGAATGAACTTTTTAGAAAATTCACATTGTCTAAGAAAATGATTGATAAAACACACTCAGATTAGAACTAGAACATAAGGCTTCCAATGAGTTTTTAGATTGTGACAAGGTCATATATTTTTAGTGCAAATAGAATTAGGTAATAATTAACAATCAGTTTAAGATTTTCTAAATTTCTTTGTCTTTAATTAATTCTGAATTTTGTACAACATCTCCTAAAAGTCTTCTTTTATAAAAGAACATTTTATTTTATGTATGTCCTTGTCAGGATTGTGCAAAAAAAAAATAAATAAAAAAAAAATAAAATTAGCCACCAGTTAAAGTAGTTCACCTAAAAATGGAAAATGTACTTTTACTCACGTATTTACTCACCCTTATGTTGTTCAAAACCCATATGCTGATACTTTTTATTGGAACATAAAAATAGATATTTTAAGCAGCTCTATTCCATAGAATAACAATTTTTAGTGAGCAGGAGCTGTCTAGCTTTAAAGCACAAATACTATAAATTGTTATTAATGGTTCAGTATAAAGACATCATAACAGTAGTCCATATGACAAGTGCACTATGTTCAAAGCCAGAGAAAAGCTTAGTGTTGTATGGACTACAGTTATGGTATTTTCATGATTTCTTCCCCTCTTTGGACCTTGACAGCATTGGTCAAAATGAACTGTCTTTGTATGTAAAAGAGCATCGTTAGGATTCTTGAAGACAATATTGTGTTTAAATTCTATGGGGGAAAAAAACAATGAGGGACAATTTGAGAGCAATAAATAATTTTGTGTACTTTCTTTTTGCAAGCCAGCTGATATCATGTCATTTTACAGATACATCAGTGATTAAAATAAATTAAAATTATATTTGTCTTTTCTTTGATACAGCACAAAAAAAGAAAGAAAAGATGACTGAAATAGGCAAATAGCAGTGCAGACACAGTGTTTATCTTGTTCTGTGTGAACTTAAAAAAACATATAATTTAAAACCAAAAATTATCAAATTTTGGTCACATTTTAAAAACTTGAACGCATTTACAGCATTTATTATTTTAAAGGACTGAGGACACATGCAATCCCCCACCCCCAAAATGGTTTGGTCTCCAATGTTCAAGACATGGTTACGGCCTTGTTTAAAGGTGCAGTATGTAAGATTCAGAAACCCTTTTTATTAATGACACCTGTGGCCGTTAAGTGAACTGCAGCCTGTTGCTCGTGATCGCGCACACACACTCCATAGGGACGCGAGTAGCGACCGAAACAAAGAGACTCACTGGTGTCATGATGACAGATGAGGTAGCATAATTAAAATTACACAGTTATGATCGTTTTACTACAAATTTGAGACTGTATATTATATTTGACTCTCCAGTGCTGGAACAGGGCTAAAAGTGTGGATATAGGTCTGACTATGCGAGACTGTAGTTTGAAGTAATCACTTTTTTTTGCATGATACATTGACTGCATTTATACGATAGCCTATGTCGTCGTTAGCTAGCTAGCCAGCTTTATCAAAAGCTGTTAGCTAAATTTGGTGGATGATGACAGTAGCTGTTTATAAAATAGACTGTACATTATAAATATGTTGACACAATTCAGTATTGATGTGATTCAATCACAACTGTCATTTTGATATATCGATGTGCTAATGTTTTATAATAGAATGTATATATTTTCTGTATAACCATGTTACGTTACATTAATGAATGGCGCTTTTTGCATTATCTTGAACATTGTCTAACATTCATTTCATGTGTTATTGTAGTTTACCTTGCTGAATAATTACAGATTAACATTATGTCAGTTACTGTGAATCAGCATACCTGATTTTTAGTATAAAGAGAAGATCATTGAAATTATTTGAAAGTTACGAAGCAAGGTAGCTTGCAATTCGTCAGTGTTAGCAGGCAAGATCAAGTTAGCTAAAATTACACAGATCAATCCTTATGGCACTATATTTCACATACTTTGCAGTTATGTAAGCTTAACTGTCCAACAAGAAAAATATCAATTCAGGGTTGGTTTTGATCCCCAAAACCAAACGAAGGTCCCTCCAGGAATCAAATGTCCTGCCGATGTTCACTCTAGTTTTCGCTAGACCACGATCACGTTCTCACTTAGCCAGGTGGGATTCAGTAAATGTTTTTTTTTTTTTTGTGTGGGAGTTGGTGTTGTGTTTGGAGCCGGCCGTTTGCTGGATTCCATCTCTAAGATAACGTTACCTAGTGTTGCAGACTGTCTGTTGACACTGTTAAATAGCGGAGGCACCGAGGCAAGGCTCTCGGGAGCGCGCAAAATGTCACATCCTTTGGATTTTCCCGGCAAAAGCGACCCGCTGCCTTTGCATGAAAATCAGTCTACAGGCTTTAACAGGCAAACTAGGAAGTCCGGGAAGGGCTAATTTTTTAAGTTGCGTTACAAGTTCACACATTGGCAAAAAAAAGTGAATATTACATGAAAAATGTTATATATTGCACCTTTAATATGTGGCGATAGTGTAAACATTAACTCCACAATCGGCTTTCAAAGCATTACGTAAAATAACGTAAAATAAGAAATCATGATGAATATAAAATAGTGTCTACAGAAAGTGCAATAGTCAACAGGCAGCAATGCTTCTCCAAGGCCAATTACATCTGTCTGTGTACTTCCGTTAAAATGCTTCTAAAATATATTTTCCATGTGTCCTTTGCCTATTTTCGATCTGATCAGAACTAAACATATCTTAACTGCGTGTATGTGTTCATCGCAGTGCACGGTATGAGGTCAGATCAACACAGAAGAAGCACGGCGTGTTCTTTTTCTCACTTCAGCCCCGCCCACCTCCTCCAGCACCCAGTATTGCGAATGCTGATTGGATTAGAGGTGTGATGAATGTGTAGTTTTATGATTTTGATTATTCTATTCAACTAGATTTATTAATTCAAAAATACATAAAACTGCTAAATATAAAAATGACTGGAATACACCAACTCTATGATAAACATATTCAAACATATTCTATGACTCAAACATTAATTGTAAAAATATGTTTTCCCTTAAATTATTTGAAAACTTTAATCTAGATTTTTTTTTAAATGTTTCTGTATAACATCTCTGACATCCTTATTTGTCACTGACCCATATACAGATACCATATGTTACATTCATAAGTTGATCCAGTTCTGTTCTGAAGAAAACAGAGGCACAATCATGCTTCTCTGAAGATGCATTTTCAATTGGACAATAAAAATATAATTCTTCACATTTAAGACACTGTATTTTGTTAATGTGGTGATGAATTATTTATTAGTAGTTATTTTAATTTAGCCATAGTTAGTTATTAGTTCTCAAAAAGGCAAATAAAATTCAGTAATTATTGATTGGCTAATAGTAAACTACCACAGTCATCAGTTTGTAATTACTTACTGATCGTGTTTCCATATTAGTTTATAGTAGTGACTTAAGTGTTGATGTAGAACTACTCATTTGTCCTGCATTAATTCCTGCACAGTTACCTGTTAATGAAGGAACAGTATTCTAAAGTGTTACCGATTATATTAAATTACATGAAATTTCTCCATTCGGCTCCAATAAAATAAATAATTAAATAATTAATAAAGTAGACTAAATTCACCGAGTTTGTTACAAGAGTGTCGGATGTTGAGAAACGGATCGATTAGCTGGAGTCATAGGAGAGGGAATTAGCTGCTAATCCGCCAAGACGGATTGGAGCGTGATTGGGAAAAGTTGGAAGGCCTTGAGAATCGTAACCGCCGAAACAACACCCGAATTTTTGGAATTCCTGAAGACAAAGAAGAAAGAGATATGGTGAAATTCCTAGACGGGCTCTTCTCGAGTCTGTTCGACATAACAGGCCATAAGCTGGAAATTGAGTGAGCTCACAGGGTCCTGGCTCGGAGATCCACAGAGGGAGACATGCTTTCTATGTAGTGAGTGGACCTGACTCTCTGAAGATTCACTTGACTGTCTGAGGAAACTGAGCGCCTTCTTTGTTTCTTTTTGTGCTGGTTCCGCCTAGCGGCTGGAGTTTGTTTTGTGTAGCAGCACTTATTCGGGACAGTTTGTGGATGAATCTGCAAGTTCTTTGTGCTTATGGCTCCTATTGGTTGGAGTATGTTATGTGGAATATTTCTTGCAAAACATTGGAGTGATTAGGGCATCTGTTGCACTCATGTAACAGCTGAGTGGACCTGACTCACTGAACATTAACTTGACTGTCCAAGGAAACTGGGTGCCTTTTTTTTTCTTTTTGTACTGGTTCTGCATAGCGGCTGGAGTTTGTTTTGTGGAGGAACACACCTTCAGAACAGTTACGTGGATGAATCTACATGTTCTTTGTGCTTATGCCTCCTATTGGCTGGAGTTTGTTTTATTGATTATGTTCTGTTGTGTAATTCTGTCTCACAAAATTTGTATAGAAACACCGGACTTGAGCAATCCGATGGCAAAGTTGTTGCGGGGGCTCTTGTAGATGTACATGGACTGTTTGAGTTTAGAGGGATGGCACTGTCATGCATGGGGTTAATGCACATGTTTTTCTTTTTTCGGTGTTTTTTGTTCGGGGGGAAGTTAGGGGTTTGATTGTTGCTCTAATGTTGGAATGTGGTCTTTATCATTTTATTTTTGACACACGATCTATTTTTTCTAATATGTCGAAATGTCAAATGTTAATATGAGTGGATTTTCTCTCTCCACGTGGAATGTGAATGGGTTGGTGCACCCCATAAAAAGAAGGAAGGTTATTTCTTTTCATAAACGTAAGATATATTATATTGTGTTTCTTCAAGAAATGCATTTTTCCCTGCAGGAAGCTGAAAAATTTGGGAAAATATGGGGTGGATGTGTTTTCTTTAGTGCTGGCTCAAGTAAAGCAGGGGAGTCATCACATTGATAAGTAAGAATCTACAATTCAAATGTCTCGAACAGATTAATGATAAATTAGAAAGAGTCATTATTATTTTAGCAGAAATTCAGGGGCAAAGGTTGATTGTGGCTAATATTTACGCACCTAACGCTGATGATCATGGCTTTTTTTATAAATCTTGAAGGGATGTTGCAAGCCGCTGGCACCCCTCATGATATAATATTGGGAGGAGACTTTAATCTTTTGATGGACTCAGTCCTTGATCATAGTGAAGCAAACGTGTGTAAGCCCCCTAGAACAACATGGACACTTCACAGGATGTGTAAAAATGTCTTACAGATATTTGGAGACTTTTGAACTCATCTGGAAGGGACTATACATTTTTTTCCATCAGTCATTAAGATTTATTCTAGAATAGATCTTTTTTTGATATCTAAGTCCTTCATTTCATCTGTTGTTGATTGCTCAATTGGAAACATTTTAGTCTCAGATCACGTCCTGGTGAGTTTAGAGGTGTTGCCACATACAGAGAAAAAGAAATCATAGAGTTGGCACTTTAATGTATCTTTTGCAAAATCCTGAATTCCAACAAATGTTAAAGGCTGAAATCAGTGTTTATATGGAAACCAATTGGTCCTCAGTATCCTCTGTGGCCGTGGCTTGGGATGCACTTAAAGGCAGTTCTTAGGGGTCAGATCATACAGTATGCCTCATTCACCAAAAAATCCAAAGCACGAGAACTCATGGAACTGGAAGGGAATATTAAAGGTGCCGAGGCAAGGGGGCTTGGGTAGCTCAGCAAGTAAAGACGTGGACTACCACCCCTGGAGTCACAAGTTTGAATCCAGGATGTGCTGAGTGACTCCAGCCAGGTCTCCTAAGCAACCAAATTGGCCTGGTTGCTAGGGAGGGTAGAGTCACATGGGGTAGCCTCCTTGTGGCCGCTATAATGTGTGGTTCTCGCACTCGGTAGGCGCATGGTGAGTTGTGCGTGGAGAGTCTCAACATGGTGGCAACTGAGATTTGTCCTCTGCCACCCGTATTGAGGCGAGTCACTACGCCATCATGAGGACTCAGAGTACATTGGGAATTGGGCATTCCAAATTGGGGGAAATAAGGTGGAATTTTGGCTATTCAGGGCAAGACAGTCATACTTTGAGTCAGGGGACAAGGCAGGGAAGCTTTTGGCTAGATATATAAAGCTGAGAGAGTCTTTTTCTACCATTCCCTCAGTGAAATCTGCTGATGGTGAAATATTTACCTCACCATTGATATTAATAATGCTTTTAAAGAATTCTTTCTTGATCTCTATAGTTCCACATCTTCATCTACTGATGAAGATATTAGAAACTTTGTGGAACCATTAGATCTCCCTAAACTGACGACTGAGCAAAAAAATTCTCTTGATTCTGAGATAACCTTGGAGGAGCTTGGCAAGGTAATTAAGGCCTTGCCTACAGGCAAGGCTCCAGGGCCAGATGGCTTTGCTGCTGAATTTTTTTAGATCTTATGCTACAGAACTGGCTCCACATTTGTTAGAATTTTATACAGAATCATTAAAGAATGCAAAGCTTCTGCCAACCATGACACAAGCCCGGATCAGTCTGATTCTTTAAAAGGACAAAGATCCATGTGAGTGTAAGAGTTACCATCCAGTTTCCCTGATCTAGCAAGACATAAAAATATTGTCAAAAATTTTGGCCAACCGATTAAGTAAAGTTATAACATCTCTTATACATATAAATCAGGTGGGGTTTATTCAGGTCCGTAGCTCTTCTGATAACCTTGGGCGTTTTATTAATATCATATGGTCAGTGGCAAATGATCAGACTCCGGTCGTTGCCATCTCACTTGACGATGAAAAGGCGTTCGATATGGTAGAATGGGATTATCTTTTTGAGGTTTTGGAAATATACAGGTTCGGGAATATTTTTATTGGATGGATTAAGTTACTTTATAGACACCCGGTAGTGGCGGTACAAACGAATGGATTAAATTCAGATTATTTTATTCTGGATAGGGTCACCCAGCAGGGTTGCCCAATTCCCCCCTTATTGTTCTGTCTTGCCTTGTAACCATTAGCAGCCACAATAAGAAAGGAAAATGATTTTCCAGGAGTAGTGGCAGGAAGTATGGCGCAGAAGCTTTTACTTTACGCAGATTATATTTTATTATTCATCTCCGACCCCACTAGATCTATGCCTTGCCTCCACAGAATTATTAATTCCTTTTCTAAGTTCTCAGGATACAGACTCAATTGGTCTAAATCCGAAGCTTTGGCTCTGACAGCATACTACCCAATAATGGCTTTTCAGCCCGGCACCTTCCAGTGGCCCAAACAGGGCATTAAGTATTTGGGCATCTTATTCCCAGCAAATTTGTGTGATTTAGTTAAGAGTTAATTTTAACCCCTTAATAAAAAGGTTTTCGAGCAATGTGGGCAGGTGGGTTTCATTACATTTATCTATGATTGGGAAGGTTAATGTTATTAAAATGAATTGTATTGCAAAATTCAACTACCTGCTACAGTCTCTCCCTATAGATGTCCCCCTCGCTTATTTCAAGCAATTTGATAGTATAGCAAAGTCCTTCATTTGGAATTTCAATAAATTACATTGACAATGGTGGGCTAGACCTACCCAAGATTTTGTTTTATTATTATGCATTTGGTCTCAGACATTTGGCTCATTGGTCCCGTCCACCTGAGAGAGTCCCTCCCTGGTTTTGTATCAAACAGAAAGTTCTTGCCCCAATTTGTCATTGCAAAGCCTTTCTATTAAACTAACCAGAGAAGTTAAGTCACACCCAGTTATCTCACATTTGCATGCGGTATGGACAAAAGTGTCCAGAGTGTTTAATTCAGACATTTATTAAAATGTTTCCTCGAGCATATGGCGGAACCCAAAATTACGTATTAATAAGTCCCCTTTCTGCTGGTCAGAGTGGATTGTGAGGGAGGTTAATATACTCGGTGACCTATATGAGAGTGGAGTGTTGAGATCTTTTGAAAATATGGTTCAACATTTTAGGATTCCCAGATCTCAATTCTTTAGGTATTTACAGCTGCGCCACTTGCTCTGCACTAATTTTGGGAATAGCATACACCTCCCTAAAGTGGCAGATACTCTGGAAGTGGTGATTGCTGCTTTTGTAAAAGGTCATGATACCATACAACTTGGTATTGGAGGAGGGAGTGTGGGCTAGGATTCTAAAAAATGTCAAGTCTGCATCTGAAGATGCAAGGGTGCGTCTGATGCAATTTAAGATTTTGCATCGATTCTATTTTACCCCCTCTAGATTGTATAGGCATGGTCTTAAAGACACACCCACCTGCTGGCGATGTCAATCAGAAGAAGGGGACACAACCCATGTTTTTTGGGGATGTGTTAAGATCCAAGGATTTTGGTTGAGGATTCAGAGCTTCATGCGTGATGTAGTGGACACTCAATTTTCATTTTGCCCCAGACTGTGTATTTTGGGTGATGGGACGGTGCTGAATATGGGTGATGGATATATGGAGAGCTGGGTCCTGACTGGCGTGATGATTTCATGTAATTTGATTTAGCATTTTCTGTTGTGTCTATTTGATTTGCTGCATGGAGTCAATAAAAATGTGTTAATAACAAAAATAATTTTAAGAACAAAGCAGGTATATACAGGTGCTGGTCATATAATTAGAATATCATCAAAAAGTTGATTTATTTCACTAATTCCATTCAAAAAGTGAAACTTGTATATTATATTCATTCATTACACACAGACTGATATATTTCAAATGTTTATTTCTTTTAATTTTGATGATTATAACTGACAACTAAGGAAAATTCCAAATTCAGTATCTCAGAAAATTAGAATATTGTGAAAAGGTTCAATATTGAAGACACCTGGTGCCACACTCTAATCAGCTAATTAACTCAAAACACCTGCAAAGGCCTTTAAATGGTCTCTCAGTCTAGTTCTGTACGCTACACAATCATGGGGAAGACTGCTGACTTGACAGTTGTCCAAAAGACGACCATTGACACGTTGCACAAGGAGGGCAAGACACAAAAGGTCATTGCAAAAGAGGCTGGCTGTTCACAGAGCTCTGTGTCCAAGCACATTAATAGAGAGGCGAAGGGAAGGAAAAGATGTGGTAGAAAAAAGTGTACAAGCAATAGGGATAACCGCACCCTGGAGAGGATTGTGAAACAAAACCCATTCAAAAATGTGGGGGAGAACCACTACGCACAGACGTATGCAAGACATGGGTTTCAGCTGTCGCATTCCTTGTGTCAAGCCACTCTTGAACAACAGACAGCGTCTGAAGCGTCTCGCCTGGGCTAAAGACAAAAAGGACTGGACTGCTGCTGAGTGGTCCAAAGTTATGTTCTCTGATGAAAGTAAATTTTGCATTTCCTTTGGAAATCAGGGTCCCAGAGTCTGGAGGAAGAGAGGAGAGGCACACAATCCATGTTGCTTGAGGTCCAGTGTAAAGTTTCCACAGTCAGTGATGGTTTGGGGTGCCATGTCATCTGCTTGTGTTGGTCCACTGTGTTTTCTGAGGTCCAAGGTCAACGTAGCCGTATACCAGGATGTTTTAGAGCACTTCATGCTTCCTGGTGCTGACCAACTTTATGGAGATGCAGATTTCATTTTCCAACAGGACTTGGCAACTGCACACAGTGCCAAAGCAACCAGTATCTGGTTTAAGGACCATGGTATCCCTGTTCTTAATTGGCCAGCAAACTCGCCTGACCTTAACCCCATAGAAAATCTATGGGGTATTGTGAAGAGGAAGATGCGATATGCCAGACCCAACAATGCAGAAGAGCTGAAGGACACTATCAGAGCAACCTGGGCTCTCATAACACCTGAGCAGTGCCACAGACTGATCGACTCCATGCCACGCCGCATTGCTGCAGTAATTCAGGCAAAAGGAGCCCCAACTAAGTATTGAGTGCTGTACATGCTCATTCTTTTCATGTTCATACTTTTCAGTTGGCCAAGATTTCTAAAAATCCTTTCTTTGTATTGGTCTTAAGTAATATTCTAATTTTCTGAGATACTGAATTTGGGATTTTCCTTAGTTGTCAGTTATAATCATCAAAATTAAAAGAAATAAACATTTGAAATATATCAGTCTGTGTGTAATGAATGAATATAATATACAAGTTTCACTTTTTGAATGGAATTAGTGAAATAAATCAACTTTTTGATGATATTCTAATTATATGACCAGCACCTGTATATGTACAGGAGGGTGCACACTTCTTATATTCCTCTTTGCTGTTTAATTCTACCTGAGTCCTTGATTCCTCTGGTCCATGGAGTGAATGGCAGCATTCCATGTGTCAGCAAACAAAGGGAAAGGCGGTGCTTCAGTCTCCAAACTTGTGCTGTTCCAGAGGAAATTGAACTCTACCATCATGATTCTGATTCAGAGGGGGATTTTTTTTCATTCAGTTCATTTTTGTTTTGTTTGTTTGGAGTAGTCTTATATTGTGCTTTAAGTAGTTGATTGTATTATGTTAGTTATGATAAAGTGTATATTTGGTTGTAAATATTATTGTTGTTTACGGTTTATTTGGGAACATATTATTTGATATTTACCTCTCTTTTTGTTTGGTAGAGGCTAAATGAGTATATGTAGCAGTGATGAAAGTATGAGAGTTAGTCAGGGCTGATCAGCCATTATAACATCATAACCTGCTGACCTTAGTGGTTTTTGTTTTGTCTGTTTTTGTTGTTACTTTGTTAACAGGGGAGATTTATTTCTTAGTCTTGTTTAATTTTTGTTAGTTTCAGTTAACTGCCATCTTAAGTCTTTGATTTTTGTATGGACTTTTTTTGGAAATGACTTTCGTCATTTCTGCCCCTGTATATTATTATTTTTTTATTTTTTTATTATTATTATTATTTTTTTTTTTAAGGAATAAACTTTTTTTTTTGTTCACTACTTGTCCTGCCTGTTCTTGGCCACGACCACCACTATATATATATTTACATATATAAAAGAATGTACAGGTTGAACATAACATATTAAGCAGCCTATCATTGTCCTATAGTCCACAGCAGTCAATTTTGAAATTTGAACTTGTCAATCTGTCCGAGGTAGACTTATTATAATGGCTTTTTCCTAAAGGACTCGTCAATGTACACCTGCATCAGATGGACGCTTTTAGAGTGTCTCAATTTGTTTGCGTCACATCATAAACACAGCATTTCTATAGGATGTGTCAAGTTAAACGAAGGTTTAAAATTTGAATGCATGGTTCTCAAAATGTGTTTTTTCTGATTTGCAATCTGTCCAGCTGTGTTTGAATGCAAGAACATGTTCTCATCTTGTGCTGTTGCTAGAGTCAAGCAAGCCTGATTGTGGTTTGTTTTCTGTACAGCACAGCTGGAGTTGCGCTTACTGCCCCCTTCTGACCGAGACTCGTAAAGTCTGTAGGTGAACATTCCTACTCTCAGACCGGTTATCCGGGTATTGCGAGTCATCGTTCCTACTTCTCGGATCATTGTGCGATTTCTACAAGTAAGCTAATAAAAACTCCAATCAATATTCCATCTGCATTTAGTCTTGTAATAAGCTGGTTAATGAGGAATCAGATGGTCATTTTTATAAAATAAACAGCAAGAGAACTCTGATGCAAATCAGAGAGGAATTTCAGCTGTTCAGTGATTTATTTCTCACATAATTATATAATTTCAATGTAAATCAATATTTTATGTCCATGTTTATTTTGTTAGTAGTCATGTAATAAGCAGGATATTGTTTGCTGTCGCAAAATAAACCACTTCAGGGTGATACAACAGTCCTCTGCATCGTGTCGGGGTCCTGATCACTCTGTCAGTGTTTATTTTGCAATAACAAGCTGACTGTACATTATTCCTTACATAATTGATCACCCTGAATGAATTATCTTTTAGTGCCACACAGTGGATATTTCACTTCAGAACTGGCATGATACTTGTAAAGAACCACATTACATTTTCCAAAAATGACACCACAGTCACATAATTTTCATGAGATCGGGCTGAAAAGTACAGTTAAAGCAGTCTACATGACTCATGTACAACTGAGTCTTATGAACCCAAACAATAGCCTTGGGTAAGAAACAGAGAAAAGTTGTTATTCACTGAAAAAAATTATGAGAGACGCTTGTTCAAACTTGTGCTTGCAAACTTATTTTGTTCTGCTTACTATGATTAAAGGAGATTTGGGGTGGATATCAAGTTTTTAATTTAAAAATGTTGGTCCATTTCTCGCACAAAACTATCGTTGACCTCAGAAGACTTGAAATATAGTGCACAAGTTATATGGACAACATTTGTGGTGCTTGTATGGGTTTTTTTTTTTTTTTTTAAAGCTTTTTGAAGCTTGAAAGCTCCAGTCATCATGTATTGGCATTGCTTGAAAAAAAGAGCGTACAGGACATTCTTCAAGATTTATCATTTTGTGTTCAACTAAAGAAAGAAAGTCATATGGATTTCAAATGTCATGAGCATGAGTAAAAATGACAAAATTATAAATTTTTGGATGAACTTTAAACTGTGAAAATATGAAGAGTACAATATGTACAAGTACAAACTGTACAAGATGCATTGAACTAGCAAAATATAAGAACAAACAGACTGCTGACATAAAATATTCATGCACATCAGATCCCATTGAGGTCCTCCTACAAACTAGGGGCCAAGATGAATTCTCCAAACAGCAGTATTGAATCCTACACCTCCCACAACCTGAATGCAATTTTTGAAGATTTATTTTCATTACAGCTCAGGTTCACAGCTCGAGTTGTTTGAAAGCTCCACGTCAACTTAAGAGCTCAAGAAATGAATTAACCAAGTGTGAAATTATATGCAAACGCATTTTATCAAAAGCACAGCAGCTCCTATCACAAGAGACGACAAATCGAGAATGTTCATATTTGGAAGGACCTGCTATATTTCAGATAAGCCCTTGCTCAACATATAAATAAAATACTCCAATAATTGATTTCATAGAAAGTTTTTTTTTTTTTTTTTTTTTTTTTTGTCCTTTGTTCTCAGGTTTTACTCATTTTAAGTTGATTAAAGGTTTCTAACATGCTATGCTCTGAAGAATAAAGGCCCATTTTAGGTACGACATTATGCAAAAACCCCAATTTACCCAGTCGAATCGGAACATAATTCGTAATATGATTAAGTTATTTTTACAGCATTCCCTGTGCATGAAAGTGCCAGAATAGCTGGCTAAAGGATACCATAATTACATCTATAAAAAAATCCATATACGTGAAATATGTTTATTGTGTGTGACGTCCATTGTCACGACAAAGCAATGCCGTGCTCAATCAGAACTTTACATGTTTCATGGAGAAGAATGAATTTTCTTTTAACATCTAGCCAAAAGGAAACGTTTTCAGCACTTGGCTCTGCTGAAGATATACAAACATTATTCTGACAAAGGTAAAAATACTGTAAATCATAATTAAAATAACAGAAACACAATTTAAAGAGATTGAAAATGAGAAAAAGCATACACAAACACAAATAAAGAACTAATAGAATCCATCACTAAAACTGTGTATAAAATAATATTTATATTGTTTTCCCATTTATAATGTGTTTGTGAAATTTGATTCCCTCATCACACCAATTTATCTCAAAATATAATAGTGACCTTTTTATTCATTTATTTATATATTATTTAAAAAACTGTATTTGTGTTCTACCCTCAAATGACTAATTTGCGGTAATTTTGTCAAGCATAACATATCTACACTGTCACATACAATCTAAGGAATTTTATATATATATATATATATATATATATATATATATATATATATATATATATATATATATATATATATATACACTGTATTTGTTTTCCTGTTATTTATAGAAAAGTCATATTTTTGAGGAGGCCATAATCATGATAACAGGGAGCAATTTTGGTTTGAAATGTTCCATCCTATTACATTCCCCTGTTACAGTTCAGAATATACAAATTTTTCTTAAAAATCCCTATTTATTTTAATTAAATCTACTTAATGTAATTTATTAGCACTTAAAGACATTATTTGTCTGTTCAGATGTTTAAAATCTACTTTATTTACCTTGAAAATCACCTTTCCAAAATGGAAAAGGTATCCGTTTCATAGAATGAGTGTCGACTGCTACATAACACCCTGCTCATTATGCAAATATCAAACCTGCATCATTACATAAGATTAAATACAAATCTACATATTGCAACAACACACAGTATGAGTACAAGCTCTATATCAGCATTTTCTCACACTTCTAAAATAAACTGCATAGGGATGCATTTGACATCTTTCCACTACCACACTAGAAGCCAAGTTACAGTGATCTACAACCAGTTCCTTCCACAAAAACCCAACTTCAGCCATTATACAACAGATAACTCAACTGGCCTCACATCTGCAATGTGCACCAATGCCTCGCAGCCTTGGTTTGGGGCTAGGAGGCCGCACTATCTGTAACTCATGTTAAATTCATTAGCCTCATCAGTTGGGAGTGCACTAAGCATGTTTGGCAAGTCTCGCATATCGTCAGCTTTTCGCCTCCTGCAGAAGTCAATACCTAATTATGACACTAATTAGTGAGGAGTGGTTCAGTGAAATTGATAGTCCCTCTGTTGTTGGAGAAAAGTCATAATGCAACGACGCAAGGGACTCGGAGTCGAGAATGTCAAAAACATGAGCAAGGGGTCTTAATAAAGAAACTGGCTATGTTCAGAATAGCATGCTACTACTGTATCTATTTCTCCAGTATAGATTATGTATACTGTACAGAGTGTGTTCATTTTCTGAATGCACAGAGTGCTCTGATTTTGAGCAATACTAACAGTAATGCTTTTCTTAGCAAACACCACTAACCATTTTATGAATTTGTCAACCTAGTCTCATAGGATAAACATTCCTATAACCACATTTTTGCAAACTGAGTTTTACATGCCACGTTCAGCACAGTTTCACTGCAGTTCCCTGCTGAAATGAACACTAGAGGCATTAAAACTACTGTGTGTTTTATTCACTTTCACACAAATCACAATTACAATGGCTGATTATGACTTTATAAACAAATATTTTTCACTCTGTTAGTCATACAACGCTATGTTACAATATATTTGAAAAACGGTACATTTTAACGCTTGTATTACAGACTCACCTACATTTACACACTAATTCCAATGTGATTAGTTTCTGCCGTAGCTCACCTGATAAAGCTTTGGAATTTGGACTCGGAAAACTCCGTTTCGTGACCAGCCAAGCATGCAAACTGACACGATACGAAAGTGTCATAGAAGTGACACAAAATGACATGGTTGCTTCAGAAAATTAGCTTTTCATTATAATATATATATATATATATATATATACACTGTATTTGTTTTCCTGTTATTTATAGAAAAGTCATATTTTTGAGGAGGCCATAATCATGATAACAGGGAGCAATTTTGGTTTGAAATGTTCCATCCTATTACATTCCCCTGTTACAGTTCAGAATATACAAATTTTTCTTAAAAATCCCTATTTATTTTAATTAAATCTACTTAATGTAATTTATTAGCACTTAAAGACATTATTTGTCTGTTCAGATGTTTAAAATCTACTTTATTTACCTTGAAAATCACCTTTCCAAAATGGAAAAGGTATCCGTTTCATAGAATGAGTGTCGACTGCTACATAACACCCTGCTCATTATGCAAATATCAAACCTGCATCATTACATAAGATTAAATACAAATCTACATATTGCAACAACACACAGTATGAGTACAAGCTCTATATCAGCATTTTCTCACACTTCTAAAATAAACTGCATAGGGATGCATTTGACATCTTTCCACTACCACACTAGAAGCCAAGTTACAGTGATCTACAACCAGTTCCTTCCACAAAAACCCAACTTCAGCCATTATACAACAGATAACTCAACTGGCCTCACATCTGCAATGTGCACCAATGCCTCGCAGCCTTGGTTTGGGGCTAGGAGGCCGCACTATCTGTAACTCACGATACGAAAGTGTCATAGAAGTGACACAAAATGACATGGTTGCTTCAGAAAATTAGCTTTTCGTGTCACATATGCCTGATCCACACTATTGGTTAGGTTTAGGTGTTGGTATAGGGTAAGGATGTCTGTTTTGTTCACCTCTCATTTGAATTTAGATCCCTATTGGTTAGGTTTAGGTGAAAGTTTTAAGTTAGGGTGGTACGTTTTACTCATTATAACTTCCATCTAATACTCACCTTAAAACCCTTGTCTGATCACGATATTGTTTCAGTTGCGTTTGGCGCCCCCTGATGGACATTTCACTGGGGAACTTGCAGCCAAATATACGGTCATGTAATGTTCATGAGATTAGGATGGAATTTGTTTTGAGGATCTTGCAGCTATTTTCATGACCATATTAGTCCGTTTACTTGTATAATTTCCATTTATTCTGTATTCTAAATGTGTAGAGTTAAAAATGTCAGCATTAAAATATATTATACACTCACTCACACGTGTTAACTCGCATGGAGGCATATATAACTTTACATGCCCACCTCGTTGCTATTATGAATGCATGGGTGAGATATAATTTTCCTCTTCTGTGCTTTCCAACACAAATATGTGCCGTGAGGGCAGCGCAGTGCCACGTTACGTGTGGGCAGTGCTCCATAGTGTTCTGGCCCGAGTTCAAGTAAATCAGCTTAGCAGATGATGCTCTAGGTCAGGGGTATTCAATTAAAGTTCCAAGAGGTCCGATCTTTCCATTTCCTTCCCAGCAAAGGTCTGGATAACTTAATCAGTGTCAGTAGTCAGTATGGCTATGAAACACACACACACACACACACACACACACACACATATATATATATATATATATATATAATTAAATATTTCATATAACTTCACATTGGCAGCAATAGTACTTTGTAAAAAAATGTTGGGGTCTGAGGGATCTTTTTTACAAAAATATTAAAATATTTCATAGAGTTCACCAGTCGAGGGCAGTTGGATATGAATATTAAAAGTTAAGATCAACAGTTCGTTTTTAAGCTGAATGACAGCAGTCCAGTTTTTGTGATGAATTTATTTTTTACATTTAGAATACCTACCCATGTATGGGACATAGTAGGCCTTTTGATAGATCAAAAATACTGTATGGGGGTTCAGGGGTGTCCCCTGAAAGAAAATGTATAAAATTTAAGTCTGAATGGACCATTGTTATATATTCCCTAAAGTGACAACCTACTAACACAAACAAACATTTTACATAACTGTGCAGAGTAAAAATACTGTTTGCTATATATAGGCTGTAGGTATAAATAACTTGTCCTGTCACAAACCTGCCTTAGCTGAACCATCGGTGTTGTAGGGCTTTCCTGGTTGTTTAGATCAGTGTTACTATCAGAAATAATTAATAACTATTTATGTAGTTATTAATTAATATTTAAATTAATCAATTGAATCTAACTCATTAAAACCTCATATGGGGCTCCAGTAAATGTAGTGTGCTACGTTTAGGAGCAAGTTTGGTTATTAGCAATAATTAATAATTATCAAAGATAATTATTAATTATTAAAATCAATAGAACATTGATGAGAATCAATGTTAGCTTTTTAAAATCCTTTAAATCAACAATTATCCAAGATAATCGTTAATTGTTAACATCGATGAAACATTAATTAAAATTAACACTAGCTTATTGATCATTCAAATTCAATCATCAAAGATAATTATCAATTATCAAAAATCAATAGAATATTAATAAGGATTAACATTGACGGGGCACCACCCTGGAATTAGGGACTAATAACCAAATAGTAAAACAGTCTCAATATTAGATTGCTTTCTTAGGAAAATCGACATCTGAAGAATATCGATTTTCGGGAAAAAACAATGAATGAAGGTTTGAATCCGAGCACTGACATCCCGTCAGCATGACAAAGGTGTATGCAAAACAAACCAAAACACTTCTCTTTGTAATATAAACAAAGTTTATTTATGCAGTAATATCAATTAATAATTAATACAATGCAGTCAATAAACTTCCGACTTACAACTACAAACTAAACAGTGATATGATTAGATATGGAAATAAAAATAATTCTATAACACATAGGGTGTGTGTGTGTGACAGTGTGTGTGTGATTAGTACGAGAGAGAGAGAGAAGTGACAGCCCTAAAGCTGATTTCGCGATCATGGGAGAGAAAGCAGCTGTTTAGTTCATCGCTCAGAGACACGGTGGACGGCTCGTAAACAGTCCCGCGTTATTTGACTCTTTAATGGATGAGCTCAGTTGCGGTCTCACCCGCGATGGTGAAATTGCACAACAGTCCAATTTGGTTGGACCACAATACAGCAAAACAAATTCGTGATAATTAATACCCTGAGTATTAATAATGAGCGGACATGGCGATCCGTAAACTGTACAAGCAAAAACCTTGAAACACAAGAATAACACACTATAATATTCTACCTCTGCCCAGACGTAAACCTCTTACTTGAATCGCATGAGGACACAATTAGAATGTGTTTTCCTCCGTCCTTTAACTCTGACCTGGTTCCTTGAGGC
The DNA here is from genome assembly GCF_019703515.2 of Myxocyprinus asiaticus. Lineage (NCBI taxonomy): Eukaryota > Metazoa > Chordata > Actinopteri > Cypriniformes > Catostomidae > Myxocyprinus > Myxocyprinus asiaticus. The sequence goes on from NC_059351.1 coordinate 22,892,778, forward strand.
TCGGGTGATGACGGGAGGCCGTTTCCTCGCTCTGTCAGCGGGTGGTACGGCTGTTGATTGTCGGCGGGCGATACGGCTGTTGATTCTTGGCAGGCTGGCCGAGAACTCAGAAATGTCGACTTGTTTGAAGATGGAAGAGAAATCTTCAATCTCTTCACTTCTGTAGGCAAACGGATGAAGATGCGAATTGTTCGGCGGTCTCCTTCGGATCCGTTAGAGCGTTCGGTTGAACACAGAGTAATCTCAACTCGTCCAGCGAGATGGAGATTGTATGGCTACAGTTTCAAGTCGGACGTTACTTCCTTGTGCCACGAGGTTGCACCTGAGAGCAGCAAAAAAAGCTATGTCTATATTCGGTGAACAAAGTCGCTGGAAGTAACTCACGAAACATTTCAGAGGTATTTCAACTCCTGATGATGTCATGTTTGAGGGACGTTCTGTTATGTGCCTCATCCAATAGGAGTTGAGAGTTCGATCCTTTAGTGAGCAAGGCTTCATGGATTTGTAGTCTGTTTTGGACTCCCTTTGTTTGATTTTGGTGCCATTTTTTTCAGTAAGATTTAACGACTTGGAAGGTGGGGGCTTGAGTTAGGTTTTTACGACTGTATTAGGCCTGCCTTTGTCTTCTATCTGAATACATGAGGCCCAACAGTGTCATATATCAGACAGATGAAGATTGTTTCACTTTGCTTCATTCTTGTTTTCTGCAATGTGTTTAGGCGAAAGATGCTAGTATCCAACTATATTGCTGCTCGCATGTCTCCGCTACTATTGTTAATATAACTGCACCTGCAACTCTATTTATCAGGGTTTATGCGGCACCATATGTCTATAGCAGGGAGAGGCAATGCACACAGAGTGGGGAGCGGGAATGAAGCGCGTTCGGTGGTAGAGAAAAATATTAATTAGCGTGGCATGGACAGCTCTGTAGTTTTGACACGTTGCTCACTTAAACTGTAGAAACGGTAAGATGGGGCAACCGTTGCCATGATGCCTCGCGATCCAGATGAAACCAAGCCGGGGTCCAATCCCAGTCTGCGGTCCGCTAATTGGTATCCACTGCTCTAGGTAATTAAATTTGCACATCAACTGGTGTTAGCTCTGTAATGATTCTGGTTGGGCATCCATGGCTTCCTGATTACCATCCATGGGCTGGTTAATCTGAGGACTCAAGGGGGGCCTGATGTACATGGAGTGTAACTTGTAAAATGTGGCTGTACTGGCAGCTTGGCTGTGAGGTCTGCTTTTCAGTTATTTTTGACTGTATATATAGCATAATACTTACAGTATATATCATAGAAGTGTCATAGAAAATGTGTAATTATAGAGTTGTTTGTAGACAAACTCTAAGGGGCTTGTCAGATTGAAAGCGTTGCAGAATAAAAATAATCAAATAAATAAATAGATAAAAAAAAATATATAAACTAGATGCAATGCCACAAATGGAATAGAACACAGATGTCTCAAAATGCATTTTAATAAGATTAAGTTCTTATACCATGTCATGCCGTTTAACGTGGCACTTCAGCACAAGGCACTGAAAGAGCGACGGAGCACAAAAACGTCTTCGGTGTGAACAGCCAACAGACCAACACAATACAGTGACAAGTGCAAAAAGGTATATCTTCATGTAAACCTGAGTTTTTGTGCTAACTAGAGTTATGGGATTTTGGCGCATCACGTTCAATTTTGGCACATCATTCAGTGTAGACAAACAAATTGATTGTGGTCGGAAAAAATATTGATTTGAGTTTAAATTATTTCATTAGCTTTCTTGTAGAGATCACACAGTGATCCAATACTTTTTTCAGTACTTACTTGAATACTTGACACTGCTGTTTTCTTAATTTAAATATTTGTGTTGTTTTAATTTGTTCTATTGCTTTTAACTTGTTTCATTGTTTTAACTTTCTTACTGACTGTTTACTTGTCTTGAATAATTACTTGAGAACTTGAACCAATGCTTACTCAAATGATCATTTTGTTATGGTATCAAAATTAGTATTGATAATCATCAAATTGCATTCACACGCAAGCTAAATGGACATTATAACTTAAGTGTACCCAGATTAATCGGAATCATACTGAGAGCTTATGAAACAAAATTAAATTAAATAGGGAAATCTGTATTGATATCCAGCCCTAGTTTCTCATTACAAATTAGATTAAAAATTACGCTTCACCTAGCTTTGATAAAACATAAAAAATGGGGAGGCCTGGGCAGCTCAGCGAGTATTGACGCTGACTACCACCCCTGGAGTCGTGAGTTCGAATCAAGGGCGTGCTGAGTGACTTCAGCCAGGTCTCCTAAGCAACCAAATTGGCCCAGTTGCTAGGGATGGTAGAGTCACATGGGGTAACCTCCTCGTGGTCGCGATTAGTGGTTCTCGCTCTCAATGAGGCACATGGTAATTTGTGTGTGGATCGCGGAGAATAGCATGAGCCTCCACATGCGGAATCTCTGGGGTGTCATGCACAACAAGCCACGTGATAAGATGCGTGGATTGGCGGTCTCAGAATCGGAGGCAACTGAGACTTGTCCTCTGCCACCCGGATTGAGGTGAGTAACCACACCACCATGAGGACCTACTAAGTAGTGGAAATTGGGCATTCCATATTGGGAGAAAAGGGGATAAAAAATAAAAAATAAAACATTAAAAATGTTATTATGGGCTGCCTTTGTTTTACGTTGCGCAGCAGTTCCATGCTCAGTATTGACAAATTACTTGTTGCTGGAAACTTTTCTTGCAAAGCTTTGTCTATGGCAATATTTTTGCAAAATTAACCTAAATTACGTGCTGTATTACACGTTTGGCTGCAGTTTCCCAGTGAAATGTCCAGTGGGGAGCGCAAAAAGCACAAGAAATGTCGAAATCAGAAGAGGTTTTTAAGTAGAATATTTTTGGAGGTTTATGAATAATATGTACCTCCCTAACCTAAAACTTTAACCTAAACCTTACCAATAGTGATTTATAAGATAAATGGGAGGTCATCCTTACCCTTAACCAACGTCTAAACCTAACGTGTAATTGTTTTAAAAGTGTTAATTTCACCAGGAAATTGCAGCAAAACATAGAATGAGGCACGCAAAACTCAATTTGCAAAATTTAGTTACAGTAAAGTTCATTCTATGAGACTAGGTTGCAGAACAATATTTATTAAACTTAAGCTGCAACACTGCTATGTGAAAGTTCATAACAGAGCAATCATTATAGAGGTAATTTACATATAGAAGTCTAAAGGGAACAGCAAAACAGTTTAATTTAATTACCATATTTTCAGGAAATAAAGTTGCACATGAATATAAGTAGCACCTGGTCAAAAAAAAAAATAAAATAAAAAATAAAACAGACAAATGTATAAGTTGCACTGACAAAGGTTGAATCCGGCACGCACTAGGACCCAGGAGGTGCCGCCTGACTTCTCTTCAGCCGCTCAGCAGCACGTCAACATTTCCTGCGTGGAGATTTTCTCAGGATTTACACATCGTATCACAGTTTTCAGGCTTATTTTAATTGAGAGAATATGTTTTAAAGGTGCACTCAGTAATTGTTTCCTCATTAAAAAGGTTGTACTCCTAAAGAAATGAATTGTAATTTTGAAATATAAGTATAAAATCATGACCACTCACATGAGATGAGGACTCTAGTCATATCAGTAACGTTATAAAAGCTGTTTTATTCTACTTGGGGCAGCCCTCATGGAGGCTGCCATTTTAGAATCACATGACCATCTGAATACTACTTGCTTAATCTCAGTAACCGTCTTGTTATTGGACACTTTCACTCTTGGATTAAATTAATCATGGTTGATTGTGAATAGTGAATTTCTACAATGGCATCTGTAACTGAAAACTATTGATTTTGATTGATGCTGCATCCACACCACTAGGTTACACTGTAAGTCCAAGATGACATGAGCAAAAATGAAATTTTGATGTGCTGAAATTAATTTTATGGGCATGTGAGGAGTTGCGTTTGACAGCGGTCTAACATACTCTGAATAGGAAACTTAAAAACACTACTACTGTCTCTATGACTGATGTTTTCATCTGTTTGAGTGTAAGCATTGTAGGGAATTTGGTAGTATAAATGTACACGGGATGGGTTAAAGTGCCCGCGTACCCCCACCATTATATGTAGGGAAACAGTATGTGTGATCTAGGAATTAAATTAAACTGTCCTTATTCTACATTATTATGTAAGGAAATTTATAATGGAATTAGTCACGTTCGACAACCATTATAAATTATATAAATGACAAATAACTAGATTATTTGTCTGAATGAAATTCTCCACCATTAAAATCGTAATACAACATCTCGTTGTATCTGCTCACAATTTCTATTGTAAGGAATTAGCTTTAATAAGGGAATTATGAATAATTCACTTATTGGAGTAATATTATTCTCATGGCTAATTGAAAATAATATTACACATGTTTAGGTATAGCTTTGAAGCGAAATCTTTTAAAAACAGGGATGAGATTATTTATCAAAATATACCACAGTCAAATTATCTTTGAATACAGACAAACTTTATTGCTATTCTAAACATAAACTAATCTAACACATAAAACATGAAACAGGTTGGTGAGTAGTGACAGAATGTGTAATAAATGATCAATACAGAGTAAATGAACTTTATGGAGTCTGTTGACAATGCCTTAAAAACCATTTATCCTTCGAGTATACATCAATTTGCAATCGGATTACCCAAAGTATTGAACTAATACACCAGCACTTTGAGCAAAAGTCTGGAGATGTACTTGCATGTCGTTGCATTTCTTGAGTTGCTTGGTTCTTTTGCTCTTTGTTGAAAGTTCGTTCCATCAATGTTTTGGACTCTGTTATGATTGCGGATAGTTATTGTCTGGATGGATGATGCTGGTGTTCTTTGAAGCGAGGCCTTCGACAAGGAGGATTTGCGACTCCCGTTGGTGTGTGAACCATAGAGCAGAGAGCGAGAGGCTTCCTCGGGATGAATCCCGAGTTTTCCTTGGACTCTACATGGCACGGAGGCTGCGGAGCTGAAAAGCAAGAGACCATTCCAAGAGGGGATTTCAAGAGAGCAGAGGAGAGAAGAAGGAAGAGAGAGCATTCTGTCTTGTTTTGGAAACATTTGAACTGAGATTGGCCACACCCCAAAGTTGTCCTGAGCCAATCAGAAGTGGCTTTTCAGAGTCACATGGTCGACTGGTCTGTCCCTTTCAAAGTTGAATTTACCATCCTTTGTGTGGAGAGTCCTTACATTCTTCCCGCTCAAAATAGTGAATGTTTAATCATGAACTTTTATATCTTGAAAGCAGTGCAAGAGACATGACATTCGTTGTCATCAACATTCTCTACGTAAATAAGCAAGCATTTACATACTAAATGTGACATACTTTCATTACTATTACACGTGTAAGTAACAAAACATGAAAATCCCTGGTTACAAATCATACTGGTTAATTCATTAGTTTTACTACATGGATAAAACATTACATGTTATAAGAAACCTGATTGTCAGGGTATTTTTACAAGTTAAGCATTGATTAGTTACCATTCTTAGTAGAATGAGATGAGTCATACAAGTTTAAAGATTATAATCATTGATTTGTTAGTTAGAAGTGATTACAAATCACTACACATATTTTAAAAAGTACATCGGCTATAATCATTAATTACTAAGTAATCACAGGTCAAAGTAATTTTCAGAATTATCTAGCAAGGCTAGGTATTGTGTACATTGTGGATCTAAATGCATTCTGTACATTTCAGAGGGTTAACATTCTAAATGCATTCTGTACATTAAGAAGTACAACATTCATGGATTCCCTTTTAGCTACAGTTTGCAGAATAATGAGGATCTCATGAAGATCTCATGACTAATTATCATCCAGAATAAAGAGTCATAGAATTGGCATTGTTTTGTTCATTGTAATTTAGGAGGACAAAACAGAGTGTGTTCTGAGTCTTTCCTGGGAGTTCCAGGGAATGTGTCCTCTGTCTTTTATTGCTTTTGACCTCTGCACCCAGGGGCCTCTTTGCAGAGATGGTCTTAATAGCAGTGTCAGGCCAGAACCATTGAATGTGGGGGCATTTCCTCAGAAGCATAAAGTTCTGCGCTATTTGGACAAGTCTCTTTTGTTAGTTTTATTGGCCAGATGTGAGCTTCTTCTAGGCTTCTTGACGTCAGCTCGAGCAGAGTCTTTTAATTTATGATGTTGAGGAATTCCAGGGTTAAAAGGTTGGGTTTTAAGTCATATGGCTGCAATTCTTCTGCATCTAATATCCTATAGCATGCAGTATGTGTTTTGGTGTGCGTTTAACTGGCTGGCATCAGTTCAGAATAAATTATGTAAACAAGTCGCTTCGGAATGTAAATTGCAGGACCTTTCAGATGGTGAAAAAAAAAATAAATAAATAAATAAACTTATATTCCGGAAAATACGGTAGTTTAATTCCAAGGGTCTGATAGGGGGTGAAAAACGGTCATGTAAAACTACAACGTTTAAATTACAACTATTTATGGAAAAAGAAATGGTGACTGACACTATATATGGACTTCAGAAACGAAATAATAATAATAAAAACCATACTGGAATACATGGCCATCCATTCTCATATTCCCTCATCAATCTTTTAATTCTCAGCTCCTCTACGACTCTACCTGAACATCCATTATTTTAGATCCCATTGTGTTCATATGCTCACTGTTTACTCCCATACATAATAATACAAAGATACAAGGTGTCTTGGTCCTTCACTTATAAAATTATGATGAGAGCTGAGAATCATCCATTCTATCAGTCTAGTGGTACTAATTGAGTCCAGGGTTCATAGAATGACTAATCATTCATCCTCTTTCTTGCCCACATACAGTACATGGCCCCTCTCATTATACGGGGTAAAAGATCTCTTTAAATTATACACATTAATTATTTTATTTATCTGTGGCATGGTCATGTGTCGGTCTGTGGGAGAGGGAGAGCGGTAAGGCTTGTCACCTGGCTCATAATTATTTCTAACACCTGTCTCTCATTATAGTGATAGCGGAGGAAGGCTTAAAAGGATGCCTAAGCATCAGAGAGGGTGCTCGTGTTTTCATTTATTTACATTTCGTCTATTATCGACGGTTACCGTCAATTGTGTGGTTCCAAATAAAAGGACGCCGGGAGCAGGAACAACGTTTTCAAGTCCTGCTCCAGGCACAAGTAGAGGACCGGCAGGTGCTCCGGAGCTTGATCGCCAGGGAGGGGGCTGGCGCTGCGACCTCCTCGGAGCCCGTCCCACCGGTGGCCCTCACGAAAATGGGGCCAAATGATGATCCGGAGGCCTTCCTCGACTTCTTTGAAAAAACCACGGAGGTTTGGAGGTGGCCTCCCGATCAGTGGGCGGCCCGCCTGTTGCCCCTGCTCTCTGGGGAGGCGCAGCTGGTGGCACAACAACTCCCTGCCACCAGCCTCCTGGACTACAGTCACCTGAAAAAGGCCATCCAGCAACGGGTCAGTCGGAGCAGTGTCGGCAGCTCTTCCGCTCGCTGAGCTTCAGGAAGGACGGCCGCCCGTTCACTTTTGCGCAGCAGCTCCGTGACGCCTGCCGGAAACGGCTGCTGGTGGGGGGGAACCCGTGGCATCGGGAAAGTGGTCGATCTGGTGGTACTGGAGCAGTTCATCTCCCAACTTCCCAGAGGCATGTCCGAGTGGGTCCAGTGCCATCGCCCGGCATCATTGGAGGGAGCCATCCAGTTGGCAGAGGACTATATGGCGGTGTTCCAAGGAGGCGGCAAAGCAGGCTCTTCTCTCTCTTCTCTCTCTCCACCCCCTGTGCCTCATGTTCCCTCCCCTTCCCCCATTCCCCTCACTCTCACCCAGTTCCGGCTCCGCAGAGGTGGGGAGGCCTGCCCAGACCCCGCCCCCGGTCCAGAGGACCCTTCCCCTTGTCTGTCTCCCCTACCCCCCCGTCTCCCTCCGCTATCCCCTCCAGGTTGGTGAAACCACCCCCACAAGTGTGGAAGGAAGACCTGGGCCGGTATGCTGGAGCTATGGGGAAACTGGACACAGCAGGAGCGGTGTCCAGAAATGGAGGTGGGGACACTGGTCCAGATCCCTGATGCTCCACAGGCTGCCTCTGATCGGGCAGGGGTGTATCGGATACCGGTAAGAGTAAAAGGGGATACATATCAAGCTTTGTTGGATACAGGTTGTTCTCAAACCTCGATCCACCAACGCTTGGTACAAGGAGGGACATTGGATAAAAATAAACTGGTGAGGGTGAGGTGTGTGCATGGTGACATTCACAAGTATCCGGTGGTTACCATTGAGATACGATTCAGGGGAAAAAGGCATAGAGTCGAGGCTGTGGTTAATCCCTACCTCACCCATCCACTAATTCTGGGAACCAATTGGCCCGGCTTTAAAAATCTATTGAGGGTAATATGTGTGGATGGGTCCTTCAAAATAGTGGGGCGGGGTGTAACGTGCGATACAATGGCTGGTGAGGCAGTGCCTGAGCCGTCAATGTCAGCTCCACGTTGGGATGATGCAGACGGGGGAATTCCCGTTCTCAGGAGCTTCCCTGAGGGGGATTTCCCTCTGGAGCAGTCATGTGACGAGTCCCTTAAGCACGCCTTTGACCAACTGAAAGTAATTGATGGTCAACAGCTCCAGCCTGGTGTTGCGCTCACATACCCGTACTTTTCTATTATCAAAGAGCAGTTGTATCAAGTGATGCAAGGTACCAAAAAGCCGTCGGGAAACACTTTTCCAGGCGGCTCACTGTAATCCAATGGCTGGCCACTTAGGTCACGAAAAGATGTTGAACCGTATAATGGCCCGTTTCTTTTGGCCAGGCATTCACGGGGACGTTTACAAGTGGTGTGTGGCATGCCGTGAATGTCAGTTTGTAAATCCACTGGCCACCCCAAAAGCGCCATTGCGCCCGCTGCCACTGATCGAGATCCCCTTTGAGAGAATTGGTATGGATCTCATCGGGCCATTAAAACGGACTACACGCGGCCACTCCAATTTCCCGAGAAAAGATGGCTTTTTCCACACTGTTCGGATTACACCAATTTGTGACTCTTCCGTTCGTTTGTTCGGAGCCCCGGCCACGTTTCAGCACCTTATGGACAAGATCCTCAGACCGCACACGGCATATGCTGCCGTATATCTGGACAACATCATCATTTACAGTAATGATTGGCAGCGGCATATGCAACATCTGAGGGCTATCCTGAGAATGCTGAGAACCCGAAGAAGTGTGCAATTGGGCAGGTGGAAGTTAGGTATCTGGGGTTCCACTTGGGTCATGGGCAGGTGTGTCCACAGGTTGATAAATCCGCAGCGATCGCAGCCTGTCCGGCGCCCAAGACCAAAAAGGGGTAAGGCAGTTTTTGGGGCTGGCTGGCTACTACCGAATGTTTGTGCCTAGTTATTCTGATGTCAACAGCCCGCTGACTGACCTTACTAAAAAGGAGGCTCCCGATCTGGTCCAGTGGACAGAGTCGTGCCAACAGGCCTTCCTTAAGGTAAAATCCGCACTGTGTGGGGGGCCGCTTTTACATGCACCTGACTTCTCTCTCCCCTTTATTTTGCAGACTGATGTATCTGACAGGGGGCTAGGCGTGGTGCTCTCGCAGGAGGTGGGGGAGGGGGGGTAGGAACGGCCAGTGCTGTTTATTAGTCGCAAGCTCTCCTTCATGGAGACAAAATATAGTAGGAGTGTCTTGTGATTAAGTGGGCTGTTCTGACCCACCGATACTATCTGCTGGGGCGGGCCTTTGCCCTCTGTTCTGATCACGCTCCTCTGCAGTGGCTCCACCGCATGAAGGATACTAACGCGCAGATCACCCGTTGGTATCTGGCTCTCCAGCCCTTTAAGTTCAAGGTGATCCACAGACCAGAGACGCAGATTGTTGTGGCTGACTTTCTCTCCAGGGATGGGGGGGGGGATGTTGCCTGGCCTGAGTCAGTGGTTGGGGCATGTGGCATGGGGGGCGTGGTCATGTGTCGGTCTGCAGGAGAGCGGTAAGGCTCGTCACCTGGCTCATAATTAGTTCTAACACCTGTCTCTCATTATAGTGATAGCGGAGGAAGGCTTAAAAGGATGCCGAAGCATCAGAGAGGGTGTTCGTCAAGCACGAAATCCCGTACCCAGAGAGAGAGAGATTGTGTTTATGTTTAGTGTTTTCATTTATTTACATTTTCTCTATTATCGACGGTTACCATCGATTGTGTGGTTACAAATAAAAGGACTGACCTTGAACCTGCTTCGTTGTCTCCTGACTCCTCCATTGCCCCGAACTAAGAACTTGATACACTATCATTTTGGTGTCTCTCCAGATGCAGCCAGCAGATCTAGCATGCATGAGTTTCAGTTCAATTGGAGGCCTAAGATTGGTTATTATTGACGGATACAGAATCTTAGAGAAATCCCATTGGCCTTAACTAATCCTTTTGACCCAAGGCAAGTGCACACACACAGCTGTGTTTAGAATGGAATACTAGCTCACTGCATACTTCAGAGTATATAGCAATCTGTATGTAAATAGTAAATGAAAGTATGCAATATTATTGGGATAATTTAAAGGCAAGTGGATATGTATTGCAAAATAAACCCCGAAGAAAAGACAAATGTTTAGAATGGATATTACCATTCCACTCATAGTATTTTGCTGTATGTATAATGTGCATAGTATGAAAATTCTCTGCATGTATAGAATATACCGATGACCAACTACATTTGGCAAAATGTGCAGTATACAACAAGAAGTTTTGTTAATAACATGTAGTATATCAAATTACGTTTTAAGGCCAGACTGACTGTAGTTCAACCATTTTAAACATGTACACATGTACTTTCAACTACTTTAAGCTTGTAGATTGGAAAGTTATGGTTTCAAAGTAGTGTAGCTTTCTCTGCAAAACTGTGTGAATCCAAAAATGCCATAAATAGCCTTGTATTATGGGCTGACTTTACACACATTAATAATTTAAAGTTATAATTAGTTTTGATCGCAGTTTTTACTTAAAGCTGACAATGTACACAAATTACTTTAATAGCACCTGGAAGTATGTCGTATCTGTCAATCAGTGCCGTTTGAATGCCTGTGCAGGTGCAAATCATTTAAGGGAAATTGTGTGAAATACTTACATTTATTACCCATCAAGCGTAATAATTGCTCACCAGGTGACATTGTAAATTGGGTGAGACAACCCTGAAAGGTGAGAAGAGCTGTGGAACCATCCATCCAGGAGAATCGCCATTTTTTTATCTTGAGTTTGGCCGTCAAGGGCAAATTTGATCAAGGAAGCAAGATGTTTATGATAAGTATCATACCACCATCACATAATGTAACCAAATACCCAATCTTAAAGGAACAGTTCACCCAAAAATGAAAATTCTCTCATCAATTAGTCACCCTCATGCCATCACAGATGTATATGACTTTCTTTCTTCTGCTGAACACAAATGAAGATTTTTAGAAGAATTTCTCAGCTCTTTTGGTCCATACAATGCAAGTGAATGGGTGCCGAAAGTGTTAAGCTCCAAAAATCACGAAACGTCAGCGTTAGAGTAATACATAAGACTCCAGTGGTTAAATCATTGTCTTCAGAAGTGATATGATAGGTGTGAGTGAGAAACAGATAAATATTTAAGACTTTTTTTTTTTTACTATAAATTGTCCTCCCTGCTCAATCAATCTCCACTTTCACTTTCACTTTCACATTATTCTTATTGTGTTTTTGGTAATTCACATTCTTCAAGCATATCTCTCCCTTACTGGACAGGGAGAATAATTTCTAACAAAAAAGGACTTAAATATTTATTTGTTTCTCACCCACACCTATAATATCACTTCTGAAGATGTGGATAAAAACACTGGAGTTGTATGGATTCCTTTTAAGATGCCTTTATGTGCTTTATGGAGTATCAAAATGTTGGCACCCATTCTCTTGCATTGTATGGACCTACAGAGCTGAGATATTCTTCTTAAAATATTCATTTGTGTTCTGCAGAAGAAAGAAAGTCACACATGTGGGATGGCATGAGGGTGAGCAAATGAGACACAGTTTTGCTTTTTGGGTAAACTATCCCTTTAATGATCAATAAACTGGAAACAAATTTGAAACTGTGGCTAAAACTACTGTTTAAGTACTTGCAAAAGTAGTTATCTATACTCTAAGTATACATATGTTGCAATCAATATATATATATATATATGTAGGCCTCAGGCCTTCTGTACAGCACTCTTTATTTATTTCCAACAATTGTAAAGCAGAATCAAATGTATTTGAGACAGCAGCAACCAAATTTTCCCAGATAGCAAATGTGCCTTGACCTCATATGCTGTCTGAAATCACAGCGGGTCTTCCAAGCGGTCTTCCCTTGTATGCTTACTTTTCCGATTAATTTAATTTTGAGCCTCTGTAACATTACGCGCCGAAAGGAAATCATTTTAACAGATATATTGTCGGAAGGTGAATTAGCATTTGCTTTTACCATATTATCTCACTTTGGATTTACATAATTTTGTTTTTCCAACTTGCCCGTTGCTGAATTATGCATGAAAACAGATGCTGGCCAGATATTCCGATCAGCATATTTTAGATATTCATTCGTTTCACATTGTTTGCCATTAATATGCATCTCTCTTGACTGTGATACTAACATGACACAACAGATACTGGCACACTCTTTCTCTCTCAATTTCCTACTCACTTATTCACCACAGAAAAAGAAAGCAGTGACAACACATCCTGGAATGGCAGTGTTATCTAAAATTATTTGATTCAACAAATATTCCATAAATGATTCATGTGTAGCTGTCCTCCAAAATATGAAAGCGGTTTTTGGGGGAGTAAATTATATGTATTTCACAGTGGTGGTTCAAGCTTGTATGGTGCCCTGGGCGAACCCCCACCTTCAGGGTGCTGAAGGGAGGGTCCGTGCCGCCCCCGCCAAGTGCCCCCAGTGGCTGCCCATGTCGCCTATGCCTAAATCCAACACTGGTATTTCATATTTCACGCATGTTTCAGCCAGTGACTTCTGATAGCAAGTGAGAAAAGCGGGGCACACATCCCACCTTACACGCCAAATAGAACTATTAAAGCACAGATGAAAATAGGGCAATTTGAGCCATCTGAGGTGGAAAAATAGGCAATATGTCACTTTATGCTGAGCTAGCTTGAGCTGTTTAGAGCTGTGGCAGTGGAGGCGTGGTCAAGCATCTCTCCGGAGAGAGAGAAAGCGGTAAGGGCGCTTACACCTGAGCTAAATTATGTCTAACACCTGTCTCTAATTTCAGTAAGCACGGGGAGAGCGGATAAATAGAGCCACACCGCAAGTAGAAAAGAGAGAGAGCCTGGGCACCACAGAGCCGAACAAGAACCAAGAGTTTTGTTATGGTGAGAGTTTTATTTTGGTGAAGCGGTGTGTGATTAAAGTTCAACTTAGTGAATATTGCAAAGAGAAAAATAAATCCTTACCTGAACCAGGAAAGCTGCTTCTCGCCTCCTCTTTACACTGGTGCCGAAACCCGGGATCTTGAAGTTTGGGTTGAAAATGGATGGAAGTCGTCCCGTAGAGTCCTCCCAGTTGGCGGAGATCCTCCAAGCCCTCGCTGGCCTACATCAGAGCCACCAGCAGACATTGCTTGAGCTCCGACAAGACCAAGATCGCCGGTTTGTCGAGCTCCTGCACGCTCAAGCCGAGGACCGGCAGGTGATCCGGAGCCTCCTCAGCCAGGAGGTGTCCTCAGCCGTGACCTAGGATGCTCCCACGCCGTTACCCCCACCCGCATTACAGAAAATGGGGGCGGTGGACGACCCCGAGGCCTTCCTGGATTTGTTTGAGCGGACCGTCGAGATCTGGGGTTGGCCGCTCGGCCAATGGGTGGCCCAACTGATCCCATTATTGTCCGGGGAAGCCCAGCTCACGGCTCAACAACTGCCAGCGATGAGCCTCCTGGCCTACGGAGATTTAAAGAGAGCCATCTTGCAATGGGTTGGTCACACTCTGGAGGAAAGTCGTCAACTCTTCCGGAGCTTGAAGTTGGAGAGCTCCGACCGCCCGTTTGCCTTCGCCCAGCGGCTCCATGAGGCCTGCTGAAGATGGCTGCTAGCGGGGGACCGCGACGTCGATGGAGTTATCGACCAGGTGGTACTGGAGCAATTCACACATCGACTGCCAAAAGGGATGGCGGAGTGGGTCCAGTGCCACCGCCCGGCGTCGTTGGAGGAAGCTGTCCAGCTTGCGGAGGACCACATGGCGGTGATCCCGAGGGCGGAAGAGCCCTCCTACATTTTTTATCCTCCCTCTGTCTCTTCCCCCTCCCCTCTCTCCTCTCGTTCTGCTCTCTCTCCAGGTCCCATTCCTGCCCCACGCAGACGAGGAGGACTTCAGCCCCTGAGACCAGTTCCCCGGGTGTGGGAGGCGATACCTACCCCTGTCCCGATGCCCCGCCGCTCTCCCCATCTGGGGGGGCACCCGCCGACGCAAGTGCGGGCGTAGCACCTGGGCCGGCCTGCTGGAGGTGCGGAGACCCGAGCCACTTCCGAGATCAGTGCCCTCTGATGGATCTGGGGATGGTGGTGCGGGTCTCTGACCTCCCACAGGCTGCCCCCGACCGGGCTGGAGTGTACCGGATACTGGTAAGTGTCAAGGGGGGTACTCACCAAGCGTTGGTGGACACAGGGTGTAATCAAACCACTATCCACCAACGCCTGGTTCAACCTGAGGCATTGGTCACAACTAAAACGGTGAAGGTGAAATGTGTACACGGGGATATTCACAAGTATCCGGTGGTGACCCTGACGATTAAATTTCGGGGGAAAAAGCATAGAGTGGAGGCCGCGGTTAGTTCCCGCCTCACCCATCCGCTGATTTTGGGGACTGATTGGCCTGATTTCAAAGTTTTATTAAAGGGAATTTGCGCGGATGGGTCCTGTACGAAATTAGGGAGATGTGTGATGTGCAATGCTCTGGCAGGGGAGGCGGAGCCGGGGCTGTCCTCGACAGCTCCACGTCATAATGACGAGAGAGGGGGAGAGGCTGCAGCCCCTCCCCTTCTCAGGGAATTCCCTGAGGGGGATTTCCCTTTGGAGCAGTCGCGAGACGAAACCCTCAAACACGCCTTCGACCAAGTGAGAGTCATCGATGGTCAACGACTCCAGCCGGACTTCGCCCTTTCATACCCTTATTTTGCGATTATAAATGAGCGGTTGTATAGAGTGACACAGGACACTCAAACTAAAGAGGATACAACCCAACTTTTGATTCCAAGGAGCCGTCAGGAAATGGTATTCCAGGCGGCTCATTATAATCCCATGGTGGTTCACCTAGGAGAAAGGAAAACACTGAACCGTCTAATAGCCCGTTTCTATTGGCCGGGCATTGGCGGCGATGTCCGCAGGTGGTGTGCGGCATGCCGCGAATGCCAACTGGTTAACCCACCGGCCACCCCAAAAGCGCCATTGCGCCCTCTCCCTTTGATCGAGGTCCCCTTTGAGAGAATTGGAATGGACCTCGTCAGGCCATTAGAACGGTCAGTACGTGGACATCGCTTTGTATTGGTCCTAGTGGACTATGCAACGTGATATCCAGAAGCCGTGCCTCTTCGCCACATCTCAGCATGCAGTGTTGCGGAGGCACTCTTCAAAATAATCTCCCGGGTGGGGATTCCAAAAGAAATCCTCACCGATCAGGGCACAACATTTATGTCATGGGCATTACGCGAACTGTACGAGTTGTTAAATATTAAATCGATTCGCACCAGCTTGTACCATCCTCAAACGGATGGCCTGGTGGAACGATTTAATAAAACCCTCAAAAACATGATTCGTAAGTTCGTACACGACGATGCTAGAA
The DNA here is from genome assembly GCF_019703515.2 of Myxocyprinus asiaticus. Lineage (NCBI taxonomy): Eukaryota > Metazoa > Chordata > Actinopteri > Cypriniformes > Catostomidae > Myxocyprinus > Myxocyprinus asiaticus. The sequence goes on from NC_059351.1 coordinate 22,908,631, forward strand.
ATTGGGATAAATGGCTCGACCCCCTGTTATTTGCAGTACGAGAGGTCCCACAAGCCTCCACTGGCTTCTCCCCATTCGAACTCCTGTATGGGCGACGCCCACGCGGCGTGCTTGATGTATTGCGAGAGGCCTGGGAGGAGGGACCTTCAAACAGCAAAAATGAAATTCAGTGCGTTCTTGATCTTAGAGCAAAACTCCACACTTTGGGACAGCTAACACAGGAGAATTTGCTCCAAGCTCAAGAACGACAGCGCCGACTGTATGACAGGGGAGCTCAGCTAAGGGAATTTGCACCGGGAGATAAAGTGCTTGTATTGCTTCCCACATCGAACTCTAAATTACTCGCCAAGTGGAAAGGACCCTTTGAGGTCACACGACGAGTGGGAGATCTCGATTATGAGGTTAAATGAACCGATAGAGGGGACGCACGTCAAATATACCACCTCAATCTCCTGAAATTGCGGAGGGAGGCGGTTCCCGTGATGTTGGCTACGGTAGTTCCCGAGAAGGCGGAGCTCGGACCGGAGGTGAGTTCAAAGCATAAACAGTTCACCCCGGTCACTTGCGGAGACCACCTCTCACCGAGTCAACTCACGGAGGTTGCTAGGCTGCAACAGGAGTTTGCGGACGTGTTCTCCCCTCTACCGGGGCGTACAAACCTCATCCATCACCACATCGAGACCGAGCCGGGGGTCGTGGTACGTAGCCGCCCCTATCGATTACCCGAACACAAGAAAAAAATAGTTCGGGAAGAATTAGATGCAATGCTCGATATGGGGTTAATAGAAGAATCCCACAGTGATTGGTCCAGCCCAGTTGTTCTAGTGCCTAAGAGCGACGGGTCTGTACAATTCTGTGTGGATTATAGGAAAGTCAATGCGGTGTCTAAATTTGATGCATATCCAATGCCTCGCGTTGATGAGTTGCTCGATCGGTTGGGCACTGCTCGATTTTACTCGACATTGGATTTGACGAAGGGTTATTGGCAGATCCCCTTGACACCAATTTCCCGTGAGAAAACCGCCTTCTCCAAACCGTTTGGATTACACCAATTTGTGACACTTCCGTTCGGTTTGTTTGGGGCCCCGGCTACGTTTCAGCGTCTCATGGACCGAATCCTCAGACCGCATTCAGCCTACGCTGCTGCCTATTTAGATGACATCATCATTTATAACAATGATTGGCAGCGGCACATGCAACATCTGAGGGCGATTCTGAGATCGCTGCACCGAGCGGGACTCACAGCAAACCCAAAGAAGTGCGCGATTGGATGGGTGGAGGTACGGTATCTGGGGTTCCACTTGGGCCACGGGCAGGTGCGTCCCCAAATTGACAAGACAGCGGCGATTGCGACCTGCCCGAGACCCAAGACCAAAAAGGGGGTGAGACAGTTCCTGGGGCTGGCTGGCTATTATAGAAGGTTCGTGCCTAATTATTCGGACGTCACCAGCCCACTGACTGATCTCACTAAAAAGGGAGCTCCAGATCCGGTCCAGTGGACGGAGCAGTGTCAGCGGGCGTTCACGCAAGTTAAAGCTGCACTTTGCGGGGGGCCGCTTTTACATTCACCTGACTTCTCTCTCCCTTTTGTTTTACAGACAGATGCTTCAGACAGCGGGCTGGGGGCTGTACTCTCGCAGGTGGTGGAGGGGGAGGAGAGCCCTGTGCTGTACATTAGCCATAAACTCTCGTTGAGGGAAACTAAGTACAGCACCGTAGAAAAGGAGTGTCTTTCCATCAAGTGGGCGGTCCTCACTCTCCGGTACTACCTGTTGGGGCGGGCCTTCACCCTCTGTTCCGATCACACCCCACTCCAGTGGCTCCACCGCATGAAAGATACCAGTGCCCGGATCACCCGTTGGTACCTGGCTCTTCAGCCGTTTAAGTTCAAGGTGGTCCACAGACCGGGGGCGCAGATGGCTATTGCCGACTTCCTTTCCAGGAATGGGGGGGGAGTGGTAGGCAGGCCGGATGCCGCCCCGGCCTGAGTCGGGCAGTGGGGATATGTGGCAGCGGGGGCGTGGTCAAGCATCTCTCCGGAGAGAGAGAAAGCGGTAAGGGCGCTGACACCTGAGCTAAATTATGTCTAACACCTGTCTCTAATTTCAGTAAGCACGGGGAAAGCGAATAAATAGAGCCACACCGCAAGTAGAAAAGAGAGAGAGCCTGGGCACCACAGAGCCGAACAAGAACCAAGAGTTTTGTTATGATGAGAGTTTTATTTTGGTGAAGCGGTGTGTGATTAAAGTTTAACTTAGTGAATATTGCAAAGAGAAAAATAAATCCTTACCTGAACCAGGAAAGCTGCTTCTCGCCTCCTCTTTACAAGAGCCTAAAGAGGTCCCAGTGTAAAGAGATTGTTTTTTTTTTTCTAGAGAACATGCCCAGTGTTTGCTCAGGCATTGGGGCTTAAGACCAATAAGGCCAAACAAGTGCATGTCCATTTTCTTCAAATACTCAAAATGGTACAATGATCACCAAAACTATCAATGGCTGTTCACATTTTGTCTTTTCTGCAAAAGTTATCAAGCTTAATATAAAGTTAATTTAAACTACGAGAAACTAATCTGCACATACACAAATAAAGGAGCTACATTAGTAGCTATACAGTGTGTAATTAATAGCTAAATAATTTTTAATTAAAGGTAAAACTGAACATGTAATTGTTCATGATTTTAGTAAAAAGCTTGCTAAGGCAAGTGTCACTACATTTCTCATACTTTGGGTTAGAGATTTTGACTTGGGCCAGTAAGCAAACGCCTGGCAACACCTTAGCATCCTGTGGAAAACTGGCCTTAGCTGTTTGGCTGGTCTTAGCTGGTTTAAATTGGTCTCCCACCCTGACCAAGTTGGTGCTAAGATGGTTTATCTGGTTGGACTACTGGTCTCCCAGCCTGACCATCTTAAAAGTGCCCAAACCCCTCTAAAACCAGCAAACAGACCCGTCAGACTAGCTGAAAAGTGTCCAAATCCTTTGAAAACAAGCAAACAGACTGGTCAGACTAGCTGAAAAGTGCCCAAACCCATCTAAAACCAGCCAACAGACCAGCCTGGCCATCTGAAGTGCCCAACCCCCTCTAATACCAGCAAACAGACTATAAAATGCCCCAAATCCATCTAAAACCAGCAAACAGACCTGCTTGGCCAGCTGGAAAGTGCCCAAACTGATCTAAAACCAGCAATCAGACTGAAAAGTGTCAAACCCCTCTAGAACCATCCAATAAACCAGTTTATCCAGGTGAAAAGTACCCAAAACCTCTAAAAACCAGCAAACGCATTTAGAAGTCCCCCCAATCCCCTGCCCCCGCAATAAAAATTAAAAAAAAGGGCAAACAGACCAGCCTGACCAGTTGAAGTGCCTAAACCCATCTAAAACTAGCAAATAGACTAAAAAAACTGCCCCAAACCCATCCAAAACACAGCAAACAGACCAGACCGACCAGCTGAAGAGCCCAAACCCCTCTAAAACCAGCAAACAGACTGAAGTGTCTAAAACCCACCTAAATCCAGCAAACAGACCAGACTTACCAGCTGTAAAAGTACCCAAACCCCTTGAAAATCAGCAGACTGAAAAGTGCCCCAAACCCACCTAAAACCAACCAACAAACCAGCCTAGTGTATTAGTTTCTAGTGTAACTGTAACAGTCCAATAAGCATTTATAAACTTAAAGGTAATTTTATGATAATTGACCTTTTATTCATTCTCTGGCAATGGGTTGATGAAGGTAATTAATTAAGGAATATTCATAACAATAACTACAAAGAGTTTCACCTTAACTTCTTAACTTGCTTGAAAAAGTCATAAGTATGAGGTCTAGAATGGACATTTTACAATAACATATAATCATTTTGAAATTAAATAATAATTCTGCCCCTCTTTGCACATTTTGTTCCCACTGTGGCCCCCCTCTTTGAAGAAATCCTTGAATCAGCACTATTAATATCCCATCATCATGTTTTATTGCTTCCAGTCCTATGGTAGATGGCCTTTTTTCTGCAACTTTCAAATAAGTCAATGTGTCTTTTATGTATTAAAGATCAAGACTTACACTCCTCGCCAATTTAAGGTAATATTTGTTTTAACTCAAGGCCAGAAATGTGGTTAATTTTTGGATTAAATGGATTAAGACAGAACTAGGTCTTCAAAACTTGCATTTTCTACAGCCACTTGCAATCCTCTGCAATGTAGTTGCATTCACCATCTGAAGACATATAATTCTGAAAGGCTGAATTTTTTGGGTAGGTTTCCTTTGGCTAATTCGGCTCTCTGAAACAAGTAGTGTCCAGTAGAAGTATGCTACACAACCCAAGCCCGATAAGAGCTAAACAAACCAACTGGGCTTATGACAAGTCGTAATAATTAATACCAGATGGCGAAAATCGTAGGAAATCGAAATAGATTTGGCTCGAGAAACTAAATTTTTACATTGACGTTTCCTTTCCTAAAATAAAGTGTTGCATAGAAGGCAAGCAAAAAAAATTATGTATTGTATCGGTTTGAAATTCTATTTGTTGATAGTTTGGTATCTATGAGAATAAAAGTCATACCTTTTCATAAAAGACAAGTCATATGCTTTCTTACAATTTTTGACATCAACTATGGATTTAACCATCCTATTATGATTGGGGTCAAATTGACCCCACAGAAATTTTGCCATCTCTTAAAAAATATGCTAAACATTTTAGAAAAACTTGAATCTTTCTGACTTTTCCTAAATTTATTTGAAGAAAACACAAATATATACTTCACATCTTTCAGAGTTTTCAAAATCCCTGTACACATTTCGACCACATTGGTGATGTTTGGGGTAATTTTGACCCAAACCAATTTTATGGTAGGCAACCTGGAATAATTTACAGGTTTATTTTTCTTTATGGATTTACCTATTCTTGCTGACTCTCTCCCATGATATTGTCAACTTATTACAAAAGTATTCCTTACCTTAATGCTCTAACACATGCACAACACGAGAAAGTGCCAGAAAGCAGGTGTTGCATAATTCTGGTTCTAAAACAATAAATAATTCCTTTAGACACATTAAAATCATTGTAAAATGGAGACTGATTCACAGGATCTCCATCACACACCCCACCTCTTAAAACTGACACTCTAATCCAGAGTCTCAGGACAAAGTCAGCCACAACAGTCCTCAGTACCCAGAGAGACCAGGGGCACTCACGACAATGCCCCAATCCCTCGACCGTCCATCTAGGGCTGCAATCGCCCCTCCCATGGTCAAGTTCTCCCTGGCATCGTAGTCGCTCCTTCAGTCAACACTCCATGCTAGGGAACTCCTCTGGGACCTGCTGCCAAGCTGACATGCAGCAATGGGGTTGGAATCACGTGTCTACCAAAACTGTCCCGTTGAAGTGAAGAAAAAAAGGGGGTAGAGTCCTCGTGTCAGGTCTCGCAATCCCCCTCCTTACATTAAGGTTGCATTGATCTTTAATGAAGCACCTTTTCACAATGGAACGCTCCACTCCTTTCCGCTGCTGGTTTGGCACCTGCCAGTTGGTGCACTCTCCCAGCATGAGCCCGACCTGCCAGTGTGTCCTCCCGGGCCTGGATCCCACCGCTGACACAATGTGTGATAGGGACCAGAGCAGTCACAAGGAGAATCACACTGAGGAAGCAGGAATGGCATTCCAAAAATATTTTTATTCCATCAGAGGTGCAAAATAAAAAAAAATAAAAAAGGTGTTTAAAAGCAATCATAAAATCAAGGTTACACTTAAAAAAAGTCTAAAAGTTAAGTCTGTTTCTGGTACTAAGAACAGTACCTACTCCCCTCCCTAAACAATGGAGGCTGGAGTATATTGCACTCAAGCAGCGCTAGCAGCATTGTCCATGTGCTTTTACACATTCTTCGCCCATCTTGTCTTCCCTCTAGTGGCGGCTGGGTTAAATAGAAAAAAATATCCTACCTTTTCTAATTGGAACATACCATTTAGTTTAACTTAAAATTAACTCTCACCTCCATATTCTTAAAATATTTGAATAATACATAAAAATGAGTTAAAATGAGAGTTAAAAGCACCAATAGATAAAACAAATAGGAAGGATAACGTTTGCATAATAAAACCCCAATAAATATTGCAAAATTGACCCCAAACATAATAAATGTCAAAATGTTCATAAATATACAGTGAATTAATTTGCCCTTTCTTACAAGACTAAAAATATATTACTTAATGCCATGAACTGAGCCTTCAGACAGCACAAAGTATTGTTTGTTAACACAATTGTGATTTTGCTGGTATAAAAAATGTGTATGCAAAACGGACATGTCATTATAAATATAAAATAAACATTTAAATATCAAATGCCATGTTTTCTCCTAATACTTTGTATAAAAAGATTGGTGAGAAGGGGCACAGTCAGTAGGCATGACATAAGTGCAAATAATATTTTGAATTTGAGTAATTAATCTATTTTAAACAACATAAAAGTTGTCACTCAAATTTAAACACAACAGGAGGGTTAAGTTGACTTGGCTTGTATAATATCCTATGATTTCACCATAGCATATGGATTATTAGAATTTGCATGAGACTATGTTGAAACAAACACACTCCATTTTGCATTTGAACTTAGCAACCTGTTGGTGAGCGATTTTTGGTTTTGTCTTAAAATTTGATAACGAGAATATTAAAACACTTTGACGTAGGCATCCGTTGACCAATGGTGACTTGAGAGTTGTGAGATCAAATGTGTTTTCGGAAATCTAGTGAGACAATATTATGTTTTATAAAGACTGGACAACCTAAAAACCTTGAAGGCTTTTTTTTTTTCCTTCTCATTTTCAGTGTTGGCTTTGTTACTGCATTTTTGTTATATGAAAGTCATCATATTTGATAGCTGGGTTTTAACATAATATAGACTCTTTGTTAAAAAAAACAATTTACAAACATTTTGTGGCCAAGCTTTTTATCAATGACTTCCATTCCTGTACAGTAATAATTTCTGAGCATTACTATGGTAGTTGGTATGTGAATTGAGTGTGGATGGTATACTTCCCATTCGTTTGCTGAGCTTTAATGTGAAGTCAAGTGCTAAGGGCGATGCTATGTAACTTAATCAATGTTGATGTGGGCAATTAATGTTCAAGTTGCACTCGTTCAAAGATGATAGGCATGCAAAATGAGGATTATTCGGATGAATGCTTCCCTGCTGAGGCAACCTTCTTACTTTGATACCTTCAGTATCCAAGTGTTGGAAAACATAAACGTGTGAAGAATGACTCTAGACCAGCCGCGGGCCGTGCATTTTAAGTCTAGGCCTTCAGTGCGATTCATGCCATTAAGAAAACACAGTTTCACAATGAATAAGACGCTATGACTATCATACATTACCTGGCAGTCAACTAATAATACCAACTGACATTTTAAAAACACATCCACGCAGGAAATCCAGAACTTGAAATGACACTTAATGCTCAAGCAAGCCCAATTTTAACTGCAGCATGACTGTTTTGTGAAATGAACGTCAAAAATCGTCATGGTTACTGGTGTAACCTCCGTTCCCTGATGGAGGGAACGAGACGTTGGTGTCGATGTAGTGACACTAGGGGTCACTCTTGGGAGCCCGAGACACCTCTGGTCTTTGATAAAAGGCCATTGAAAATTGGCGAGTGGTATTTGCATGCCACTCCCCCGAACATACGGGTATAAAAGGAGCTGGTATGCAACCACTCATTCAGGTTTTACGCTGAGGAGCCGATATAAGGTCCGGCCATTTCAGCGGGTAGTTCAGCGTTGTGGCAGGAGGGACCAACGTCTCGTTCCCTCCATCAGGGAATGGAGGTTACACCAGTAACCGTGACGTTCCCTATCTGTCACTCACTCGACGTTGGTGTCGATGTAGTGACACTAGGGGTCCCTATACAAAACGCCACAAGGCTGAACTGTGTTACGTGAACTGGCGGTGTGTGGTGGGCAGACTTGCTGTGTGCCTCATAGCCAGCGCACCAGGTCGACACGTAACCTCCCCCAACATAGTTATGAGTGTCGAACGGCCCTTTTTGGGGACAAGTCGACTACTCAAAGATAGAGACAGGCTTAACCCAGTCGTGGCCTCTTTTCCCCTTCTCTTTTTCCACTCCCTAAAAAAAGGAAGGGGGATTATCTGACTGGGCCGCCAGGTCTAGTCGGGGGGTGTCCCTCCCAAGGGGAGGACACCGCGGAGACCACACCCAACCCCAGAGAGGGGGGGGATATTTAAGTGGAAAAATACATCACATGGTCTTTCCAACCATGTGGAGAGCCTTCAAGGTAGATCCTGCCCAATGGGGGAGGAGGTACTACAACATGGAGACTGGGGCAGAGGGGCTCTGCCCAAGGAAGACGCAGTTTGCCAGCAGGGAAACGAGCTAGCGGAAGATATAGATCGCATGGGGTTAGCCTTACAGGGAACCGCCACATGCGGAGCACCTACCCCAGCACCGGGCTCTTAGCTAGCGCATGTACTGGGCCGGCAGTGAGTTTCTCCGAAGACTCGACTGCCACAGGGCTCGGAGGAAATCAACCAGGGAACAACTTTTGTGAACACTACTGGGAATTAGCAGCGCACGTCTTCAGCTCAAAAGGAGGTGGGAGGCGCTATGTGCAAGCGATACACCCGGCCGGCTATCCCGGGCTTATCCGCTTGTGTTGCGTGCCACTACCTGGGACAAAACCGGTTCCACCCGGAGGTTGTAGAACCTTGCAAAGGTGTTGGGTGTTGCCCAGCCCGCTGCTCTACAAATGTCTGTTAGAGAGGCACCTCTGGCCAGGGCCCAAGAAGCCGCTACACCCCTGGTAGAATGGGCCCGTAGCCCTACCGGGGGCGGCATGTCTTGGGCGAGATATGCCATAGATATGGCATCAACGAGCCAGTGGACGATCCTCTGCTTGGAGACAGCGCTTCCTTTCCGCTGTGCACCGAAGCAGACAAAGAGCTGCTCAGAGAGTCTAAAGCTCTGCGTGCGATCCAAATAGATGCGCAAAGCGCGCACCGGACACAGCAACGCCAGGGCTGGGTCTGCCTCCTCCTGGGGCAGCGCTTGCAGGTTCACCACCTGGTCCCTAAAAGGAGTGGTGGGAACCTTGGGCACATAGCCCGGTCGGGGTCTCAGGATCACGTGAGAATAACCCAGACCGAACTCTAGGCACGTTTCGCTGACAGAGAACGCTTGCAGGTCACCTACCCTCTTGATGGAAGTGAGCGCAGTCAGGAGGGCAGTCTTCAGGGAGAATGCCTTCAGCTCGACTGACTGCAAAGGCTCAAAGGGGGCTCTCTGTAGGCCCTGAAGAACTACGGAGAGGTCCCATGAGGGAACGAAGAGCGGTCTGGAGGGATTCAGCCTCCTAGCGCCTCTTAGGAACCTGATGATCAGGTCGTGCTTCCCTAAGGACTTACCATCAACTGCGTCGTGGTGTGCTGCTATGGCAGCAATGTACACCTTCAAGGTGGAAGGGGACAGCCTCCCTTCCAACCTCTCCTGCAGGAAGGAAAGCACTGATCTGACTGCGCATCTCTGGGGGTCTTCGTGTTGAGAAGAACACCACTTAGTGAACAGAGACCACTTCAAGGCATACAGGTGCCTCGTAGAGGGGGCCCTAGCCTGAGTGATCGTGTCTACCACCGCGGGTGGTAGGCCACCTATGTCTTCCGCGTCCCATCCAGGGGCCAGACATGGAGATTCCAGAGGTCTGGGCGCAGGTGCCAGAGGGTGCCCCGTCCCTGAGAAAGAAGGTCCTTCCTCAGGGGAATTTGCCAGGGGGGAGCTGTCGCGAGGAGCGTGAGGTCCGAGAACCATGTCTGGGTGGGCCAGTAGGGTGCTACCAGGACGACCTGCTCCTCGTCCTCCCTGACTTTGCACAGTGTCTGTGCAAGTAGGCTCACTGGGGGAAATGCGTATTTGCGAATGCCAGGGGGCCAGCTGTGTGCCAATGCGTCTATGCCGAGAGGAGCCTCGGTGAGGGCGTACCAGAGCGGGCAGTGGGAGGATTCTTGGGAGGCGAACAGGTCCACCTGAGCCTGACCGAATCGACTCCAAATCAGCTGGACCACCTGGGGGTGGAGTCTCTACTCTCCCCTGCGGGGAACCTGCCGTGACAGCGCGTCCGCTGTAACGTTGAGGTTGCCCGGGATATGAGTGGCTCGCAGCGACTTGAGGTGCTGCTGACTCCGGAGGAGGAGACGGCGGGCGAGTTGTGACATACAGCGGGAGCGCAGACCGCCTTGGCGGTTGACATATGCTACCGCTGCCGTGCTGTCTGTCCGAACTAGCACGTGCTTGCCCTGGATCAACGGCCGGAACCTCCGCAGGGCGAGCAGAATTGCCAGTAACTCGAGGCAGTTGATGTGTCAACGCAGCCGCGGACCCGTCCAGAGGCCGGTGGCTGCATGCCCATTGCAAACAGCGCCCCAGCCTGTCTTGGAGGCGTCTGTCATGACCACGATGCGCCTGGAGACCAGTTCTAGAGGAACACCTGCTCGTAGAAACGAGAGGTCGGTCCAAGGGCTGAAAAGACGGTGACAGACCGGTGTAATGGCCACGCGGTGTGTCCCATGGCGCCATGCCCGTCTCGGGACTCGAGTCTGGAGCCAGTGCTGAAGCGGCCTCATATGCATCAACCCGAGCGGGGTGGCCACCGCCGAGGATGCCATATGCCCCAGGAGCCTCTGAAAAAGTTTCAGTGGAACCGCTGTTTTCTGTTTGAACGCCTTCAAACAGGCCAGCACCGACTGGGCGCGCTCGTTCATAAGGCACGCCGTCAGGGAGACAGAGTCCAACTCCAAACCGAGAAAAGAGATGCTCTGAACTGGGAGGAGCTTGCTCTTTTCCCAGTTGACCCGAAGCCCTAGTCGGCTGAGGTGCGAGAGCACCAGGTCCCTGTGTGCGCATAACACGTCTCGAGAGTGAGCTAAGATTAGCCAGTCGTCGAGATAATTGAGAATGCGAATGCCTACCTCCCTTAACGGGGCAAGGGCAGCCTCTGCGATCTTCGTAAAGATGCGAGGAGACAGGGACAGGCCGAAAGGGAGGACTTTGTACTGATACGCCCGACCCTCGAACGCGAACCGCAGGAAGGGTCTGTGTCGAGGAAGGATCGAGACGTGAAAGTACGCGTCCTTCAGGTCTACCGCCGCGAACCAATCCTGATGCCGGACGCTCGCTAAAATGCGTCTTTGCGTCAGCATCTTGAACGGGAGTCTGTGTAAAGCCCGGTTCAGTACTCGCAGGTCCAAGATTGGCCGCAACCCACCGCCTTTCTTCGGTACGATGAAGTAGGGGCTGTAAAACCCTTTCTTCACCTCGGCTGGAGGGACAGGTTCTATCGCGCCCTTCCGTAGGATGGTAGCGATTTCCGCGCGCAGAGTAACAGCGTTTTCGCCCTTGACGAAGGTGAAGTGAGTACCGCTGAACCTGGGCGGGCGCCTGGCGAACTGAATCGCGTAGCCGAGTTGGACTGTCCGGATCAACCACCGCGACGGATTGGGAAGTGCAAGCCATGCGTCCAAATTCCGTGCGAGGGGGACCAAGGGGACAACGTCGTCGGACGTACCGGCAGGTGGGGCCTCGCGGTGGGGCGGAGCGCGAGGTGCCACAGCACATCGTGGCCGTGCTGAGTCTAGGTACATCGAAGCACTTACCTGGCTCCTTGTGACCACCCCCGGAACAGCCTGGGACGGGGGAGGAAGAGGCCTGTCCTCGCGACCCGTGGAGGCTGTCACATCGGGGGTGGATTTGTGCCACAGCTGGGCGCTCAGGGGCGAAAAGGGCACCGCTGGAGCGCCAATCCTGCAAGATAAAACCCGTGGACGGTAGTCGTGGTGACAACCGTACACAGCGGGTATGTGACCCAGGGAGGAAGGAAGCCGCTCTTTTGTTGAACTGTTGGGTACCACAGCCACTTGGGCGTGCGGCGAAATCAAACGAAAAGGCAACAAAAGATTTTCCACCCAGCCCTCCACCGGGGGATGGAGTGGTCTTTCTACCAGCTCCAGGTGAGTGGGTTCCCTCGTCCCTGGGTTGCCCGTCTCAGGGGCGCCTCGAAGACCTCCGTGGGTTCTTCGGTGCCGGCTGAGAGACAGGTGGCGTCGGCTTCCTGCGGTGGGCTCCACGCCGGGGCCGGGCCGGAGGGGCGGGCTGCGGCGGAGCCGGTGCAGTCACCGCAGGGGGACGCCCTTGGTGACGAGCAGACGGGGTGCAGGGTCTTGAGCCGCGCCGGAGCAGGATGTGCCGGATTGCCTCCGTCTGCTGCTTTACCGTCGAGAACTGCTGGGCAAAGTCCTCAACAGTGTCGCCAAATAGGCCCGCCTGGGAAATGGGGGCAGCAAGGAACCGTGTCTTGTCGGCCTCGCCCATCTCGACCAGGTTGAGCCACAGGTGGCGCTCCTGGACCACTAGTGTGGCCATCGTCCGCCCAAGAGACCGCGCTGTGACCTTCGTCGCCCGGAGGGCGAGGTCGGTCGCCGAGCGCAGTTCCTGCATCAAATCTGGGGCGGAACTACCCTCGTGCAGTTCTTTCAGTGCCTTGGCTTGGTGGACCTGCAGGAGAGCCATGGCGTGCAGGGCAGAGGCGGCTTGTCCAGCAGCACTGTAGGCCTTGGCCATCAGGGACGACGTGAGCCTACAGGGCTTGGAGGGGAGCTTAGGGCGTCCACGCCAGGTGGCGGCGCTCTGCGGGCATAAGTGCACTGCGAGCGCCTTATCCACCGGGGGAATCGCCGTATAGCCCCTGGCCGCCCCGCCATCGAGGGTAGTGAGAGCGGGGGAACTGCGGAGTCGGGGTCGGGCAGTAAAAGATGCCTCCCACGACTTCGTCAGCTCCTCATGCACCTCCGGGAAGAATGGCACTGGAGCGGGGCGGGGCCGGTCTGAGTGGCGCCGCGAGCCCAGAAACCAATCATCAAGCCGCGAGGGTTCAGGGGAGAGCGGAGGGTTCCACTCTAGCCCGATGCTCGCGGCCGCCCGGGAAAGCATGTCCATCATTTCGGCGTCGGCCTGTAACTGGGCGACCGTCCCCGAAGGGGGAAGCCCAGCTGAGGCTTCTGTGTCCGACTGGACAAGCCCGCTCTCCGATGCTGCGCTCGAAAGCTCATCATCTTCGCGGGCCTCGAACGAAAAGCCAGACTCGCCGTGCGACGAGCCGGCAAACTCATCCGGAAGCCCGATTGGGGCAGACAAGCGTGCTGGGGAATGGGAGGTCTGCGGGGGGATACCCGGCGTAGGCGATCCCATTGAGGTCCCCAAATCGCCCCCAGCGCCAGCCGCGCTGACCTCAAACCCGTAGGTAGGAGGACCAAGGCGGGGAGCCGCTGGGGTGGCTTGCTTCCTTACGAAAGCAAGCCGCGACCGCAACGTTGCCATGGTCATGTTCTCGCAGTGAGAACATGAGCCATTCATAAACGCTGCCTCTGTGTGGGTCGCGCCCAGACACGAGACAGCGATCATGACCATCCGAAGTTGAGAGAAAACGACCGCAACCAGGAATAACACACGAACGGAAAGGCATCTTTAAAAAGACGCGTCTTTAAAAAGACGTTCCGTGTGTGCGCTCTTTTAGAGAAATATATACTCTTTTAGAGGGGAAAAATGCTCTTTCAGAAAATATACTCACTAGTTTTTCTGCCGAAGCGCCCAGGGGCGTTCTCTGCAGTGCACCAGTGCAGAGGAGGGAGAAGCCGCTGAAATGCGCCGTCAGATCCAGCAGAGGTGAATGAACAGTGCTATTCAGCTCAATGAGCGTGACCGTTCGGCTCCGAAGAGAAAATCTGAATGAGTGGTTGCATACCAGCTCCTTTTATACCCGTATGTTCGGGGGAGTGGCATGCAAATACCACTCGCCAATTTTCATTGGCCTTTTATCAAAGACCAGAGGTGTCTTGGGCTCCCAAGAGTGACCCCTAGTGTCACTACATCGACAGCAACGTCGAGTGAGTGACAGATAGGGAACATAATTTTTCATATGAATTTACCAAGGAGGTTTATAATACCTAGAAAAATATATCTAATAATATTTGCGATTTAAATGTTGCTTGCAATACATTTCGTTCCGTCAGGGTACATGCTTATGCTGCATTCCATTCAAGTTGGATATGGGATATTCCTACTTGATATCTCTGACCATAAATGCATTCCATTCCCTGATATTCCGAACTGCAATGCTCCCGTTAGCTTAGCAGGGGTTTGACTCTCATTAGAGAAGTCTCCTAGCAGCCCAACTGATAAACAATGCTGCAGTGCTAGGTTTACTATTATCAAAAGATATTAGAATGTTTTATACACCTGTTTCTGCAGGTGTTTGTTAAACAATCTTTAATATCATGTAATGTGGAAACAAACTCATTTATTGATATTACTTAATAAAGTGAATGTTTATCACTTACTTTGTACATCTCCCTGAGTGTGGAAATGTTTGTGTGACATCATGCCCCTGCATCTCGGTAAAAGAGTTGAGAATTTCTGCACGAGCCTACAAGTTGTAATTCTGACTTCAAGATGCATTCCATTGCACTTTTCGTAGTAGGAAATTGTAAAATCCAACAAAACTTGATCCGACACTGAATGCTCAAGCAGCCTAATTTACACTTTGAAAACTCCTGATGTTGCTATAACAATGCAAAAAGCACATACCAATTTACTTGAAGTGAAAATCAGTCCTCCTTTCCTGTTTAATAAATTAAGCAATCGCACAGTCATGCAGAACATCTCGTGTTTTTAAATCCATAAGGATCTCTTTCTCAATGGTGATAGCGGCAATGATGATCTCGTGCTCTTCGCTTTCAAATTACTTCACTTAAAGCATGATTACGTCACTCAAGGCCAGCTAGAAGGCCTCGACTGGGACATATCCTAAAGATCACACCCACCAAGAACAAATAAATCAATCTGATTGGCTGATGAATCTGACAATCTGACTTTAGTTGCTCATTTATTTGCACTGTTGAGGGATTCTGTGGAAATTCTGAAGGCCTGACGGGGTGGAGCTCAGATTCACTCGCTGCTTCTGCTAACGAGCTTGGCTTCGGGCATGCGATTTGTGAAACAGCTGTCAGTCAAACTTTGTTTGTAAGCATCAAGGAATAAATTCTGACTGGATAGACTTCTAGTTTTTCTCTATTTGTTTGTAGATTAATTAAGAGTGGAAAGCGATTAAAAATACATAGGCAAAAACGTGACTGAGAATGAAAGGATGAAAATATTTATTTATTTGGCATGTTAGGCCAGCAGAGAAGGCTTTGCTGGCCCTGAGAATTCGCTACTGCTCTAGACCACATTATACACTGTATGCTTGAAGATTTTACAAATAGAGATTGACTGTGCATTGAAATGTTTAAAGGAATGGGTCACCCAAAATGTACTTATGTCATGACTGAAAGTTGACAAATTGAGGGCACAGTGCTTTACCTAAACTAACCTAGTGGAATTGAAATAGGTACTTTCAGATCCCGTTTCCACCTGGCATTAAGATGTGTCTCGGGTGATCCGATCACATGTGATCAGGTGAGACACATCGCTGTTTACACCTGGTCATTTAAATGTGTCTTCTGTGACCACTTGTGATCGGATTTTTAGGGGAGGGACTCTGCTTCATGATGACATACATCAATCACTATGTCAGTGTGCTCCTGCATGATAATAAACCGCAACAAATTCAGAAAAGACAAAGAAAGTGTGGAAAAAAAGGCACACTATTTCTCCCAGATGCATCTGTAATTTAATGTAAGCACAAATGCAACATTTCAAGCAGAATTGTCCATCATTTTAGTGGATTAGTTGAATTAACCTGAGTTGCAGATATTCGTGCTTCTTTTAAGTCCCTGCATGTTGGTATCAAACACACTGAAGAAGATCCGTGAAGTTCTCATGCTTGTGTATATATATACACTTTTGTACATTTTCTGATCTGACGTTTTTTTTTTTCCTTTTAAAGACGCTCGCAACCGGCAACATTTAAAATCTTGTTTTAGCACAGAGGTTGATTGACAGGTGAGGGGAGGCGCTTTGCTGCTGTCAGGACACATACAGGATTGATTAGCGTTTACACTTCAAATGTGATGTGTTCAGATGCCTTTTTGAGCACATACGTATGTGGTTTTTGTGATCCGATCACAAAACATTTTAGACCCTGCTTAGACCTGTATTTAGTGATCACCAAAAATGCATCATAATACCAGGTGGAAATGGGGCCTTATTCCTGTTTGAGGTCTTATTTGAACCTTTTCTGATTAAATATACTTGAGTAGGCATCAAAAAGCTTGATACAAAACACCTGTATATAGTGACCTTGTAACCTTTGCCAAGGTGGTGTAACTTTGCCACACTTAATATTGTATACAGAATGATATAAATATTTTTATTACCCAACTCTTTCAAAAAATAAAAAAATAAAAAAATAAAAAAATACAGAGTACCATTCTCCTATGCCAGGAACTGAAAATGAATATCATTTATGATGAGTACGCCACCTGACACTACAAACAAATCATTTGACTAAAGAGTCATTACTAATTCCAAGAAATATTTTCAATAGGTCTGTTAAGTCTCAATAGCTTTGCCAGTGATGCAGCTGACCTTGTTTTTTATGCCATTTTTAATACAGAGAACGTATTAAAATGACATGTTTGTGCACAGAAAATGGGTAAATAGACCAACACCATGCTTTTCCCCATGTCATTACTTACAGTATATTTAAATTAGGTTCCTTGTTTACATACTTGAACATTTTTATTCTAGATTAATAAAAACTAAAATGCAAATGGAAAATGTGTTTATTTTTTTCAGTCTTCATCAAGTGTAAATTATAAGAAGAAAGGAAGATGGTCATTTAATATATTGTGTTAGTTAATCAGGATTGCACACGTTATGAATTATGGTAATCATGAACTCGCTAAATACTTTCATTGGTTCAGGGCAAGCACGTCGAAGTGAATAAAATGCCAAATAAACAGTTAGGATGTCATCGTCTATTAATGTAAACAACTGTAATATGTCTTGCTCTGTGGAACTGTGCAAGAATATTATTGATTTTTTTAAAAGATTTATTTTATTTATTTATTTTATTCATTATTTTTTTGTATGCATAACTTACCTGCTTTCAAATCTTTCAAAGCCTCATATTAATTTTTGTCCTATCTCTCCCTCTCTAGACTATGTTGGGGAAAGTAGTTAAGTGCAGCATCTGGCAGAATTCTGACTAAAGGTGCATCAAGTGATTCTGATTCTCTGATTCTGAAGTGTAAGATTAAAGTAGAGACCAAGAACACACAGACATGTTATGGGGGTGGTACGGCTCCCTAAAGTGATTCATAAAATGTATCAAATTAGTATAGCATTGTGAACTTTTGTGAGGTCTGCACACAGTAAAAAAGTTTTTTTTTTTTTTTTTTTTTTTTGCCATCTGACAGGTTTTTCTAAAACTAAAGGGGGAAAAAAATCAATAATTTATCAGTAAGCATTCTATTTTTAGTTTTGGTTGGTTTCTAGTTTAACTGATTTCAAAGGGTAGTTCACACCAAAATGAGAACTGTGTCATTAGTTATTCATTTTTCATTTTTGTTTGTGAACTTGAAGTTTCTTGAAAATTCTCCTTTTGTGTTCTGCGGAAGCAATAACAGCATACTAGTTTGGAAGGAAATCAGGGTGACAATTTCATTTTTGGTTGAAGCATTCCTTTAAACCTTGTGTTGTGTTCATAAATGACAGGCCCACTAAGATGTTTATAAATATCTCATATTGCAAAAATTATCACAATATATTGCATTAGATCTTTTTATCAACTTCTTTTTTAGTAATAATGACAGGTTGTCAGAGAGGTGTAGAGACTGGACCCAAACGCAAAGGAAACAGTTCAATAGGATTTATTAACAACCAAAAAATATATTTTTCAAACTAAACATGTCCAGGCAACAGTTTCCCCCAACACGTGGGCAGAAACGAGGAATCCTCCTCCAATGAATGTCCAATGATCACGGGCGAAACAGAAGGTAACCACACTTCTGAAACACAGCAGCAAAACATTCACATAGACAATCACAGTAACAATAACAATAACAATGATCCGACATTGGACATGACACACGAGGGGATTTAAATAAACGGGGATACAAACAAGGGTCAGGTGCTGCTCGCAGCTGAAGATCATAATGATCAGCGTTCCCATGGAAACAATCAGGGAAACACCGAGGCAGGCCAATACTGTCAGGACGAACCCCAACTTGACAAGGTGAACGGACTCCTTTTTTGCACACATTTTATAATATATATATATATATATATATATATATATATATATATATATATACATCCCAAAAGAAAGTGATAGGCAGAAATGAAGCTCTCTAACTACTCTAAAAGAGTATATTTTCCCTTCTTAAATGAGTGGCATTAATGGAGAGCGTCTTTTTAAAGTTTGTGTGTATTTCCTGGTTGTGGTCGTTACCTCTCTGCTTCCAATGGCCACGATCGCGGTCTTACGTGCTTGGGCGCTGCCCACGTGGAGACAACGTTCGTGGATGGGTCATGTTCTCACTGCGAGAGCGTGACCATGGCAATGTTGCGGTCATGGTTTTCCCTTCGTTAGAGGGAAAAACCACCCCAGCGGCTCCCTGCCTCGGTCCTTCTACGTACGAGTTTGATGCCGCGTCGGTTACACTGGGGGCGATTTAGGGACCCAAATAGGAGCCACTCCGTGGGGTAACTCCCCACGGACCTCCCATTCCCCAGTACATTCATTTTCCCCACTGGGATGAGACCGCCGGCTCGTCTCAGGGCGAGTTCGCAATCTTGTTTCGGCACTCACGACGTCACCCGTCTCACGGCCAGCCACCAAGAACCCAAGGAAGGCTTCGAAGCATCCCTGAGACGGGCGACCCAGGGATGAGGAGACCCGCTTCTATGGAGCTGGTGGACAGACCACTCCATCCCCTGGCCGGGAGGATAATCTTTTGTTACAGTTTTCACCGCATGCCCAAGAGGCTGCGGTACCCAAAACTTCAACAAAAGAGTGGTTTTCTTGTTCCCTAGGTCACATGTCAGGTGCTCACGGCCATCATCACACCACCGTCCACCGTCCCATTTTGGCAGGTTGGTGCTCCAGCGGCGGACCCCCCACCCCTTTGCGCCCAGCTGTGGCACAAACATGCCCACACCGGGTTGGTTCCGATGGACTGCAGGGACGATATTCCTCCTCCCCCCTCCTCGACCAATCTTTGAAGGGTGAAAACGCCACTACCTTGTGTGTGGAGATCGCTACCCTTCTACGGAAGGGTGCGATAGAACCTGTCCCTCCGGCCAAGATGAAGAAGGGGTTTTACAGCCCCTACTTCATCGTACCGAAGGAAGGCAGTGGGTTGCGGCCAATCTTGGGCCTGCGAGTACCTAACCGGGCCTTGCACAGACTCCCGTTCAAGATGCTGATGCAAAAACGCATTTTAGCGAGCGTCCGGCATCAAGATTTGTTTGCGGCGGTAGACCTGAAGGACGCGTACTTCCACGTCCCAGTCTTACCTCGACACAGACCCTTCCTGCAGTTTGCTTTCGAGGGCAAGGAATACCAGTACAAGGTCCTCCCCTTCGGCCTGTCCTTGTCCCCTCGCTTCTTCACGAAGGTCGCAGAGGCAGCCCATGCCCCACTAAGGAAAGTGGGCATCTGCATCCTCTATTATCTTGATGACTGGCTAATCCTAGCTCACTCTCAGATGTGTTGTGTGCACACAGGGACCTGGTGCTCACGCACCTCAGGCGACTGGGGCTTCGGGTCAACTGGGAAAAGAGCAAGCTCTCCCCGGTTCAGAGCATCTCTTTTCTCGGCTTGGAGTTGGACTCAGTCTCGATGACGGCGCGCCTCACGAACGAGCGTGCACAGTCGGTGCTGAACTGTCTGAAGGCGTTGAGACAGAAGTCCTGGGGCATAGGGCATCCTCAGCGGTGGCCACAATGCTCGGGTTGATGCATATGAGACCGCTTCAGCACTGGCTTCAGACTCGAGTCCCGAGATGGGCATGGTGCTGCGGGACACATCGCGTGGTCGTCACGCCCATCTATCACCGCCTCTTCAGCCCTTGGACTGACCTTGCATTTCTACAGGCAGGGGTTCAGCTAGAGCAGGTCTCCAGGTGCATCGTGGTTATGACGGATGCCTCCAAGACAGGCTGGGGTGCTGTATGCAACGGGCACACAGCCGCTGGCTCCTGGACTGGCCTGTGGCTGCGTTGGCACATCAACTGCCTTGAGTTGTTGGCAGTAATGCTCACCCTGTGGAGGTTCTGGCCATTGATCTAGGACAAGCTCGTGTTGGTCCGGACATCAACCGTCAAGGCGGTCTATGCTCCCGTTGCATGTTACAACTCGCCCGCCATCTCCTCCTCTGGAGTCAGCAGCACCTTCCTGCAGGAGAGGCTGGAGGGCCGGCTGTCCCCCTCCACCTTGAAGGTGTATGTGGCCGCCATTTCAGCACATCATGATGCAGTGGATGGTAAGTATTTGGGGAAGCACGACTTGATCATCAGGTTCCTGAGATGCACTAGGAGGTTCAATCCCTCCAGACTGTGCCTCATCCACTCGTGGAACCTCTCTGTAGTCCTTCGGGGTCTACGGGGAACTCCCTTTGAGCCCCTGGAGTCAGTTGAGCTTAATGCACTCTCTTTGAAGACTGCCCTCCTGACTGCGCTCAATTCCATCAAGAAGGTAGGGGACCTGCAGGCGTTCTCTGTCAGTGAATCTTGCCTGTTACTCTCACGTGATCCTGAGACCCTGACCGGGCTATGTGCCCAAGGTTCCCATGACCCCTTTTAGGGATCAGGTGGTGAACTTGCAAGCGCTGCCCCAGGAGGAGGCAGATCCAGCCTTGGTGTTGCTGTGTCCAGTGCATGCTTTACGCAACTATTTGGATCGCACGCAGAGCTTTAGAAGCTCAGAGCAACTCTTTATCTGCTTTGGTGGACAGCGGAAAGGAAGTGCTGTCTCCAAACAGAGGATTGCCCACTGGGTCGTTGACGCCATCGTGATGACGTATCACGCTCTGGACGTGCTGCCACCCCCATGCTGGCATTTTGTATAGAGACCCCTAGTGTCACTATGTCGAATGAGTGACAGATAGGTGTAGCAAATTAGCTTAAATGGGAATTATTTATAATTAATTACAACTGGTTATAATTAATAATAAATATTTAGATTAGATCTTAGAATTAACTGTAGCAGAATTGATATTACAATTACTTGATCTGTCCGTCCAGCGAGCAGACAATATAATTATTTATCAATTCTTGGAAGATTACTTTCCTGGCCAAGGAACAATAGCCTTCCTACTTATACAGTGCTAGCAGTAGTTTAGCATGTAGCAAGGAGCAACATTCAGTGACTTTGAATTGTGAGAGGAACACAGAGACAATCAATTGTGAATATAAGGGATTTAATAAATGAAACTATAACTAACATACAAACAAACTAAGCAAAACATACATATATAGAATGAAGGAAAGTAAGGAAAAGAGAGAGAGAAGAGCACAGAATGGCAATATTTCACATCAGTTAACCACAACCTAAATGAGAATCATCAGAGGCACAATTCACCTTAAAAGGGGTTCAACTTAAACGCGCATCTAATCAGTTGTAAATGGTTACTTGCATTGGTTTGTTGCTGAATAAGAGTCTTGATGCGGTAGACGAGGTTCTCGACGATTTCTTTAGGAGTGAGTTGAAGAAGTCCACAGGAAATCCACAAAGTTACTTGAAGGTAAACACTGCCAGAAGGTTAAACTCAAGAGAGAGTTTTGGAGTGTGTTGGTCTCAAGAAGAAGAGTTTTTGAGCGATGATTAGTCTGCGCTCTGGAGTTTTGATAGTTCATTGCCGCACCCATTTTGTGGGTGGAGTGGCCAATCAGAGGCATGCATTTTGAGCGGGAGAAACATCCTTTGTCTCCGTTTATGGCCCATTAGCATTTTATTGCTGATCTGGACCACTAGTGCAGCTTTTAATTCAAAACATAGTAAGAATTGTTCGATGCATTTCACGATCACATGGTGTACATTATTGTGTGAGAAATAAAGGGAAGATCATTTTGATACCAAGAAGGTAACCTCCAGACGATATTAAAGCAGAGATACACTCATACACTTGAATATAGGCATTTAACGTCTAACTAATACAAGTAAAGGGTTTTAACTAAGTTAATATGACAGGGGAATATACATACAACACATGCATATAGCAGATACATTTATAATTGCTTACTATGGCATAAAATAGAGAAAATGTCTTTAGGTGTGTGTGTGACGTGTATTGGAATTACTGGAGACAGACAACTGCTCTGGTGCCTGGCACGGGGGTCACCCATTATGGTGTGAGAAATAAAGAGAAGATCATTTTGATACCAAGAAGGTAACCTCCAGATGATATTAAAGCAGAGATACACTCATACACTTGAATATATGCGTTTAACGTCTAACTAATACAAGTAAAGGGTTTTAACCAAGTTAATATAATAGGGGAATATACATACAACACATGCACATAGCAGATACATTTATAACTGCTTACTATGGCCTAAATAGAGAAAATGTCTTTAGGTGTGTGTGTGTGACGTGTATTGGAATTACTGGAGACAGACAACTGCTCTGGTGCCTGGCACGGGGGGGTCACCCCCCTTTCTGTGGAATGTGTTTGAAGCTTGATGGAGACACTTCAGAGGAGACCTGTTTTAGCATCCTTTTGATAGTGATAAAGACCATCTGCAATTTAGCACCCATATACATGTAAACGTGGAGGCCAGGTCAGTAATTTATATGCAAATGTCAAAAGGCTAAAAGGTTTTTTTTCAAACAAAGTTTTTTTCAAACAAAGTGTAATTAGCCATCACTGATCTTACACAGACATTACATAGGGAACGTCCTGGTTACTTTTGTAACCTCCGTTCCCTGATGGAGGGAACGACACGTTGTGGCCCTCTTGCCACAACACTGAACTACCTGCTGAAATGGCCAGGACCTTGTCTCAGCTCCTCAGCACAAAACCTGAATGAGTGGTTGCATACCAGCTCGTTTTATACCCGTATGTCCGGGGGAGTGGCATGCAAATTCCACTCGCCAATTCACATTGGCCTTTTTTCAAAGAGCAGAGGTGTTTTGGGCTCCCAAGAGTGACCCCTAGTGTCACAACATCGACACAATGTCTCGTTCCCTCCATCAGGGAACGGAGGTTACAAAATTAACCTGGACATTCCTCTGTGCTTGTAGTTTATGGATATCAGGAGATAAGAAGCACACAGTATGTTATACTCACCATGATGTAGGACTGGGTAAAAATATAGATTTTCTATGCGATCTTCATTAGATCTCAACCTCGATTCTTAAATCCCAAGAATGATCTTTCACTCTATAGCAATCCTCTTCGACAATAAGAGAAAATCGCACACTTTTGAAATCAAATTTCGCACTTTGTGACTAAAAAATGTCTATGATTAGCCACTAACTGGTCAGACTGGTCAGCACTAGATCCTTTCACTGCGTGTTGAGAGTAATAGTTTTGTTTGACTTGTTCCGTGTAATTCGTGTCCAAAGATGAGATACAAGAAATCCTTGTGTAATTGAACAATGTCTCTTTTAATACCGTTTCTGTTCTTTACAGTCAGTTGTTGATTAAAAACAACAAATAAGAAACATTTTAACATTATAAGTACGCATGACAGAGATACAATAAAGCCATTCAAGTCTTCTTATTATTAATATGTGCTCATTTACGTTTTTTACAGAAAAGCCAGTTTTCTTAAAGAAACAGTACCGGTTTTCACCATGTGTTCAACAAATCAATATAAATACTTGCAAATAGTAAAAATTATGCAATTAAACAATAAACATGTAACAGAATTTAATATGCAATATAATATCATATTGATTGATGGAATACATGGATTTGTTCATTTTTAAAAAGTTCAAAATTATGAAGAAATAATAAAATATAATTAGTAAAATTAATATTTTCTTAATGTAATGAGTTAGAAGGTATAGTTAACAGCATTAGCTGGGATAGAATTTATTTCATATGTAATCAAAATTAACATTATAATTTAACATACCCATATTAATCAATCAGTAGCGGTTCTAGCTAGTATGGTGCTAGTATTGGGGGGGGGGGCAGGTGGTGAATGTAAATGAGAAAGCCCCCAAAGTTGTTGACCGGGGGGGATTTGCCCCCCCCCACAAGATGCCGCCCTCAACTGTCCATGTCGCCCATCCCTAAATCCGCCACTGGAATCAATATTGAATCCAAATCAGAATCTAATCAAGCCAAGAGCTTGTGAATCAGAATCAAATCAAATCAGGAAATCTGTATAAATACACAGTGCTAAATTACTGAATGTACTCTTTGCAGGATTTCACTTTCGCATCTATGAATTCCTGTTTGTCAAGACTTTTCCAAAAGGATTCAATTATTTCACTTTTTTTTTCCTTAGGGTGTCAACCAGTGTTTCCAATTCCAATACAGTTGTGTTTCATGCGGAATGGCCTGATTTATTTAAAAACTGCAGTTTTGAAAAGTGTGATCCAACTATTCCTTTTTCTAACCATACACTGCCAAGCCTTCAGGTTAAGGACTAAATTTAACATGTGAAACATTACAGGCTTTAAAGATAAAGTTCCTGATTTGAACTGGGAATCTTTTTCCCTTGGATCGTAATTAAAGAAGTCATGCAAAGAATTCCCTACACCTATTCCCATGATTGTAGGTATTTTATAATTTGTTACGAATAACAATCAAGCCCAAAGGTGAAGACTATTTTCCAAAACCTAGTAAGCTACCTTTCTGTGAACTACCTACATAGGCAGAAACCTTCTAAGGCAGCATCCTAAGTGAAATGCCATCAAAAATGACTGATTTGGCACTCTCTCAATAGGCAACAACACAATAGCCTTCCTCTCAAAGCATGCAGGAGACTTGACTCATAACTGTTTCAAGAAGACAATGACATTAGCATTTTGCTAAGCTAATGGTGTGATGCTCTAATAAGCTAAATTGCATAGCAGACACAAATATTGGGTAAAATAATCAATTTCAATTAGACTGAACTGTTGGCCACATAAAAAGACTAACAACAAGCAATCAGACTATGGGCTCTGCCTTTACAAAAATCAAGAGTTCAATTCACCACTGATCATTTTCACATGCAAAAAAGCTTTGAGGCATACTTGCAGCAAATTGTCCATTGTTGCCAAAGGTTTGCTGCAGGTTCACCACTACCGGTGAAGAGCTGCAAAACTTCTGGAAAACATTTGCAGAGAATACCAAGCTCATTTGCATGTGAAAATAACGAATGGCAAATTTGTGGCAAGTTTGCAGTTAATTTTCCAGAACTCTAGATTTTTGTAAGTATATTTTCGTGACCATGCTAGGCGCAGCGCTACGCGCAATGACCTCATGGCGAGGTTTCCCTAGTGTGTAAGTGCCCTGAAGCATAGTGCTCTTAAAATAGGGTTCTTATCTTCAAGAGGTAGCTATTTCACCTGAAACTGGATTCAATAAAGTATGTACGTCAAAATACAGAAGATATAAAACAGGAGAAGGACTAATGTTATCCAAGACCAGAACACATGCCTTTCATACTCTTCATGTTTACAGAAATCACTTGTTCTAATAACTTAACTCAGGGCAGACTGGCCATAGGGAGAACCAGGAATTTTCCCGGTGGGCCGGCCAGGAAACGGGGCCGAACGAGCCGTAAAACTTCGGCACGATATGCCGAAGTGGGCTGCGACCTGCACCTGTCATGGCCAAAGCTTACATCAGGTTCATTTTAAGTGCATCAAACAATAACAACATTACGAACATTAATGGCCATAAAACCAACAGCAATGTTTGTTGGTCAAAGCTTTTATTTAAAAAGGGCCAGGTATACTTCATCATCAGACGATGACCACGTCTGCGAGACAAGATAATCTGTCCGGCGCACGGTTAGGCCGCGCAGACTGGATTATGACAAAATTTACATCACGCATACTGTGCGCTGTCATGAATCCCGCCTTTGTTGTTCCTCCCGCTCACCACCAGAGGGCTCCATCACCTGGGGATTAACTTTAACTCTCTGGACTCCATTTCCCATAATCCCCATACCTGTCAATGATTACCTGTTCAACTGTTTCCAATCCACTCAGCTATTCAAGACTCACACTCACTCTCATTGCGAAGTCCTGTTTTGCCCAGGCTGACATTTCTGAGCATTTTCTGAGTTTGTTGCATTTTCTGTGTATTATCCTGGACTGTTTACCCTCTTTTTGATCCGTTGCTGCCTGCCTACTATTAATGCCTTGTTTATCTGGATTTAACCAGTGATTGTCTTCTGCCTGCACCGACCTCTTGCCTGGTTATTGAATATCCCTCTGAACTGCCTTTGACATTACTGCTGCTGGTGATTTGCCTCTGCCTGTCTGTATTACTATGTTTATTGTTATTAAAAGCTGCACATGGATCTCAACTCCATTGACTCATCATTACAGAAGACTTTGCCACAAACCGATCCAGCGGATTTTTCCAACTAACCACCAAGGTCTCAGCTCATCAAACCCAGCAGCACACCCAGCCTCAGCTAGAACAATTCACCACACCATGGATCTAGCAGCATTCTTCGTTCAATTAAGCCAGGCGGACTTATCAATAAGGGAGTACTCCCATTTCTTTTCCACTGTTGCCGCCCACACTGGTTTTGATGATGCCGCTCTGAAATCTATATACAGAATCTGATTTACAACATGCCAGTGGAGGGAATTGCTGGAGACTGGAGATTACATTTGGGAGGAATATGTGAGGCTAGTACTCGACACACTCGCCACAGAGGATCCTCCTCTCACAATCCCGGTTCCAGCTTCCAAGTCAGTCAAACCTCTGCCTGCTCCATGCCATGTCACAGCCATGACTCAGCCTGTTCCATGCCATGTCACAGCCACACCTCAGCCTGCTCCATGCCATGTCACAGCCACGCCTCAGCCTGCTCCATACCATGTGTAGGATATTAGATGCAGAAGAATTGCAGCCATATGACTTGAAACCCAACCTTCTAACCCTGTAATTCCTCAACATCATAAATTAAAAGACTCTGCTTGAGCTGACGTTAAGAAGCCTAGCTGATGCTCACATCTGGCAAATAACCAACAAAAGAGACTTGTCTAAATAGCGCATGAATTGAGAACATCATGCTTCTGAAGAATTGCCCCCACATTCAATGGTTCTGGCCTGACACTGCTATTAAGAACTTCTCTGCAAAGAGGCCCCTAAGTGCAGAGGGCACAAGCAATAAAAGACAGAGGACACATTCCCTGGAACTCCTGGGAAAGACTCAGAACACACCCTGTCTTGTCCCCCTGAATTACAATGAACAAAACGACGCCAATTTGATGACTCTTTATTCTGGATGATAATTAGTCATGAGAGCTTTATGAGATTCTCATTATTCCACAAACAGCATCTAAAAGGAATCCATGAATGTTGTAAGATGTACAGAATGCATTTAGATCCACAATGTACACAATACCTAGCCTTGCTGGATTATCCTGAAAATTATGTAGACCTGTGATTACTTTTATAACTGACAAATTAATGATTATAGCCTGATGTACCTTTTTAAAATATGTGTAGTGATTTGTAATCACTTATAACTGACAAATCAATAAGTATAATCGTCAATCTTATATTATTCATCTCATCCTACTAAGAATGGTAACTTTTCAAGTAACTATACTCCAACAACCAGGTTTCTCATAACGTGTAATGTATTATCCATGTTGTAAAGCCAATGAATTAACCAGTATGATTTGTAATCAGGGATTTTCATGTTTTGTCACTTACACGTGTAATATTTATGAAAGTATGTCACATTTAGTATATAAATGCTTGCTTGTTTACGTAGAGAATTTTGATGATGATGAATGTCATGTCTCTTGCACTGCTTTCAAGATATAAAAGTTCATGATTAAACATTCACTATTTTTGGAGCGAGAAGAGTGTAAGGATTCTTCACACAAAGGATTTTAAATCAACTGTAAAAAGGACAGACCAGTCGACCATGTGACTCTGAAAAGCCACTTCTGATTGGCTCAGGATGCCTTTGGGGTGCGGCCAATTTCAGTTCTAAAGTTCCTAAACAGGAAGAACACACCTCTCTACTCTTCGGCCTCTCTTGTCCCATTTGCTTGCTCTTCTTCTCTTCCATTTTCTACTCTTCGAATCCTCTCGTGCTTCTTCCAAATCCTCCGTGCCATGTAGAATCCAAGAAAATCCTTGGGACACAAAGTCCTGAGGAAGCCTCTCACTCTCTGCTCTAAGGTTCACACACCCTACAGGAGTCGCAAGTCTTCCTTGCAGAAGGCTTCGTTTCAAAGCCCACCAGCTTCATCCAGACAACAAACTATCAGCGATCTAACAAAGATCCAAAACATAGACAGAACAAACTTTCGACAAAGAGCCAAATAACCAAGCAACACAAGGAAACGCAACGCAAGGAACACAATGACACACAAGTACATCTCCAGACTTTTGCTCAAAGTGCTGGTGTATTAGTTAAATACTTTGGGTAATCTGATTGCAAATTGATGTATACTCGAAGGATAAATGGTTCTTAAGGCATTGTCAACAGACTCCATAAAGTTCATTTTCTCTGTATTGATCACATATTTCACATTCTGTCACTACTCACCAACCTGTTTCATGTTGTATGTGTTAGATTAGTTTTATGTTTAGAATAGCAATAAAGTTTGTCTGTATTCAAAGATAATTTGACTGTGATATATTATGATAAATAATCCCATCCCTGTTTTTAAAAGATTTTGCTTCAAAGCTATACCAAAATATGTGTAATATTGTTTTCAATAAGCCATGAGTATAATATTACTCCAATAAATGAATTAATCATAATTCCCTTTTTAAAGCTAATTCCTTACAATAGAAATTGTGAGTGGATACAACGAGACGTATTATGATTTTAATGGTGGACAATTTTATTCAGACAAATAATCTAGTTATTTGTTATTTATCGAATTTATAATGGTTGTCGAACGTGACTAATTCCATTATATATTTCCTTACATAATAATGTAGGATAAAGACAGTTTAATTGAATTCCTAGCTCACACATACTAAATTTCCTTACATATAATGGTGGGGGTACGTGGGTATTTTAACCCATCCTGTGTACATTTATACTACCAAAATTCCTACACATGTCACAGCCACACCTCAGCCTGCTCCCTGCCATGTCACATCCACATCTGAGTCTGCTCCATGCCATGTCACAACCACACATCAGCCTGCTCCATGCCATGTCACAGCCACACCTCAGCCTGCTCCATGCCATGTCACAGCAATGCCTCAGTCTGCTCCAAACCATATCACAGTCAAACCTCAGCCTGCTCCATGCCATGTCACAGCCACGTCTGAGTCTGCTCCATACCATGTCACAGCCATGCCTCAGCCTGTTCCATGCCATGTCACAGCCACGCCTCAGCCTGCTCCATGCCATGTCACAGCCACGCCTCAGCCTGCTCCATACCATGTCATGGCCAAACCTCAGCCTGCTCCATGCCATGTCACAGCAATGCCTCAGTCTGCTCCAAACCATATCACAGTCAAACCTCAGCCTGCTCCATGCCATGTCACAGCCACGTCTGAGTCTGCTCCATACCATGTCACAGCCACGCCTCAGCCTGCTCCATACCATGTCACAGCCATGCCTCAGCCTGTTCCATGCCATGTCACAGCCACGCCTCAGCCTGCTCCATGCCATGTCACAGCAATGCCTCAGCCTGCTCCATACCATGTCACAGCCAAACCTCAGCCTGCTCCCTGCCATGTCACAGCCAAGCCTCAGCCTGCTCCATGCCATGTCACAGTCACGTCTGAGTCTGCTCCACGATATGTTACATCCGCGTCTTAATCTGTTCCACGCCATGTCATAGTCGAATCTGATTTGGCTCCACACCATGCCACAGTCCAGCCTTCTGCGACTCATTGCTTGAAGGCCTTCACGGCCCTTGTCTCCAAGTTAAATTATCCACCACTGATATCGGTGCGTAGGGCCACGAAGACCCTTTCCCACAAATTGTCAGTGCCCTTGCCTGCCACGGCCAACGAGCCGACGCCCACACCAACCACGACCAATGAGCCAACGCCCATGCCTGCCACATACAACGAGCCAATGCCCACGCCTGCCACGTTCAACGAGCTGGAAGCCTCGTCTGTCTCTGAGTCAACGTTGCCAGTCTCGTCCATCCCAGAGCCAGGGTTACCAGCCTCATCCATCCCAGAGCCAGCATTGCCAGCCTCGTCCATCCCAGAGCCAGCGTTGCAAGCATCGTCCACCCCAGAGCCTGCGTTGCCTACTTCGGCCATCCAGAAGAGGAGGAGGAAAGGCTTTCGTTTCCAATTCTCTGCCAGTGTTCATGACCACAGAGGTAGTTTCCGAGTCTCTGCCCATGTACACGACCACGGAGTTCGTTTCCAAGTCTCTGCCCATGTTCACGACCACAGATGTCATTTCCAAATCTCAGCCAAATCCAATCTTCCTACCTTTTTTTGATCCGTTGCTGCCTGCCTACTATTACTGCCTTGTTTATCTGGATTTAACCTGTGATTGTCTGCTGCCTGCCCCGACCTCTTGCTTGGTTATTGAATATCCCTCTGGACTGCCTTTGATATTACTGCTGCTGGTGATTTGCCTCTGCCTGTCTGTATTACTACGTTTATTATTTTTAAAAGCTGCACATGGATCTCAACTCTGGTGACTCATCATTACAGCATGGAGTGATCAGCAATGCGGACATGCCAAGTTTACTTGGGCATTTACTGCTTACTGATAGTCCATCACCTATTCCAAAGCTGTAGTGCAGGATATTTTCTTTTGAACAGCAAGAATATTCTAAAAGTTCCACCGAGTCACACAAGGAACAATTGTCAAATTTTATGTCAAGTTTCATGCAAAGTAGTCCACAGCATCAGCAGCAACAGAAGAGCAATGGGCTTTCTTCCATATTGCTGCACATTTTGCAATTGAACTATTGTGTACCCTGCGGGTAGGACTCTTAGTTACATGTGTTTGTGTGTTTTTGTTTACTTTCATGTTTTCATGTTTTGAGTTCATGTCTTTTATTTTGAAATTTAGTTCCTGTTTCATGTGACTTCCTTGTCATGTTTCAGGTTTTTTTTTTTTTTTTCATTGGTTTTTAGTCATTGTCTTGTTACCATGTTTATTAGTCCTGTCTTTTCATTGGTTTGTTTATGAGTCTTGTTATCTTATTACCAGTTCTGTTTTATCATTGGTTCTGGTTTCATTGTGTAGTTATCTTGTCATTAGTTCTGTTTTCCCATTTGTTGTCATGTTACCTTGTCTGTGTACAGGGTTGTGGAGTAACAGAATACATGTAACGGGACTACGTATTTAAAATACAAAATATTAGTAACTGTATTCCACTACAGTTACAATTTAAATCATTGGTAATTAGAATACAGTTACATTCAAAAAGTATTTTGGTTACTGAAGAGATTAATTTGCATGTTATTGTCATTTGTTTCATTTAATATTTAGTCCTTTCAGATGGAAAACATTTATCCATATAAATTATGCGATCCAAAGTGCATTTGAACAGCGGTGAAACACATTCTTATGATGTGTTACATTCATACGAGCAGACAGAGAAGTACATTTGAAGTAAGTTTGGAGCAGAAGAAATAGAAATAAACCTTGTGTAAACTGTCAGCTTTACACTATGCTAAAATGCTATTTCTAGCCATTTTACATGCACATGTTACTCGGCACGATCATATTTTTTTATCAAGAAAATTCACGTTAGATCATAATTTCTTTTTTTCTAGTAAGACCTTTGATATTAGGGCAAAAATCATATTCTTGATAATACTTTTTGTATTGATTTCATGTAAAAATATCTAAAAATCCTTAAAACAAGATCATTTTGATGTATCTTGTTTTAGAAACAACACTGCATAAGATATTTAGGTTTTTCAGAGAATGCATTTTTAACTTGTGTATTTTGTCTTACTGTACTGGCAGAGTTTTTATAGTCAAAAGAAGTGAAAAAAATCTACCAGTGCTGAAGAAGTAATCCAATATTTAGAATACGTTACTGACCTTGAGTAATCTAACGGAATACGTTACAAATTACATTTTACAGCATGTATTCTGTCATCTGTAGTGGAATACTACAAAAAGTAACTCTCCCAGCCCTGTCTGTGTATTTATAGCCCTCATGTTTTCTTGTCAATTGTTGAGTATTGTGTGTGGAAGTAATGTTGTTCTTAGGTTTGGTTCTTGTTATCTTGTTTTCATAGACTCAGTCATGGTTAAGTCTGGTTTAGTTATAGTCATGGTTCATGTTTCTTGTTCTGATTTCTAGTTTTCTTTTGGTACTTTCACATTTTGGATATATTGTTTTGCACATTTGATTTAATACACTGCACTTGGGTTCTCACCTAATTTTCGTCTGCTCCTGCTCTGCCTGAACGTTACACTTGGAGATGGCATCCACTGTGTGAGCTGCACACCACTTGTTTAAGTTATAAAAATGAAATGATCTCTATATCTAGTGGTTAAATGCTGAGGTTGAGCACTCCATCTTCACCCGGCAGGCTAGTAGCAAGTATGAGTGCAATACACACAACCTCCCCCTCTGTTCTGAAAACACTTGAAGTCTTGAGGCCTTTTCACACCAAATGCGAACCTTTGATGCAATATATCGTGGCAATTTTTTTTTTTTTTTTTTTACAGAAACAATGGATTCCTAATGAGCTTTTCACACCTGGAACAAATGTTCATGACAAATTGTATAATATATATATATATATATATATATATATATATACACACACACACTTGTAGACAAAAATATAATTGTGCCACCATATTAATTCATTTCTTTATAAAACTAACATTTAATTGAAAATAAAAAAGTTTTTTAAATTGATGACTTGGACCAAATAATAAAGAAAAGCAGCCAAAAAGTGCCCAACATAGATGGGAACTTCTTCAATACTTTTTAAACAGCATCCCAGGGTGATACCTCAAGAAGTTGGTTAAGAAAATGTCAAGTCAAATGTCTGCAAATTCTAGGCAAAGGGTGACTACTTTGAAGATGCTAAAATATAACACAGTTTTGATTTATTTCGGATTTTGTTTAGTCACAACATAATTCCAATAGTTCCATTTATGTTATTCCATAGTTTTAATGACTTTACTATTATTCTAAAATGTAAAAAAAATAATAAAGAATGAGTAAGTGTTTCAAAACTTTTGACCGGTAGTGTATATGACTTTGTTTCTTCTGAACAACTCAAAATGATGATTTTTAGAAAAATGTCTCAGCTCTGTAGGTCCATACAATGCAAATGAATGGTGGCCAGAGCTTTGTATCTTCAAAATTCACATGAAGACAGCATAAAAGTAATCCATAAGACTCCAGATTAAATCCATATCTTCTGAAGTGATATCATGGGTGTCAGTGAGAAACAGATCAATATTTAAGTCCTTTTTTTTCTCTCCAGTAAATCTCCACCTTTGACTAGCCCCAACCAGTAGGTGGCGATATGCACAAAGAATGTGCAAATCAGCAAAAAACAAAAGAAGAAGAAAGTGGAAGATTTATAGTAAAAAAGTACTTAAATGTTGTTCCCCTTCTGTCACTCACCCGATGTTGTGTCAATGTAGTGACACTAGCGGTCACCCCGTCGCAGACCTTCTACTTACGGGTTTGAGGCCGAATCGGTTAGCACTGGGAGTGATTTGGGGATTTCAATGGGAGCCGCTCTGCGGACCACCCTTTCCCCAGCACGCTCGTTTGCCTCAGCGAGTTCTGCAATGGGACCGCCGGCTTGTCTCAGAGCGAGTTCACAATCTAATTCGCAGCTCGCGAAGCGAATGAGCTTTCGATTACAGCATCGGAGAGCGGGCTGGCTCAGTCTGACCCCATGCGCAGCTGATGGCCATGCTTGCCCGGGCAACTGCGAGCGTCGGGCTGGAGTGGAATCCTCCACTCCCCACTGAACTTTCGCGGCTCAATGATTGGTCTGAGACTCCCGTCCAAGGCCTGTAGGTTTACGTCGTCACTGGCGACTAAGGTCTACATGTTCCAGGCATGTTTCAGACACAACGTCGAGTGAGTGACAGAAGGGGAACGTCTCGGTTACTGTTGTAACCTCCGTTCCCTGGCAGAGGTAATGAGATGTTGTGTCCCTCCTGCCACAACACAGAACTACCTGCTGAAATGGCCAGGACCTTGTCTCAGCTCCTCAGCACAAAACCTGAATGAGTGGTTGCAAGCCAGCTCCTTTTATACCCGTATGTCCGGGGGAGTGGCATGCAAATTCCACTCACCAATTCCCATTGGCCTTTTCTCAAAGATCAGAGGTGTTTGGGGCTCCCAAGGGCGACCCCTAGTGTCACAACATCGACACAACGTCTCATTCCCTCCATCAGGGAACGGAGGTTACAACAGTAACCGAGACGATTTGTGGACCTACAGAGCTAAGATATTTATTCAAAAAAATCTTAATTTTTGTTCAGCAGAAGACATACTCATCTGTGATGACATGAGGGTGAGTAAATGATGAGAGAATTGTCAATTTTGGGTTAACTATCCCTTTAAGTTGACAGTTCAAATGAGAACAATGGGTGCTTTTATTTGCGCAGCAATACACAGATCACTCAGATGAGCTTATTTAAAACAACAATGTAAGAAATCTGCATTTATTTGTGACTTGAACTGTTCGAGTTATACTTTAATGGGCACAAATATGTGTGAGGATCGGTTTATGCTTAAACCGTTTATTATCTAACCCTGATAGAGGAGAACTGTTTAAATCGTTTACATGACCACACACATTGTCAGCTTATTTAGCATAATCATTGTAAGAATGTGCATGTAACTGTGCTAAATCAGAAAACGAAAATATTAAAATATTAAATTAATTAGCATTATTCAATACACAACAGGACTATTTTAAATATCTAGACCTATTAAATACGGGCCCACAGATAAACAACAATCTTTGAAGCAAAGCTTCTCCAGGGATTCATGCAAGCAGATGGAGGAAGATTCAAAAGTATAAAAACTTTGCTTCATTGTGTACACCAGACAAGAAGTAGAATGGCTGAAATTAAATATGACCTGTGTCACATGACCGAACTCTTTAAAAAAAGAGGATCTATCTTAATGTGCCCTTACTTTTTGTCTTCTTCCATGACAATAAAAGACAAACTTGGCTAAGCATTCTGTTGTTATAGCATTGCAATTTATATAATGTTATCTTGCAATTGATACAAAAAGTTGCACTCCAACTTACCCAGTAACTTACCAGTTTTATTTGCATACCAAAGCCAATACATCCATTTGGTGCTTGGCATGTATTCATTTTTGATCTGCCTGACAGTCACCATAGACCCATCCGTTACGGTAAACAGGCCAGAACAGGAAGCGGGAGCTAGCAATATCAGCACCTCACAATGGTAAGGGGCACAAGAAATTCTATCAGTGGCTGGACTTAAGGACAGCAAAGCGACACAAATCACAGTAGCACAAGAATAATCATAAGATCAATAGAGACAGGGTTCTTTGACATTAGAAATAACCATGCAATGACAGTGCAGTATGTAGAAATATACTGATCAGCCTGATCATTTTGCATATATATATATATGCACTGGCAGCCAAAAGTTTGGAATAATGTACCGATTTTGCTGTTTCAGAAGGATATTGGTACTTTAATTCACCAGAGTGGCATTCAACTGATCACAAAGTATAGTCAGGACATTACTGACATAAAAAACAGCACCATCACTATTTGAAAAAAGTCATTTTTGATCAAATCTAGACAGGCCCCATTTCCAGCAGCCATCACTCCAACACCTTATCCTTGAGTAATCATGCTAAATTGCTAATTTGGTACTAGAAAATCACTTGCCATTATATAAAACACAGTTGAAATCTATTTGGTTTGTTAAACAAACCTTAACATTGTCTTTGTGTTGAGTTGCCACAGTATGCAATAGACTGGCTTGTCTTAAGGTTAATATTAGGTCAAAAATGTCAAAAAAAAAAAAAAAGAAACAGCTTTCTTTAGAAACACATCAGTCAATCATTGTTTTGAGGAATGAAGGCTATACAATGCTTGAAATTTCCAAAAAACTGAAGATTTCATACAAAGGTGTACACTAAAGTCTTCAAAGACAAAGGACAACTGGCTCTAACAAGGACATAAAGATATGTGGAAGCCCAGATGTACAACTAAACAAGAGGATAAGTACAACATAGTCTCTAGTTTGAGAAATGGATGCCTCACATGTCCTCATCTTACAGCTTCATTGAATTCTACCCAACTTAACACCAGTTTCATATACAACATTAAAGAGAAGACTCAGGGGTGCAGGCCCTATGGGAAGAATTGCAAAGAAAAAGCCACTTTTGAAACAGAAAAACCAAAAGAAAAGGTTAGAGTAGGCAAAGAAACACAGACATTGGACAACAGATAATTGGAAAAGAGTGTTATTGATCTTAACCCCATTGAGCTTTTGTGGGATCAGCTAGACTGTAAGGTGCGTAAGAAATCCGACAAGACAGCCACATCTATGGCAAGTGCTACAGGAAGCGTGGGGTGAAATGTCACCTGAGTATTTGGATAAACTGACTCATTTTTGTGATGAGATCTCTTTGAATTAGTTTAAGAAGTTCAAATTTTAATAGTAATTTTTCACATTATTAATGTCCTGACTACATTGTGATCAGTTGAATGACACTTTGGTGAATAAAAGTACCAATTTCTTTCCATAAGAGCAAAATCTGTACATTATTCTAAACTTTTGGCCGCCAGTGTATATATTTATATTCTGGTTTTTGCATTGATATTATTTTCATAAAGGTTAACCACTTTTTTCCTAACCGAGTTCTCATTACTATAATAAGTCTAGAAATGTTTTTTTTGTGCAATTTTTATTATTCTCAGTGAGCATTCTCAAGACATGAAGACATGTAAATAATACATATATTTCATTTATTCACCTTCCAGTAATAAGAATACAAATTATTTTGTTTTTGGGGTGAAATACAACCAGTATATATATATATATATATATATATATATATATATATATATATATATATATATATATATACATACAGTTGTGCACAAAAGTTTGCATACCCTTGGAGAATTGGTAATATATGTACCATTTTTAAAGAAAACATGAGTGAGCAGGCAAAACACATTTCTTTCATTTCTTCACAACTGTAGGTTATAACAGAATGGCACAATCATAAAACAAAACATGGCAACAAATATTTTTGGCAATATATATAATACTATGATTTTTATTAAAGGCTGTACCATAAATACTTATGTATAAACTTCACAATTGAAAAAAAACATATCACTATTTAAATCGCATGTAATGAAAGTGATTATTATTAAATTCTTCTTCTTCTTCTTCTTCTTCTTCTTCTTCTTCTTCTTATTATTATTATTATTATTATTATCACACAGACGTGTTCTTGACAGGTTTTGCACATTTTTCACTAAAAACAGACACAATTCTACACAAGGATCTTACATATTTAACATAAAGACTGAGCAGATAAAAATAGAATATGAATCATGTACACTATATTGCCAAAAGTATTCGCTCACCCATCCAAATAATTGAATTCAGGTGTTCCAATCACTTCCATGGCCACAGGTGTATAAAATGAAGCACCTAGGCATGCAGACTGCTTCTACAAACATTTGTGAAAGAATGGGCTGCTCTCAGGAGCTCAGTGAATTCCAGCGTGGTACTGTGATAGGATGCCACCTGTGCAACAAGTCCAGTTGTGAAATTTCCTCACTACTAAATATTCCACAGTCAACTGTCAGTGGTATTATAACAAAGTGGAAGCGATTGGGAATGACAGCAACTCAGCCACGAAGTGGTAGGCCACGTAAAATGACAGAGCGGGGTCAGCGGATGCTGAGGCGCATAGTGCGCAGAGGTCGCCAACTTTCTGCAGAGTCAATCGCTACAGACCTCCAAAGTTCATGTGGCCTTCAGATTAGCTCAAGAACAGTGCGTGGAGAGCTTCATGGAATGGGTTTCCATGGCCGAGCAGCTGCATCCAAGCCATACATCACCAAGTGCAATGCAAAGCGTCGGATGCAGTGGTGTAAAGCACGCCGCCACTGGACTCTAGAGCAGTGGAGACGCGTTCTCTGGAGTGACGAATCACGCTTCTCCATCTGGCAATCTGATGGATGAGTCTGGGTTTGGCGGTTGCCAGGAGAACGGTACTTGTCTGACTGCATTGTGCCAACTGTGAAGTTTGGTGGAGGGGGATTATGGTGTGGGGTTGTTTTTCAGGAGCTGGGCTTGGCCCCTTAGTTCCAGTGAAAGGAACTCTGAATGCTTCAGCATACCAAGAGATTTTGGACAATTCCATGCCCCCAACTTTGTGGGAACAGTTTGGGGATGGCCCCTTCCTGTTCCAACATGACTGTGCACCAGTGCACAAAGCAAGGTCCATAAAGACATGGATGAGCGAGTTTGGTGTGGAAGAACTTGACTGGCCTGCACAGAGTCCTGACCTCAACCCGACAGAGCACCTTTGGGATGAATTAGAGCGAAGACTGCGAGCCAGGCCTTCTCGTCCAACATCAGTGTCTGACCTCACAAATGCGCTTCTGAAAGAATGGTCAAAAATTCCCATAAACACACTCCTAAACCTTGTGGAAAGCCTTCCCAGAAGAGTTGAAGCTGTTATAGCTGCAAAGGGTGGGCTGACATTATATTAAACCCTATGGATTAAGAATGGGATGTCACTTAAGTTCATATGCGTATAAAGGCAGATGAGCGAATACTTTTGGCAATATAGTGTATATAATTTACTCTGGAATACTCTGTATCCCTTCCTGGTATAACTATCACCTTTAATTGAGAAACCTATTGCAGAATAGTTGCCATGTTTGTGTCAGTCTAAACATCTCTGGTTACCTGGAGCCAAGGTTTAATTTTCTGCAAAAATAATTTTGCAGTGAAGCGCACACTAGTTGATTTCCCTGGTCGGCATGCTGTGAGATGGCTAATAAACAAATTGACCTCACCATGAGAGGACAGGTTGAGTAAGAGACACTCAGGCCACATAAATATGTCAATTAGAAACAATCAGTGTAATCAAGCACAACAGCAGTAGGTGTCTCGGCCTTGTAAACATCTCACTATGGTTTCATTTGGAAATCCCTTTGGAGAACTAATAAGTGGGAAGCTTGCATAATGCATTGGTAATGCTACTTCCATTTCTGCAGTTTTTTTTTTTTTTTTTTTTTTTCTTTAATTTTGAAATGCAGCAACCTTTCAAACAGTTTTTTTTTTCTTTACTTTTGAAATGCAACAACCCTTCAAAACAGTGATGCCTGTCTTTTAAATCAGTGCATCTCAACTGGTTTTGTTTCAACATTTGTAACAAAATTGTTCAGTGTACAAAAGTAAAGAAAAACATACTTAAAGGTAAACATTAAAGTTCATTATATCAATAATTTACCACACATTGTGGTTAGTATGAATTTTTAGTCATTAATTGAATTAAGCAGGCAATTAAGTGTTATCTAAGTCAGCACCTGAAAATACTGCATCAAAATATCAATAACTAAATGAAATAAAAATTGATCCTATTCAACTCCCCCCCCCCAAAAAAAAGACTTAGTAATCTTCCATCAAAATGAAACATTACAAAGATGAAACATTATTTTACTAATGATGTCAATAATCCATCTTGCTTTCTCAAACCCTCGGCTCCATTCTGGTATGTAACGCCCCTTTTCACGATCCAATCAATTCCTTATGGATTTCATCAAGTTCCACAATACATCTTTTTCTCATTGAATATCTTGTTTCATGCATTTATATTTGTCAGATTATGAAAGTAAAATGCATTGCAAATGTTGTGTCATATTGACTTTAAAGTGTGCATAAAATATGGAAAAATCACTCATTAATGTCCTAACCAGCCACATTAGGACAAACTATTCACCTAAAAAGAGTTTAAACCTGACTAATCTGCCTATACATGGGAGAGTTACACAGTCTAACAAGACTATGAGAGAGAGAGAGATGCACGCGGCCACTGTGTGTGTTCGTGTCTGTGTGTTTATGTTATGTTTAAGTTCCTTTGCACCATTGAAGTTTACGTTAACTGCTCAGCCGGTGAACCTGTTACATTGGTGCCAAAACCCGGGAAAGAAGGAGGAGCACGCTGTCCGGGAGAACTCGCCGCTGCAATCCACAAGGGGATGGAGGAGTCGCTGCCCTCCATCAGGAGGTGGAGGAGCCATTGCCATCCGCCAGTGGATGGAGGAGCACTTGCCATCCGCCAGTGGATGGAGGAGCACTTGCCATCCGCCAGGGGATGGAGGACCCGCTGCCATCCACCGGGAGGAGGAGGAACTGCTGCAAGCTGCCAGGGGATGGAGGAGCCCGCTGCCGTCTGCCAAAGGGTGGAGGAGCAGCTGAGGTCTGGGTGGGCGGCTTGCCCGTGGGAGCCGAAGAAGAGTGTTTTCTTTTCTCTCTCTCTCTCTGTCTCTCCCGCTCGCTCTTTCTCTCTACCCTCTCCCTCCCCTCATCTCACTCAGATTCTCAGGAGGCAGGGAGGACCATCGGGTGGCGGAATGGCCGGAAGGACAGCGTCTCCCCTCCAGAGACGTGTGGGGGGGTCCGCATAGCACCCCGGCCTGAATCGGGTGGTGGAGGAGTGTGACGAGGAGGAGGGCATGGCCGGGTCGTGAGGACGCCCAGTGTTGAGGTGCCCAATCAGCAGGAGAGAGATAAAGGAGGAGCCGGGGACAAGAGAGAGAGAGATGCACGCGGCCACTGTGTGTGTGCGTGTCTGTGTATTTTATGTTATGTTTAAGTTCCTTTGTTCCATTAAAGTTTACGCTGACTGCTCAGCCAGTTCCCGCCCCCTCCTTGCCCATTTTGCGAACGCATTACAGTAAAGTAAGGATGTGCTGCAAAGTCAACCAAAGGGAACAATTTCAGAGTTTTAAAACCTCCAAAGAACTCCTGAACATGATTAATATTTTATAAGGTTTGCACACAGGATAAAGGACTAATTAGGGTGTGTGGCTTAACTATAATACAGCGGATTAGTAGCATAAACCTTTAAATAGTAGTACATGGGCAGACTTTCTGTGCATCATTGTATGCTTAAAGTCTTCTTAAAGTTCTTAAACTGTTTCAGTGCATTAAACTCTTGCTTTACTTGCTTTGCTCTTTGATTGATTTTGTCAGGGTTTTACTTCATATATTTCCTTAAAGCTTATAATTTGTGACAACAGTCGGCTAACCTGAGTGGAACAGGTGCTATCTTGTATGCTTTGCAAATTAAATTCGTTGAATATTAAACAGGGGAACAGTCGGCTCAAGGTAAACATATTGCATACATCAGGGTCCCTCCGACGTGCTCACAGAACGACAGCGAAGAGTGTTTAAAACTGCGTCGTCTCTAATTCTGGAGAAATGTAATCTTTAGCGGTGATTATGCATTATGCCAGGAATGCTTAATAGAGCTAGACTTAGTGGATACAAATTCGGAATAAGCCGGACCTAATTTTCATTTGTAAAAGTCAATGAGATTAGATACATGATAACTTATTTAATTGCAGATGCTGACACAGTTGAATGCGAAACATTCAGTTGAATTACTGTTCAAAATCTTTTCTGTGATTATTTCACACAACATAATTCTACACAATATGGTGTAAAACACATAGTGGGAAATTCACTTCTGACAACTAACAATAATTTGTACGAGATGGTAAAATCGTAAGATATCGTCCAACTCAGCTCATATGAGTATGTATGATTTTTATTTCCATAGAGACCAACCAATCAACAGTTAGAATTTAAAATCGATACAATACAGGCATCAGATTTTAGCTAGCCTCCAATCCAAGACTTTATTTTAAGAAAGGAAACATGCGTGTACAAATTCAGTTACTCGTTCTATATTAATTTATGCAATACAGATGACTGATGCATGTCAATAACCTGTAATACGCTTCCCTCATCTCGCTTGAAAACATCAATGTTTTCTTCCATGGAACACAAATTATTTTCATATAAAAATCATGGTTAGATTTTGATGAATTACTGCTGCCATGATCACTGGAAAATGCAC
The DNA here is from genome assembly GCF_019703515.2 of Myxocyprinus asiaticus. Taxonomy (NCBI): domain Eukaryota; kingdom Metazoa; phylum Chordata; class Actinopteri; order Cypriniformes; family Catostomidae; genus Myxocyprinus; species Myxocyprinus asiaticus. Next base: position 22,950,807 of record NC_059351.1, read on the forward strand.
ACAAACATCTCTTTTTAAATTAAAAAATTAAATTGTAAATTTACTGCCAGCTTTCCTTATGGGTAATAGTGTATTAAATTGCACCAGGCAAACAGTGCTGTCTTTTGTGAATACGGCACATTCTATAATGAGTCTCGTTTTGCATGAAATGAAGGCGTGTTTGTCATACGTAACCTCGGTTCCCTGAGATGAAGGGAAAGAGACATTGCGTAGTTATGCATATGGGAGTGCCTTCATACACAACCTATTTGAAACCTCTCTACAATAACGACAATATTCTAATATTGGCTATGGTGTTCGAGCCCTGCCTGTTTTGGCGTCTCAGGGAACCGAGGTTACGTACGTAACCGAGATGTACACTTGACATTGCGTAGTTACGCATATGGGGAACAGAATCTCATAACTTCCCAGAGAGGAAACATGGCGGTGCAGTCTTATGGGATGGCGACCGACATGAGCATGCTGCAGTGAGTGATCCTTGTGATGGCCAGGAGGAGAGCACTCATAAAGACTATATGAACTATAGTCATATTGTGTGAATTAACTCCTTATGAAGCTAGTCGGGAAGGGAGTTTATTTATAATGAAGTGCTTGTGACTTTATGGTAATTATAATGGCCTGAATGCAGACGGTTGTGTAAATGATGGGGAGCCCGTACTTAAAGGGAAGGGCATAAGTATATATATATATATATATATATATATATATATATATATATATATATATATATGGCCATTGAATAGCAAGTGCTCTAAACAGAGAGGACAGAGAGGACTTGTGAAGAAAGAGACGTTACATCTAGCTTGTAAAATCTTGCGAATGTGTTTTGAGAGGACACAATATTCGTCCATGCCCATGAGGAGGCCATGCCTCTAGTTGAGTGTGCTTTAACACCAGTTGGGCAAGTCTGACCCTGCAACTCGTAAGCCATGGTAATTGCATCGACAGTGAGAAAGTCTTTGCTTGGAGATGGACATTCCTTTTGTGCGTCCTCCATAGCATATAAAGAGCTGATCAGACAGTCTGAACTGGTGGGTGCACTCAACGTATGCTTGTAGCGCTCGCACAGGGCATAACAAATGCAATGATTGTTCCTCATCCAAATTAAATGGAGGAGGGAAGAAGGCCTGAAGGTGAACCACCTGCACTTTGAAGGGTGTGGTCAGGACCTTGGGTACATAGCCTTTCCTGGGTTTGACAGTGGCTCTTGAAAGACCGGGGCCAAACTCCAGACATGAATTGTCGACTGATAGTGCATGCAGGTCACCTACCTGTTTTACTGAGGCCAGAGCCAGCAGTAGTGTGCTCATAATGGAGAGCATGCGCAAATCAACAGAGTCCAAAGGCTCGAAGGGAGGCCCTGCGAGAGCTTTTAGTACTAAAGTTAAGTCCCAAGTCGGGACTGTAGCCGGCCGAGGTGGGTTTAATTGTCTTGCTCTTTTAAGGAACTTTATGATTAAATAATGCTTGCCTATAGAGGCGCCGGCTTCATGTGCATGATACGCAGATATAGTTGCCACATACATTTGAATGTTGACGGGGTGAGTCCTGCATCTAATCGCTCTTGAAGAAATATTAGAATGTATGGGGCAGTTTACTTGGTCCTTGCTATGTGAGAGACACCATCAGTGAACACCTTCCATTTTAGTGCGTAGAGGCATCTTGTGGAAAGCGCTCTGGCCAGTAAAATGGTGTTCATGACTGAACACGTTAGTTCTGGCATGTGTAGTGTGCCCTGTTCAGGGACCACACATGCAGGTTCCACAGCTGATGCCAGATTGTGCCTTGCACCTGAGAGAGGAGATCCAATCTCAGTGGTATTTCCCATGGTGAGCTGTACATCATCTCCATCATTTCCGGAAACCATGGCTGGTTGGCCATTTCGGTGCACCTAATAGAACCGTTTCCTTGTCCTCTTGGACTTTGCATATGACAGAGTGGATTAGACATACCGAAGGAAATGCATATTTGCATTTCGCCGGCCATTTGTGTGTCATTGCGTCCGTTCCCAGCAGGGCTTGGGACTTCGAATACCAGAGGGGACAGTGGGTATTCTCCACTGAGGCAAATAGATAGATTTCTGCTTTGCTGAATATTTCTCAAATCCTCAACAAATTTTGAGGATGAAGTCTCCATTTGCCCAGTATCACCCCTTGGCGTGACAGTAGGTCCGTGCCATAATTCAGGCAGCCTGGGACATATGTCACTCTCAGGAGATGACGAGTCAGTCTCAACTGTGGCGGTGAATGAATTCCACCTTGGCGGTTTATATATGCTACAACTGTCATGATTTCTGAGTGAACCAGGACATGACAGTTTGCTATTTCCGATTGAAAAGCCTTTAAGGTTAGAATTACAGCCGATAGCTCTAGGCGGTTGATATGCCATGCCCTCCTCGCACCTGTCCATGTGCCGAAAGTCGGGCGTCCATCACACACCACCCCCCAACCTGTGTTGAAAGCATCCGTAGTCACCACTTTCCGTCTGACAACTTGCCCCAGTGCGACACCTCACTGGTAAAATGCAGGAGCTGTCCATGGTACTAAAGCAGCTATACAGCGGTGGGATATAGTGATGCGCATGCGCCCTTAGCGCCAAGCATGTTGTGGCACACGGCACTTCAGCCAGCACTGAAGAGGTCTCATGTGTAAGAGACCTAATGGGATGACGGCTTATGCCGCCGCCGTACATCCCAATGCTTTCTGAAACAGCTTCAGAGGAAGTGTTCTCCCCAGTTTGAACTGAGACAGACACTGTAGAATGGCCTGAACGCGCACGCTCGTGAGGTGCACGCGCCCGCTCATGGAGTTGAGGCGACTCCCAAAAAGGAGATTTTTTGGCTGGGGGAGAGCGTGCTCTTTGGCCAGTTTACATTGAGGCCCAAGCTGTTGAGATGCTGAAGCAGTAAGTCTCTGTGCTGGCATAACAGAGCCTCTGATTGCGCCAGTAACCAGACCTATTCGCTTCCACGGAGAACGCCCACTGTCCCCTCTGGTACTCCATGTCCCAAGCCCCACCGAGGGTGGACATATTGGCTCACAAATGGCCTTCGAAACGCAAATATGCGTTTCCCCCGGTACGCCTCCTTCATTCTGTCATCAGCAAAGGACAAGGAAATGATTCTGTTAATTGCGGCGGAATGTCCCAACCAGTCCTTGTCTCCGGATATGATAGAGTTATTGGACGGCCTTCTGTGGGAAATGCCACTGAGGAGGGATCTTCTTTCTCAAGCACAAGGCATGATTTGGCATCCCCAGCCAGAGCTGTGGAACCTGCACATGTGGCCTCTGAACGGAGCACATTGAACCAGCCGGAACTGGCTCAGTAGGTGATAAACACCATTTTACAGGCTAGAGCAACATCCACGAGATGCCTCGCACTAAAATGACAGGCCTTTACAAACTGGTGCTCTTCAATAGCAAAGAACCAGTGAATTGCTCCATAGCTGAGATTCGTACATTCCTTCAAGAGCGATTAGACGCTGGTCTTACCCCGTCAACACTTAAGGTTTATGTAGTGACTATTTCGGCATTTCATGCCCCAGATGAGGGTTCCTCTATAGGCAGACATTATCTGATCATAAAATTCCTTAGAGGAGCGAGGTGACTGAACCCCCCTCGCCCTGCTATGGTGCCGACTTGGGAATTAAATCTAATGCTGAAGGTATTCATGAGCCTCCCAGGCCCTGTTAACTGACAGCCTATGTCTGGAGTTCAGACCAGGTCTTTCAAAGGCCACAATTAAACCTAGAAAAGGCTATGTGCCTAAGGTTTTATCATGATACATCAGCCAGCCTTCTGTCCTCCCTCATTTAATTCAGATGAAGAGCCAGTTTCAACTGTCAGATCAGCACTTTATTTGTTATGGAGGTCACACAAAAGGCATGTCCATCTCCAAACAAAGGCTCTCTCACTGGATTGTTGATGCAATCACCCTCACTTAGGACTCACAGGGTGTGAATTGCCCTTGTGCCGTAAAAGCACATTCTATTAGAGGCATGGCCTCTTCATGAGTGTGGACAAACAGTGTGTCCTTATAAAACATAGGTCTGGCAACAGGCTGGTCTTTGCAAAACACATTCATGAGGTTTTACAACCTGGATGTGGCATCTATCTCTTCACAAGCCCTCTCTTTTTAGAGCACTTTTTATATATCCAACAGGTATGCCAAAACCCTCTGTCATGGGCAGGCTACTAGTTATAATTAATACAGCCCCCACTATGTAAGCTGTGGTAGTAATACCCACTATGAAGTCAAGTCCCTATGAGAATAAAATCTACTTTTCCAACCATGGTTGCGAAAGGGTTAAAATGACACCGTGTGTATCAATATAGATCCCCAGGCTATAATAACCCCCATCTGGTTTTACCCACGTGGTGTTATTCATTTATATATATACACTTAGGCATGTCTTACAAGTCATCGGCCTGTAGGCTTGTGACTCTTTATACATATCTGTATTTAAGTGTCTATACACCTGGAGGTGTGACGTCACGTACAGTGAGGTGGGATGGAATTATGTTCCCCATAGCAATGTCGAGTGAACTGAATCGAAAGGGAACATCTCTGGTTACACGTGTAACCTCGGTTCCCTTAGATAAAGGGAATGATACATTGCGAAAGCTGGCCGCACTACTACTTCAGAGATTTGAGGAAAGAGTAATGCCCTCTGTCCCTCACTCAGAAAAATATTAAGTAATTGCATCCTTGCCAATCAGAAGATTGGCGTTATTGTACAAGGGCTTCAACTAGGTCGTCAAGCCCATAGCAATGTCTCGTTCCCTTCATGTCAGGAAAAACCGAGGTTACTTGTGTAACCGGAGATGTTTGTGCTTACCAAATGTTTAATCACTGCACCCAGTGGCCGAAACTGGACGTGTTTTTGAACGTACGGGCTTGTGCAAGCTCCAGTTTCTGGGTAAAATGTCCACAGAGTGTTACCAAAAGCGATTTGTTTTTAGTAGTAAATGATGAAATAGAGTTAACAAGAATTTACATTTTATTAACTCTACCCCTAACCCCAACCCTAAACTTAACCGTCACAGGAGTAAAACGTAATTTTAGAGCAGAGACACAACCTTCAAATCATGCTCACCATTGTTTATGTGAATGTGATTACTTCCTGGTTTCCACTAGACCAGAACCCATGTCCTGGAGGTTGCTCGCACAACACGCTATGAATGTCGCTAGAAAGAAATGTGATAACACTTCAACTGAACCAAAATTGTCTGATGGTGGATGGCGCTTATCAGTTATTTGGCTGAATAGGGTTTACGGTACAGGAACTTTCAGAAGAAATATGTCAATTTCCTGTGTGATCATGCTAGTTTATGAGTTTACCCCAATAAAAGAAAATTGTTTGAGGCTCACACACATTGTTGGCTTATTACAGTAAAAATAATCAGTGTAAGATCCTGCATCTACATAAATGCGCTCAATGTGTGTGGAAAAAATATAGTATCTCACAACCTATGCCTTTACCATGTTTCCATATTCTCAAAATCTAAACGAAGGGATAACAGCATAGGCTGACACATTTAGAAAATCCATTCAGAAATGTTCATATAGCTCCAGATGTTTAGAAAAAAAAAAAAAAAACATAAAAGCTTAGACTCAGAAACAAGAAAAATAGAAGATGCAAACATGGCTATGGAGGCTGGCTATCATTTGATCAGCGCATGGGAACAGCAAACGCGACATGTTGTACCATTTCTATTACAAATCCACAATGAGTGAATTCTAACTTTTCTATATCTGTTACCCTTGAATCACTTGATTTGAAATAAAACAAGACCCTACTGAGCCAATTATTCTGGACTTTCTTTGCACAGCAGCTCCCACATTAGTGACACTTTCAGGGGATGTTTTCTACTCAGTGAAGTGAGCATTACCATGGTTGTGGGACAGAGAAGTTCATTCCCATCACAGTCAGTGTCCACGAATTTCGCTGTCACTTGAAAAATTTAGCAGATGCAAAATGCAGAATCAGTGATAATCATGCTATGATTACCAGCCGCCACTGGAGGATTCAGTCTGTTGAGAAATTACCCAATTTCATTTGACTCCAAGTTTGGCTTGGAACTGAATAAATCAGAGCCATTGACTGATTTTACTGATTTTAAATTAGTTAGATAGAGGGCTGGATTCGATGTTAACTTGTGATGAATGGGAACTGACATTTCAAGTTGTAATCAGATTATCTTAATTCTCAAGCTGCTATGAGACTGTGTGTTGTTATTACTTGAGAAAAAAAAACCTGAACAATAGTGGAGGGACATCTGCTTTGGGCTACTTTACTCTTTCCAGACTTGCTTGCCAAAGATGGGAAAATATCAGCAAATCTGTCACAAACATGCTGTAATTATTAGATTTCAGCATGTCTGCTTAATGATTTTTGTTAAACACAATAGATTTTTTGGTGAGTAAAGATCATTGACGGACACTTAGGAATGCATGGTCATACCATGCTTTACCCCATGATGTCACTGTAAACATATGTGGCTAAACAAATGTAGCTAATTTGGTTATCTGCATGACACCTCGATTGGTGCGGAAGAAATACGCTCAACATCGCCCTCTAAGGTTTGGGAGTGTATCTGTAAAATAAACAGTGAGGGGCAAATTCACTAAACACTAAACAGTGTCACTTTTGCTTGGGATGTATTTCAGAGCAAAAAGATGACAAGAAATGTTTTTTTGCCTGGCAGATGATAAAATGGGCAAAACATCCTAAAGTCATACAGTTTATAACCATTTTTCCAGACCAGAATATCATAGAGATGTGGGGGTAATATGCTGACTAGTAATCAACCACCTAGCAACCACTCAGAACACCCTAGCAACCACAGGCCAATGTGCTAAAAAACACTCAGAATACCTTAGCAACCACATAGCAATGCTTTAGCTACCACCCATAACATATGGTGACCAGACGTTTTCCGGGGAAAGTCCCAGTTTTTGACTGTCAGTCTCCGACTGGAGCTGTCCCCGGAAATGTCCCCATTTTTACTATGCGTTCAAAACAGTCCACTAAGTGAAAATATATGGCAAAAAAGCCCCTATTGAAGCCTACCGGCAACAAGGCTTATTGTGTGCTTTTTATTTTGACCAACAGTGGGGGCTGCTCGCTATTTCAGTCATTCGTCTTCCTTTACTGATCGCCCAGTTTTGCCATTAAGAACAGGACCAGGAAGTAAAGGTTTGCAGGGTAAACTTCGACAGCAGTGAATGGGACATCATATCATCATAGGACATATTATTGTCATTTACCCATTTGCTCCAAGACCAAAAGAAAAAAATCCAATATTACATTTGAATGACTTTCCAGAACAGTTAAAAATAGAGAGCGGTGGATTAAGACAGTCAGATGGGAGAAGATGGCAATTTCACTGTCACTCTCACAGCAGCTGTAATAGAAACCCCCTTGCAGCTGTGGTAATTTGTTTTTTAAAACTAATTCCAAGGTAATATACTATAAAGCATAATGTTATAAATTTAAACACAATAGGTCTATTGAAAAGAAACATCATCATCATTAACAGCTTCAAGGTGAGGCACATACTAGTAATGTTATAAAGAAGTTATATTGTTATGTATTATATAAAATTAATGCATTTAATATTAGAATACAACATTAATAACATGGAAAAATAAATGAAATGTATAATAAAGTATCTGCAAAGAACAACAATAAATTTAAGTCATCACATTACAGCATAAATTACATTGTGCCTTGCTGGGAAACAAGTGAATGAAAAGAAGCATCATAATGCATAAGAGTTGATCAAAATAAAAGGTATAATTAAAAAAAACAGGTCCATATGAGATAACTGATAGAAACGTTTTGGTGAAATAGTGTAATAATAATAATTATTATTATTATTATTATACAATATATCTTGTGTCATGACTACAAAGTGGAAAAAATCCCCAACAAAATGAGGCATCTAAGGGGGGCAATCCCCCCTTCAGAAATGAATTTCAGGCCCTGATATTGTCCATAGTGTAAGTGTTTCATATGATTTCAGTTGTGATGCTGAAGGAAATGGTAGTCAAGTGAGCTCATTTCTTTTGAAATTCCTCTGCCAGTTTGCCAGTAAACAAATTAGTAGCCTACCGTCTTACATTTAGGAACGTGCCAGGTAAAGGTGAAGGAAAAGAGGAGAAGAGAAGGAATTTTAGAAGAAAGTAAGAAGAGCAATGTAAAGAGTATGACCAAGGGGAGGTGTCCATGTGCTGTGGAGTCAGCTGCATTAGTTCCTATATTCAGTCATTGTTTATATATGTTCGTTAAGTTCACTTTTATGCCACAGTTTCATCTACTATATACAGTGTAGAAAACGATCAACTTTACCTGCATATCGGAATTTAATTAAGACATTCAACAGAGTATGATATACCAGTTCATCACATTACTACATTCCCCATGGTCAAAATACATAATATCCAAATTGTCCCCCTTTTCTAAATCATAGATAAGTTATGTGAAATTTCAATGACATAATTAGAAATGTTCCCGTTTTTCATTTCAGAAATCTCTTGCAACTCTTCACTCTTAGAATTAGTTTTACACACTGGCAAAGGTTTCTAAGAAAATAATAAAAGCATCCTCTTCTTCAAACCCACCCCCTGTTCACCTTTATGACTTCCCCAGGCAACCGGACAATTAGAACACAGTGAGGATGCAGGCAGTATCAAATTAATGTGGAAAGGAGGATAACTGGAATTCTTGAATGAGCCATGAATCGTCCTGGTTACTTGCGTAACCTCCGTTCCCTGATGGGACGAAACCGGTTCCACCCGGAAATTGTAGAACCTCGCAAAGGTGTTGGGTGTTGCCCAGCCTGCTGCTCTGCAAATGTCTGTTAGAGAGGCGCCACTGGTCAAGGCCAAGGAGGCCGCTACACCCATGGTAGTATAGGCTCGTAGCCCTGTCGGGGGCGGCACATCCTGGGCAAGATATGCCATTGTTATGGCGTCAATGAGCCAGTGGGCGACCCTCTGCTTGGAGACAGCACTTCCTGTCCACCAAAGCAGACAAAGAGCTGCTCAGAGACTCTAAAGCTCTGCATGCAATCCAAATAGATGCGTAAAGCGTGCACTGGACACAGCAACATCAGGGCTGGGTCTGCCTCCTCCTGGGGCAGAGCTTACAGGTTCACCACCTAGTCCCTAAAAGGGGTCATGGGAACCTTGGGCACATAGCCCAGTTGGGGTCTCAGGATCACGTGAGAGCAGCCCGGACCAAACTCCTGGCACGTTTCGCTGACAGAGAACGCTTGCAGGTCTCCTACCCTCTTGATGGAAGTGAGCGCAGTCAGGAGGGCAGTCTTCAAGGAGAGTGCCTTAAGCTCAGCTGACTGCAAGGGTTCAAAGGGGGCTCTCCGTAGACCCTGAAGAACTACAGAGAGGTCCCATTAAGGAACGAGGCGCGGTCTGAAGGGATTCAACCTCCTGGCACCTCTCAGGAACCTGATGATCAGGTCGTGCTTCCCTAAGCTATCGCAAGGAGCATGAGGTCCATAGAGGGTGCTACCAGGATGACCTGCTCCTTGTCCTCCCTGACCTTGCACAGGGTCTGTGCAAGTTGGCTCACTGGGGGAAACGCATATTTGCAAAGTCTAGGGGGCCAGCTATGTGCCAGTGCATCTATACTGAGAGGTGCCTTGGTCAGGGCGTACCAGAGCGGGCAGTGGGAGGATTCTTGGGAGGTGAACAGGTCTACCTGTGCCTGCCCGAATTGACTCCAAATCAGCTGGACCACCTGAGAGTGGAGTCTCCACTCTCCCCTGAGGGTAGCCTGCCGTGACAGCGTGTCTGCTGCAGTGTTGAGGTCACCTGGGATGTGAGTGGCTCGCAGCGACTTGAGGTGCTGCTGACTCCAGAGGAGGAGACGGCGGGCGAGTTGTGACATACAACGGGAGCGCAGACCGCCTTGATGGTTGACATATGCTACCGTTGCTGTGTTGTCTGTCCGAACTAACACATTTTTGCCCTGGATCAACGGCCGAAACCTCCATAGGGCGAGCAGAATTGCCAGCAACTCAAGGCAGTTGATGTGCCAACGCAGCCGCGGGCCCGTCCATGAGCCGGCGGCTGCGTGCCCGTTGCATACAGCACCCCAGCCCGTTTTGGAGGCGTCTGTTGTAACCACGACGTGCCTGGAGACCTGCTCTAGGGGAACGCCTGCCCGTAGGAATGTGAGGTCGGTCCAAGGGCTGAAGAGGCAGTGACAGATCGGTGTGATGGCCACGCGTTGTGTCCTGCGGCGCCATGCCCTTCAGCCAGTGCTGAAGCGGTCTCATATGCATTAACCCGAGCGGAGTGGCCACCGCTGAGGATGCCATATGCCCCAGGAGCCTCTGAAACAGTTTCAGTGGAACCGCTGTCTTCTGTCTGAACGCCTTCAAACAGGTCAGCACTGACTGTGCGCGCTTGTTCGTGAGGCATGCCATCAATGAGACTGAGTCCAACTCCAAGCTGAGAAAAGAGATGCTCTGAACTGGGAGGAGCTTGCTCTTTTCCCAGTTGACCCGAAGCCCTAGTCGGCTGAGGTGCGACAGCACCAGGTCCCTGTGTGCACACAACACATCCCGAGAGTGAGCTAGGATTAGCCAATCATCGAGATAGTTGAGGATGCGAATACTCACTTCCCTTAGTGGGGCAAGGGCTGCCTCTGCAACCTTTGTGTAGACACGAGGGGACAAGAACAGGCCAAAAGGGAGGACCTTGTACTGATATGCCTGACCCGCAAATGAAAACCGCAGGAAGGGTCTGTGTCAAGGTAGAATCGAGACGTGGAAGCACGCGTCCTTCAGGTCTACCGCCGCGAACCAATCTTGATGCCGGACACTCGCCAGAATGCGTTTTGCGACAGCATCTTGAACGGGAGTCCGTGTAAAGCCCAGTTCAGTACTCGCAGGTCCAAGATTGCCCGCAACCCACCGCCTTTTTTCAGTGCAATGAAGTAGGGGCTGTAAAACCCCTTGTTCATCTCGGCCGGAGGGACAGGCTCTATCGCATCCATCCGTATGAGGGTAGCGATCTCCGCATGCAAGGTAGCAGCTATCTCACGCTTCACAGAGGTAAAGTGGATACCGCTGAACCTGGGCGGACGCCTGGCGAACTGAATCATGTAGCTGATTCAGACGGTCCGGTTCAGCCATTCACGACAGATTGTAAAGTGCAAGCCATGCATCCAAGCCATGCAACCGGCGGGTGGGGCCTCGTGGTGGGGCAGAGCCTGAGGTGCCACACCATGTTGTGGCTGTGCTGAGTTCAGGGACATCAAAGCACTTACCTGGCACCTTGTGACCACCCTCAGAACAGCCTGGGACACCGGGTATGTGACCCAGGGAATGAGGAAACTGCTCTTTTGCTGAACTGTTGGGTACCGCAGCCACTTGGGCATGTGGCGAAATTAAATGAAAAGGCAACAAAAGATTCTCCTCCCGCCCCTCCACCGGGGGATGGAGTGGTCTGCTTACCAGCTCCAAGGCAGTGGGTTTCGTCGTCCCTGGGTCACCCATCTCAGGGGCGCTTCGAAGCCTTTCGCAGGTTCTTGGCGGCCGACTGTGAGATGGGTGGCGTCTGCTTCCTGTGGTGGGCTCCACACCGGGGCCGGGCCGAAGGGGCAGTCACTGTAGGGGGACGCTCTTGACAACGAGCAGGTGGGGTGCAGTATCTTGAGCCATGCCGGGGCAGGATGTGCCGGATAGCCTCCTTCTGCTGCTTCACCGTCGAGAACTGCTGGGTAAAGTCCTTGACGGCGTCGCTGAATAGGCCAACCTGTGAAATGGGGGCAGCAAGGAACCGTGCCTTGTCGGCTTCTCCCATCTCGACAAGGTTGAGCCAAAGGTGGTGCTCCTGGACCACCAAGGTTGACATCGCCCGCCCGAGAGACCGCACCATGACCTTCGTCACTCGGAGAGCGAGGTCGGTCACCGAGTGCAGCTCCTGCATCAATCCCTGGGTGGAACTACCCTCGTGCAGTTCCTTTAACGCCTTGGCTTGGTGGACTTGCAGGAGAGACATGGAGTGCAGGGCGGAGGCGGCTTGTCCAGCGGCACTGTAGGCTTTGGCTGTCAGGAACAACGTAAACCTACAGGCCTTGGACGGGAGCTTTGGGTGCCCGCGCCAGGTGGCGGCGCTCTGCGGGCATAGGTGCACCGCGAGCGCCTTATCCACTGGGGGAATCGCCGAATAACCCCTGGCCTCCCCACTATCGTGTGTAGTGAGGGCAGGGGTGCTGAAAGATCGGGACCGGGCAGTAAAAGGTGCCTCCTACAACCTTGTCAGCTCCTCGTGCACTTCCAGGAAGAAAGTAACTGGAGCAGGGTGTGGCTGTAAGCGGCGCTGCGAGCCCAGGAACCAATCATCGAGCCGCGAGGGTTCAGGGGAGAGCGGAGGGTTCCACTCTAGCCCGACGCTCGCAGTTGCCTGGGAAAGCATGTCCATCATTTCCGCGTCAGCCTGTGACTGGGCGACCGTACCCGAGGGGGGGAGCTCAGCTAAGGCTTCTGCGTCCGACTGGATGAGCCCGCTCTCCGATGCTGTGCTCGAGAGCTCATCAGCTTCGCGGGCTCCGAACAAGAGGTCGAACTCGCCGTGAGACGAGCCAGCGGACTCATCCGTAAGCCCGTTCAGGGCAGATGAGCGTGCTGGGGAATGGGAGGTCCGTGGGGGGATACCCAGCAGAGGTTGTCCCATTGGGAACAAGCGAAAGCAAGCCGCGACCGCAACGTTGCCATGGTCATGTTCTCACAATGAGTACATGATCCATCCACGAATGCTGTCTCCGCGTGGGTCGCGCCCAGACACGAAAGACAGCGATCGTGACCATCAGAAGTTGAGAGATAATGACCGCAACCAGGAATAACACACAAATGGAAAGGCATCTTTAAAAAGACATGTCTTTAAAAAGACATTCCGTGTGTGCTGCTCTTTTAGAGAAATATACTCTTTTAGAGAAATATACTCTCTTATTTCTGCTGTAACGTCTGTGTAAGATCAGTGATGGCTAATTACACTTTTAGCCTTTTGACATTTCCATATAAATTACTGACCTGGCCTCCGCGTTTACATTTATATGGGTGCTAAATTGCAGATGGTCTTTATCACTATCAAAAGGATGCTAAAACAGGTCGCCTCTGGAGTGTCTCCATCAAGCTTCAAACACATTCCACAGAAAGGGGGGTGACCCCCCCGTGCCAGGCACCAGAGCAGTTGTCTGTCTCCAGTAATTCCAATACACGTCACACACACACCTAAAGACATTTTCTCTATTTAGGCCATAGTAAGCAGTTATAAATGTATCTGCTATATGCATGTGTTGTATGTATATTCCCCTATTATATTAACTTGGTTAAAACCCTTTACTTGTATTAGTTAGACGTTAAACGCATATATTCAAGTGTATGAGTGTATCTCTGCTTTAATATCGTCTGGAGGTTACCTTCTTGGTATCAAAATGATCTTCTCTTTATTTCTCACACCATAATGGGTGACCCCCGTGCCAGGCACCAGAGCAGTTGTCTGTCTCCAGTAATTCCAATACACGTCACACACACACCTAAAGACATTTTCTCTATTTTATGCCATAGTAAGCAATTATAAATGTATCTGCTATATGCATGTGTTGTATGTATATTCCCCTATTATATTAACTTAGTTAAAACCCTTTACTTGTATTAGTTAGACGTTAAATGCCTATATTCAAGTGTATGAGTGTATCTCTGCTTTAATATCGTCTGGAGGTTACCTTCTTGGTATCAAAATGATCTTCCCTTTATTTCTCACACAATAATGTACACCATGTGATCGTGAAATGCATCGAACAATTCTTACTATGTTTTGAATTAAAAGCTGCACTAGCGGTCCAGATCAGCAATAAAATGCGATTGGGCCATAAACGGAGACAAAGGATGTTTCTCCCGCTCAAAATGCATGCCTCTGATTGGCCACTCCACCCACAAAATGTGTGCGGCAATGAACTATCAAAACTCCAGAGCGCAGAATAATCATCGCTCAAAACTCTTCTTCTTGAGACCAACACACTCCAAAACTCTCTCTTGAGTTTAACCTTCTGGCAGTGTTTACCTTCAAGTAACTTTGTGGATTTCCTGTGGACTTCTTCAACTCACTCCTAAAGAAATCGTCGAAAACCTTGTCTACCGCATCAAGACCCTTATTCAGCAACAAACCAATGCAAGTAACCATTTACAACTGATTAGATGCGTGTTTAAGTTTGAACCCCTTTTAAGGTGAATTGTGCCTCTGATGATTCTCATTTAGGTTGTGGTTAACTGACGTGAAATACTGCCTTCTTTGCTCTCTGTCTCTCCTTTTCTTACTTTCCTTCATTCTATATATGTATGTTTTGCTTAGTTTGTTTGTATGTTAGTTATAGTTTCATTTATTAAATCCCTTATATTCACAATTGATTGTCTCTGTGTTCCGCTCACAATTCAAAGTCACTGAATGTTGCTCCTTGCTACATGCTAAACTACTGCTAGCACTGTATATGTAGGAAGGCTATCGTTCCTTGGCCAGGAAAGTAATCTTCCTAGAATTGATAAATAATTATATTGTCTGCTCGCTGGACGGACAGATCAAGTAGTTGTAATATCGATTCTGCTACAGTTAATTCTAAGATCTAATCTAAATATTTGTTATTAATCATAACCAGTTATAATTAATTATAAATAATTCCCTTTTTAAGCTAATTTGCTACATATTTATATTGGACGGACAGATCAAATAATTGTAATATCGATTCTGCTACAGTTAATTCTAAGATCTAATCTAAATATTTATTATTGATTATAACCAGTTATAATTGATTATAAATAATTCCCTTTTTAAGCTAATTTGCTACATATTTATATTGGACGGACAGATCAAATAATTGTAATATCGATTCTGCTACAGTTAATTCTAAGATCTAATCTAAATATTTATTATTAATTATAACCAGTTATAATTAATTATAAATAATTCCCTTTTTAAGCTCATTTGTTACACTGCCGAAGAGCCCAGGGGCATTCTCTGCAGTGCACCAGTGCAGAGGAGGGAGAAGCCACTGAAATGCGCCATCAGATCCAGCAGAGGTGAATGAACTGTCAGCTCTGTAAACATCGACCGTTCGGCTCCGAAGAGAAAATCTGAATGAGTGGTTGCATACCAGCTCCTTTTATACCCGTATGTCCGGGGGAGTGGTATGCAAATACCACTCGCCAACTGTCATTGGCCTTTTATCAAAGACCAGAGGTGTCTCTGGCTCCGAAGTGTGACCCCTATTGTCACTACATCGACACAATGTCGAGTGAGTGACAGATAGGGAACCACAGGGACAAACATCACCAAGAGCTAAATTAAGTGAGTATGGCTAGACGTGACCCCTAGGGCAAACAAATACAACTTCATAAGCTTAATTTGAGAAAATCTCCCTCTTTTGCCAATAATTTTACCACCAGACCAAAGAATTATTAATTTATTGCCTAACATGTTCCATCATAAAACATATGAAAAAGAAATAAATTGATTTGTTCAAATATACTATTTTAAATACATCTTAAATACGTTATTACTATAAAAATGTTAAGCTGAAATACTATTAAAGGAATGGTTCACCCAACAATTTAAATTCATTCAATCATTTACTCACCCTCATGTCATTTGAAAACTTATTGATTTTCTCATTCGTGTTTTCATGTACGTTCAAATATGGTAGCCAAGAGGTGTCACGCCAGATTTGACTTCAAGCGCAACTGGATCTCATTGACGTCAAACCTGGCGCAATGCATCTTGGTGTGTTACACTTAAATGTAAAAAAGTGCAAATATGATTTGCACACTTTTGCACATTTTAACTTGGCGTAACGCAATCAGTTATGAGACACATGAGAAGCAATGGTGTTATTATTAACGTCAAACAAGCAGTAACGCAACTCACCATATTTGAATTATACAAACACAAGTGAGATATGAGATTGAAATTACAGTCTGTACCTTACAAAAAGCTATCGTATGATTTCAGAAGACTTGGGAAATAGCACAAGAGACATACAAGCTACTTTTCAGGCAACCCTAGTCCTCGTTCACTTTCATTGTATGTATAATTTTTTATTTCACAGTGGAAAGAAAATCTTATGGGTTTGAAATGATATGAGAGTAAGAGTGAGTAAATGATGACAAAATTTCAGCTTTTGGGTGAAATATTCCTTAAAAAGTGAAACAAGACAAAAATGAATATTTAAAAAAAAATGATCAGAGTCTGTCACCCAATTTGATTTTACCCTCTGCAATTTTTTACACCTCTCCCATTGAAAGACATTCTTAATCTGCTCTTGCTTTTGTGAGTCCTGTTTTGTCAGGCAGTTGTGCTGCAGGTTTAAGGTCATGTGGTTTAGCAATGCTGTCACAACAACCACTGCACAGATGTTTACTGGGGTGAACCTGAATTCCTCTGAACATTCTCAAATGGAGTGGCACACATCTTCCACTTGCTGAGTTTGTGTTGCACTGTGCTTATGCCTGCTAATGAACAGTGATGTAGTGCTCCAGTGGTAAGGTGTTTGGATTGGGCCCAGTAGTCTTGGGGTAAAAGGCCATAAAGCTGAACTGCTGTTTCCACACAACCAATATCCACTGTTAAGTAACATGTTGTTCACCCATACAGTCTTCGGGTCACTGATCTCATGAAAATTGCATGACTGTGGTAACATTTTTCAGCTCCAAGGTGAAATGTCCACAGTGTGGTGCTATAGCTTGATAAATGTTCTCATTTTTAATGCTCTATATGATATTAAATCAACAAAACCTACCTCCCTAACCTAAACCTTAAACCTAAACCTAACCAGTAGTGCCATAAAAAGCAAATGTGAGATGAAAAACACAAAATGTCATTTTGTGGTTCTTCTATGACACTTACGGCTCACACGTTGACTCGCTTGCTCTTCAGGACTCATTCCCTGGTCCTTTATAAATTAAATGTATTTTAAAAAAAATACTACCATGATGTATAGATGTGTTAGTTTTTTTTTTTTTTTTGCATTACAGTAATAAGAACTGGTGTGAATGTGCTTAAAGGGATAGTTCACCCAAAGATAGAAATTATCTCATCATTTACTCACCCTCATGCCAACCCAGATGTGTATGACTTTATCTCTTCTGCAGAACACAAACAAAGATTTTTAGAAGAATATTTCAGCTTTGTAAGTCCTCATAATGAAAGTGAATGGTGACCAGAACTTTAAATCTCCAAAAAGGACATAAATTCAGCATAAAAGTAATCCATATGACTCCAGTGGTTAAATCTACATCTTCTTTAGTGATATGATAGGTGTGGGTGACAAACTGATCAATATTTAAATCCTTTTTTATTAGCAATCTCCACTTTCACTGTCACATTCTTGTTATTTTGTTTTTGACTATTCACATTCTTCATGCATATTGCCTCCTACTGGGCAAGGAGGAGAAATTATAGTAAAAAAAAAAAAAAGTATTAAATATTGATTTGCTTTTGACCTACACCTATCATATCACTTCTGAAGATATAGATTTAACCACTGGAGTATTGTGGATTAGATTTATGCTGCCTTTATGTGCATTTAAAAGCTTAAACATTTTGGTTCCCATTCACTTGCATTGTGATGATCTACAGAGATTATATATTCTTCTAAAAATATTTGTGTTGTGCAGAAGGAAGAAAGTCATACACATCTGGGATGGCATGTGTGTGAGTAAATGATGAGAGAATTTTCATTTTTTGGTGAACTATCCCATTAAATATCACATAAATAATTTCTGGTTTTGGAAGGGTTTGGGGCACATTTCTCCCAGCTAAACCAGCTGAGCACAAGATTGGCTAGGCTGGGATCTGAAACCAGCTAAGACCAGCAAACCAGCTCAAAGATTGATGATTTTTTTAGATTTCTTTCCAGAAATGTTTTATTAATTTTTAGCAAAATATTTGATGCAGAACACAATTTATTATATATTTATTTTGGTTTTCAGGTGAATTTTGTCCTGGAAAATTTCTTGGCTGGTTTTGTGAGATTTACCCAAAAATACCTCTTGGCTGAAGAGCACACTTTTTCATCCAGGGATGGTATTAACAAAGAACTACTGTCCATCTGCAACCTTCATTCTAGCTGTTCCCTTCTCACACCAGTGAACACATTGTTGCTTACTATGTCTGTGTGTTGCAGTGATAGTGTAACGTTGCTCAGCAGGCAATGATAAGGGAACCATATAACATGAAACAGGAACTAGAAATTTCAAAATAAAAGACAAGAAAAACAAGAACCAACAAAATACACGACATATCCCCCCCACTAAGGGGCAGCTCCCGACGCCCCAACACATGAACAAACACATAAAACATGGCATAAACTCAAAGTTCTGTAGGGACCTGGGGGGAGGGGGGGGGGGTCTTGAAGCGTGGCTTGGCAAGACAAGGCGTGGAGCATGGAATCAAGGCAACGTCTGTGGAAGATGGGCCGAGAGACTCGAGGGGCGGAGCCTTTAGAGACTTGATGGGCAGAGCCATTGAAGGCACAGCTGTGAGAGACTTGATGGGCGACACCATGGAACTTGGTGCCCAGAGAGTAGCCGACGACTTGTAGGACCATGGTGGAGCTGGGGGATCGGAGGACAGAGGCGGAGCCGGTGGGACTGAGGACCAAGGCGGAACCATATGGAAGGAGGTCCCTGGTGGAGCCACAGGCTCAGATTGACGAAGTGTAGCTATAGGATTGGAGAGCTCAGGTGGAGCCAGGTGACTGACTGACCAAGGCTGAGCTGGAGGGACACATGGAGCAGGCTGAGGCATGGCTGCGACGTGGCATGGAGCAGGCTGCGACGTGGCATGGAGCAGGCTGAGGCGTGGCTGCGACGTGGCATGGAGCAGGCTGAGGCATTGCTGCGATGTGGCATGGAGCAGGCTGAGGCATTACTGTGACATGGCATGGAGCAGGCTGAGGATCCGGGGCAAAAGATGGCGCTAGCCCAGAGGAACTCTGACCATGGAAAACATGAGGGTTAAAAACATGATATGGGAGAACACATGACAAAGATAACCAATAAACACAAAGAACTCTAAACAGATAACAAGACAATCAACCAATGAAAACAAGACACATGAACATGGAGGGAAACATGAAGTCACATGAAAAAGGAACCACATGACATGAAACAGGAACTAGAAATTTCAAAATAAAAGACATGAAAAACATGAACCAACAAAATACACATGACAGATAGCCTGAGGCTATGACAATCTACACTTCTACACTTATTTTGTTAATGTGCTGTTGCACTATGCACCCCTGGCAACCTACCAAAAGGCTAGCAAGTTTAGTTTTTCACCTCTTGGCACCCTCTACGATGTGTTGAGAGGTATGTCAAGTCAACCATCTAGATGCTTCATTTTTGTCCATATGTCTGCACTAATGTATAACACAGATTCACTAATGTGCTATAGAGTATATTGGTACTGTCTATTAGTGGCTAAGACAAGCATCACTATTATTATTGCTCATTGGGGATTTGAACAAACATTTAAAGTTTTTAAACTGGGGTTTTGAAATCCTGCTCCAGAGCAGGGTTAGCACCGCATTTGTGGGGTGTGAAAAGATGTGGTGTTAGAATGTTTCAGAAAGTTGTTTAGCAAAATACAACTAATCATATAATGCCTCAGTGCTTACCTCATTAAATATTCACATGTTTTGTACAGTCGCAGAAACGTTCACGCACTGTTTATGTTCCCCGTCTAAGCTAAACCAGTAAAATTTCGAAAAGTGATGGCAAATGTTGTATCTGACGTGATGAAGAGACAGTCATTTTGCATGTTTTGGTGGTAAGTTTCTGAAGAAGAAAGAAAAAAATTTTTTACTTGCTGACTTTTCCACAGAAGAGCAGCTCCATTGACAGGTTGCATGTCCCTCATGAGCTGTTTTCATCCAATCATTATTGTTGACACTGTAAATATGCAAATAAGAACGTTAACCCAAGATTTACAAATGTACAGTGTGAAACCTCGGAACAGGAACACCCAGGGTTATTTATTAACCCACAGTAAAGCTTGAAAATGTTGAAAAATGTTACAAGATAACCCAGGATTTTGATTTTGTTTACCCAGGGTTAACGATGTGCCTGGTTAACAATATTAAGTGTGAAAATCCCTATAGAGGGCAAGCAACCACCCAGAACACCCTAGCAACTACAAAACAATGCTATCACAACAATCCATAACACCCTAGCAACTACAAAACAATGCTATCACAACAATCCATAACACCCTAGCAACTACATAGCAACACTGCTGCAACCATCCAATGCACCCTAACAACTACCTATTAAGTACATAGCAACACTATGACAACCACCCAGAACACCTTAGCAACTACCTACAATGCTATCACAACAACCCAGAACACCCTAGCAACTACACATCAATGCTGCTGCAACCACCCAACGCACTCAAACAACTACCTAGTAACTACACAGCAACACTATGACAACCACCCAGAACACCCTAGCAAAGATATAGCAACCACCCACAACACCCTAGCAACTACCTAGCAATGCTATTGCAGCCACATAGAACACCCTAGCAACTACCCAGCAATGCTATAGCAACCACCCAGAACACCCTAGCAACTACCTAGCAACACTGACAATCACCGAGAACACACTAGCAATGATATAGCAACCATCCTAAACAGCCAAACAACTACCTAGCAATGCTGTAGCAACATCCCACAACACTCTAGCAACAACCTTGCAATATTACAGCAACCACCCACAACACCCTAGCAACACTAATGCAACCACTCACAATACCCTAGCAACTACTTAGCAATGCTGTCACAACCACCCAGTATACCCTAACACCTACCCAGCATTGCTATAGCAACCACCCACAACACTCTAGCACCAACCTTGCGATATTATAGCAACCACCCACAACACCTTAGCAACACTATTGCAAACACTCACAATACCCTAGCAACTACAGTTCCTAACAACACTAATGCAACCAAATGTCCTAGCAATGTTATAGCAATCATCCAGAACACCCTGGCAAACACCTAGTAAACACCCAGGAAAGAACACCCTAACAACTGCATAGTTGTGTACGCAGAACACCATAGCAACCACTCAGCAATGCCCTGGCAACCAACCACAAACCCCTAACATTGTATTGGCGAGTTTTGCATGGGTATGTGAACCCATAGGTATTTATACGTAGATACTTTATTAGCAGCTGTTCCTATGGACCGCGATACGATGGCGCATCTGCCATATTGGAAAGGTCAAGAGGCATACATCAGCACATGAAAGTAAATTGACAGATACAGTCTGCAACAGTCTGGAGCCTTTTCCAGCCAACTTTCAGTTGATCTGATTTTCCATAAACATTGGGCAATATTTTAGATGATATAAAAATTCTTGACTTCACTTCTAAAACATAGCAAATTGCAAATAAATTCCTCTACAAATAAATACATAATAGCATACTGAAAATTACCCTTACGAAACAAAAATATATTTGAATATATTGGAAAATCTAATGTGATATATTAAATAATACATTTTCATATATGGGAATCTAGTGCATATATTTTTCAATATTCTGCAATATATGCACTGTAGATTTGAAAGGCCCAATCTCACACCCACTCTGACCTTCACTTCACACAAACACCAACACCTCCTTGAGCTGAACATGCTCAAAATGGTGGAGGTGATTGTGGACTTTAGGAGGAACCCCCCAACACTGTCCCCCCTCACCATTCTAAACAGCACTGTAGCAGCAGTGGAGTCATTCAGGTTCCTGGGCACTACCATCTCTCAGGACCTAAAGTGGGAGACCCACATTGATTCCATTGCGAAAAAGGCCCAGCAGAGGTTGCACTTCCTTCGCCAGTTGAGGAAGTTCAACCTGCCACAGGCGCTGCTGATACAGATCTATTCAGCAATCATTGAGTCTGTCCTCTGCACTTCTATAACTGTCTGGTTTGGTTCATCTACGAAATTGGATATCAGAAGACTACAAAGGACAGTTCGGACTGCTGAGAGGATTATTGGTTGCCCCCTGCCCTACCTTCAAGAACTATACACTTCCAGTGTGAGGAAAAAGGCTGGAAAAATCACTCTGGACCCCACTCACCCAGCCCACTACGTTTTTGAACTGTTGCCTTCTGGCAGGTGCTACAGAGCACCAGAACCGTCAGGCACAGGAACAGTTTTTTCCTTCAGGCTATCCATCTCATGATCAGTTAAAACTGCCCCTTTGAGCAATAATTAATGTGCAATATACAACTTAGTCTTTTTATATTATCCAACACATCCTGCCTCTTCTGCCATTACATTCCCTTGCACTGTTTATAACCGATTTGTATTTTAGATTTGCACTAAGTATGTGTATGTATGTATGTATGTATGTATGTATATATATATATATATATATATATATATATATATAGCAATCATATATATACACACACACACACACACACACACACACTACCGGTCAAAAGTTTTGAAACACTTGACTGAAATGTTTCTCATGATCTTAAAAATCTTTTGATCTGAAGGCATATGCTCAAATGTTTGAAATTGGTTTTTTAGACAAAAATATAATTACCATATTAATTTATTTCATTATAAAACTAAAATTTTATTTAAAAAAAAAACAAAAGTTTTTGAAATTGATGACTTGGACCAAATAATAAAGAAAAGCAGCCAATAAGTGCCCAACATAGATGGAAACTCCTACAATACTGTTTAAAAAGCATCCCAGGTTGATACCTCAAGAAGTTGGTTGAGAAAATGTCAAGAGTACATGTCTGCAAATTCTAGGCAAAGGGTGACTACTTTGAAGATGCTAAAATATAACACAGTTTTGATTTATTTTGGATTTTGTTTAGTCACAACATAATTCCCATAGTTCCATTTATGTTATTCCATAGTTTTGATGACTTTGATGAAAAAATTATATAAAGAATCAGTAAGTGTTTCAAAACTTTTGACCAGTAGTGTATGTATATGATATATATATATATATATATATATATATATATATATATATATATATATATATATATATAGTCTATTGTGTATTCTATATATACTTTTTTCTTTTCAAAATGTATCTATTTTTTATTAAATAAATTATTTTTTTAAAAGTCTTGTTGCTGTTTTTGTATTGTTGTGTACTGGAAGCTCCTGTCACCAAGACAAATTCCTTGTATGTGTAAGCATACTTGGCAATAAAGCTCATTCTGATTCTTATTCTGATTCTGATTCTGATATACTGACAAATTATTTAGTATATTGAGCCTTATATATTAAGGAAATATATTTTCTTTGCTTAAGGGTAGTACCCAGTCAGTTAATACATTACATAATGTTTCCACACAAAAGGAGTTTATGCAGTGGTCTGAGGCTTCTTCTCCATTCACTTGCATTCACAGCTCTCCTTGTTGACCGTTCCAAGATGGCACCGCGGTTTACGTATCCGAAACAGTTGAATGAGGCATCTACGTACAGTTGTGCTCAAAAGTTTGCATACCATGGCAGAAATTGTGAAATTTTGGCATTGATTTTGAAAATATGACTGATCATGCAAAAAACTGTCTTTTATTTAAGGATAGTGATCATATGAAGCCATTTATTATCACATAGTTGTTTGGCTCCTTTTAAATAATAATGATATCAGAAATCACCCAAATGGCCCTGATCAAAAGTTTACATACCCTTGAATGTTTGGTCTTGTTACAGACACACAAGGTGACACACACAGGTTTAAATGGCAATTAAAGGTTAATTTCCCACACCTGTGGCTTTTTAAATTGCACTTAGTGCCTGTGTATAAATAGTCAATGAGTTTGTTAGCTCTCAAGTGGATGCACTGAGCAGGCTAGATACTGAGCCCTGGGGAGCAGAATAGAACTGTCAAAAGACCTGCGTAACAAGGTAATGGAACTATATAATGATGGAAAAGTTTATAAAAAGATATCCAAAGCCTTGAAGACTGTCAGTACTGTTAAATCACTTATTAAGAAGTGGTAAATTCGGGGAAGCCAAGGTCAGGTAGACCAAGAAAGATTTCAGCCACAACTGCCAGAAAAATTGTTTGGGATACAAAGAAAAACTCACAGGTAACCTCAGGAGAAATACAGGCTGCTCTGGAAAAAGACAGTGTGGTTGTTTCAAGGAGCACAATACGACGATACTTGAACTAAAATGAGCTGCATGGTCGAGTTGCCAGAAAGAAGACTTTACTGTGCCAATGCCACAAAAAAGCCTGGTTACAATATGCCCGACAACACCTTGACACACCTCACAGCTTCTGGCACACTGTAATTTGAAATGACGAGACCAAAATAGAGCTTTATGGTCACAACCATAAGCGCTATGTTTGGAGAGGGGTCAACAAGGCCTATAGTGAAAAGAATACCATCCCCACTGTGAAGCATGGTGGTGGCTCACTGATGTTGGGGGGTGTGAGCTCTGAAGGCATGGGGAATCTTGTGAAAATTGATGGCAAGATGAATGCAGCATGTTATCAGAAAATACTGGCAGACAATTTGCATTCTTCTGCATGAAAGCTGCGCATGGGACGCTCTTGGACTTTCCAGTATGACAATGACCCTAAGCACAAGGACAATTTGACCCTCCAGTGGTTACAGCAGGTAAAGGTGAGGATTCTGGAGTGGCCATCACAGTCTCCTGACCTTAATATCATTGAGCCACTCTGGGGAGATCTCAAATGTGTGGTTTATGCAAGACGACCAAAGACTTTGCATGACCTGGAGGCATTTTGCCAAGATAAATGGGCATCTATACCACCTGCAAGAGTTTGGGGCTTCATAGACAACTATTACAAAAGACTGCACGCTGTCATTGATGCTAAAGGGGGCAATACACAGTATTAAGAACTAAGGGTATGCAGACTTCTGAACAGGGGTCATTTCATTTTTTTCGTTGTTGCCATGTTTTGTTTTATGATTGTGCCATTCTGTTATAACCCACAGTTGAATATGAATCCCATAAGAAATAAAAGAAATGTATTTTGCCTGCTCACTCAAGTTTTCTTTAAAAATGGTACATATATTACCAATTCTCCAAGGGTATGCAAACTTTTGAGCACAACTGTATTTATCTCTATGTATGAACCACATTTTCTTTAGAAAATGTAAAAATCTAGTTGCTTACACCTAATTGCCATTTTTAGGGGGTTCTGCATCATTTGCAGGGTTTAAAACACTATAAAACAATAATGTTTTTAATAACATAATGTTCCTATTACAGCTCATTAAGAAGCTATTGAAATCCAAACGTATGCTAAATGTCTTAATTAAAACAATAAATCATCCAATATTTACTGGGCTTAACAGCGGTGTTCTGTTTCATTTGTTTGGCCTAGTATTAAGCTACTCTTATGGCACTTTTATGACTCTTATGACTCGACTCTGCTTGCTTTACTTTTCTGAGCTTGCTTTTCCACTGCAGTTTAGTGCCACCTCAACATGGGTGGGATAATAGGCTAATCATCATAATTGCGCCACCTCTACTGCCATGACATCATCTTAAACGCGACACAAACATTACTGACCATAAACAATAACACGACTGTTAGCTGTTAGCTACTAGCTCATTATGCTGCATAAAGCAGTTGTTGCCTGGTGATTTTACACAAGTGTAACAGTTAAATTGGCCCGGTTGTTTTAGAAGCAAGCTTTCCAGTAGCTAGTCAACTAAATAAAGTGAAGCCTTCAAGCAGAATATAGAGTTAACGTACCATCAACAGGGCACTCTCCCTCCCATTGCTCGCCGGTCTATTGCCATAGATAGTGTCCATTTGGTCAAACCACTTCCACTTTCTTCTGTTTGAACCACTCTGGCTGTTGTGGTCCTTGATGGTTCTGTAGTCACTTAAGGTTTTTATAACTTTTCCCTACACTGTTGGTAGGTCCGGTGGTAGCCGTGTGCGGCCAACAGCTGAGACACTTCCTGACTTTTTCGTTTCGTGTCATTTCGTTCGTCACTAACAAGAGGAACGTCTGCACCTCGTTTATTGACCATGGCGTGGTTTTGCGCACAGCCATTTCTTTTTACAATTCGAAAGTCGCGTGAACAAAAGATATTGCTATCGCTGTTGCTAACTTTAAAACTAGCCGTTTGATGTCCCGTGTTGCAAATCCAGTGACGCTGGTAGTGATGATTCTCTCTGACCAATCAGTGATCTGCAGGGTTTTGATGTCACATTTAGTATTGGCTCAGCTCGCTTGGAACCTCGATCGAGGTTGTACTACAAAAAGTACCAGGTACTATCCACAGTGGAAAACCCCAAAAAAGCAAGCAGAGTCAAGTCGAGTCGAGCTGTACCATGCAGTGGAAAAGCCCCATTAGTTATGTGGCCCACCTGAGATGTAGTGGTGAAAAACGGTACTGCACCTATAGTTAAATATTACGTGAAACAGGAAGTTTGTGATCATAGCTTGCCAGTCATGTTCAGGTGCACATTGTTGTTTTCAACTGTCCAATCCTTGGAGTAGATATGACCGTAAGTAAAAAAAAAATAGTGTTAACATAAGTATAATATTCTTATGTGTGAATTTATGTAGAGTTAAGTATTCAGCAAAATGTTAACTGATTCATAATTTGCTAGTTCATCATCCATAGTCTATTATGATCTGAACATGTTAACTCGTTAGTGCATGTAGCACTAACTAATAATGCTGTGAAATCCCCTCTTTATGCAAACATGTATTGTTAAATGCAAATTGAATAACTAATATGAAGTAGTTAAAAACACAATCTGTTTGATATATTCGTGAAAATGTCTAAAGTAGATTACACATCACTCAGTAAATTGTATCTATTGTATGTTCCTTTCAGTTTTACAGTAAAAGT
Organism: Myxocyprinus asiaticus; assembly: GCF_019703515.2. Classification (NCBI taxonomy): domain Eukaryota; kingdom Metazoa; phylum Chordata; class Actinopteri; order Cypriniformes; family Catostomidae; genus Myxocyprinus; species Myxocyprinus asiaticus. The sequence goes on from NC_059351.1 coordinate 22,977,731, forward strand.
GAAGTGCATTAAAGTATACATCACATCAGTATAAAGACATACTGTGATGGAGCTTCATTGATGTTAGCTATCTGTCAGAGCTTTGTAAAGAACACTGCCAGGACAGAATAGTAAAAGGTCAGATACACAGCAGGTGAAGACAAACAAAACATCGTGCCAGCCTGTGTTTCAAGACTCATTACGACATCAACATGGAGGAGTCTCAGGTACAGCCCCAGAAAGAAACAGGGGAAGTTAACCAAACCATAGAGATTAAATCACAATAAGGTACAGCAAGTAGATCAAGAAGGTCTTCAACTAGTGCAGCTGCGAACACTGCAAGAGCTAAAGCAGCAGCATGCACAGTAAAAGACTCTTTTGTGGAGAATGAAGCTGTCATGATGATGGAAAAAGCCAAAAGTGAAGAGCAGCAACAGAAAACGCTAGCTAAAGCTGCACGCCATAAAGCAGAAGTTGAAGCTAACTTGTATGTATTACAGCTACAGAAAGAGGCTGTGACAGCATCTACGGAAGCAGAGGTCTACGAGACTGCAGCTAGTTTGGAAGACGAATCAAGCGTCGATTCAGAAAGAGAATCATGTAGGTCATCAGCTCTGCCTTGTGGTTACATTTGAATATCCAAGTTATGTACTTCGGAGCATTGCAGAAGGTTTACTTAAAACTTACACTCCCAAAGCTGAGTGGGAGCCATGCACAGAGGCAGTTCCCATGAGCCAGAAGTGCACAACCCAGCATCGTCCTCAGTTTCACTCTCTAGATGTAAAAATGTAACCACAAGGCAGAGCTGATGATGTGAGCTATCCAAACAGGGCAGCACAGATGCAGTTTGAATCAACCCCTAGAGCACCATCTAGATGATTTACACCTACACCATTACAAACAACTGACTTCACCACATATTTGGATATAGATTTACACATCAAATGGCTCGGCCATGAATCATCCAATCATGCAAAAAGGATTAAGTCTGTCCATGTCAACAGTCCATCAATAGGGGTACAGATGATGGCGTCACCTAGAGGAAAAAGATTTGAATATTTTCCACGTTATCACAAACAAAGATACTCATTGGCTGAGAGATCTAGGAGACCTGTTGCTGGACGGTCTCTTACCTGGACTATCTTACCTTGACATAGCACGAGGAGTCAACCTAGTCGTAGAAAAACACCCGTACGGTCTTCAAGAGAATTTGATTACTCAAGGTTCCATGTACAAGGAAGACTTCAAAGTATGCTTTCCACCATTTAGCTTCTGTGTCGAGTTTTTTTGCAGCCAAGCGAGAACCAGAAATGACCCAAGCTTTGCGTTTGCTTCAACAAACTGCTCAAACAATATGAAACTTGAGAGAGCAGCAAAATTTAATAACAAAACTTCTGTCTTTGTGAAGAAAACTGAAGTAGCAGCCACAAGACTAGCATTCCACAACAGTGACCCAGATAAGAACATTGATCCAGACAAGCTTTGCCCCATTCACAGTAACCCACACCCCATATACAAGTGTCGTGCATTCAGGTGCGAACATCTAAATTATCGGAGAGCATATCTAAAAGAGAAGTCCATCTGTTATCGATGCTTGGCTTCCACCAGGCATGTTGCAAAGGACTGCAAAGCATCTATTAATGCAAGGAATGTGACAGAGGTGGACATATTGCAGCCCTGCATCCTGGTCCTGCTCCTTGGTCCACTGAATTGACTGCAGTTGAAGCAGCACAAAACAAAGAGGTACCGAATGACAGTGCTATCGAAGTCACGAATAAGTGTACTGAGATCTGTTGTGAATCTAGTAAGCCCAAATCATGTTCAAAAATGTGTCTACCCCTCCGATCAGCATGATAATATCAAAAACATATATGTTGTGTTGGATGAGCAGAGTAATAGATCACTGGCTATGCCACAGTTTTTTTTATCTGTTCGGCATTAGTGGCAGTTCATCTCCCTACATGCTGCGGACAAGTTCAGGTATAGTGGAGATGGCAGGGAGGAAAGTGAGTGCCTTCACAATTGAAACACTTGATGGAGAAACTACAGTTCGCTTCCAACCCTGATAGAGTGTAACACAATACGAGATATTCTTACGCCAGAGATAGCACTGTATTTCCCTCACCTTACTTCTGTTGCAGACAAAATCCCCATCTTCAGATCCTACTGCTCCAATCCTCCTATTCCTGAGCTGAGATGTTCTTAGTGTTCACAAAGTCCATGAACAGCACAATGGGTCTTACAACACACCCTACAAATAGTGCTTAGACTTGGGCTGGGTGATAGTAGGAGAAGTTTGCCTTGATGGAGCCGATTGGCAATCCAGTATAAATGCTTACAAGACAATCATACCCCCAAATGGCCGAACTTTATTCTTCTCACCGTGCACAAAAGGCATCAGTGTCAAAGAGCTAGGTGGATCACCTCTTTTGCAGTAACTGCCTGCTCCATCATGGCTTTCCAAACATCCAAAGTGCTTTGACAAGGATACAAGCAGCTTGGAAGATAATGTCTTCTTCAGAAGTCCAGAGGATGATAAAACTGCCATATCCATGGAGGATAAAACCTTTCTCAACCTGATGGACAACAAGGTGTACCTTAATTAAGAAAACCATTGGGTGGCACCACTTCCATTTCACTTCTCCCGAAGCCAGCTTCCAAACAACAAGAAGAAAGCTACGCAGAGACAAACCTCACTACAGCGCACTCTCTGAAAAAAACCAGACATGAAAGAAAATTTATTTGACTTCATGCAAATGTAATTGAGAATAAGCAAGCAGAACCTGCTCCACCACTGCAGTTAGGTGAAGATTGTTGGTACTTGCCAATTCAGAGTGTTGTTTGATTCGAGTGCCCAGTGTAGGGGTATCTCACTTCATGATGTCCTACTAAATAGACCTGATCTTAACAATGCACATTTGGGTGTCTTACTATGCTTTTGCAGAGAGAAGATTGCTGTAACAGCAGATATAAATGTTCTACTGCTTTAAGGTAAAGAGCAGCATCACAACTATCTTTGGTTCTTATGGCACAAAGACAACTGCCCAAAGAAGGAGATCATTGATTATAGAATGACTGTACATGTCAAGTGCCCAACCGATATATATCGGTCGGGCACTTGACATGTACAGCACAATGGATCGGGCTGATATATATCGGTATATATCGGTCGGCCGATATTAGCCTTTCACTGATATATCAGTATCGGTATCGGCGTATATCAGTATCGGTATCGGCGTATATGTTTACTGATATGCGCAGATATGAAAACTTTTTTCAGAACATATAATGCAGAAAACAATGCTTTATAATTGGCGTCATTACATAGTTTGTCCAGCAGAGCGCGCTCTGACTCAGTGCCTTTGCAGACAGGGCAGAGTTAAGCGGTGCAGAGGTGAGTGGTGTCTTCACGGTAAGTTGCTAACTAGTTTGTGAAATACATACTGGAAAGTTAATAAACAATGACCCCATCATTTTCCATTTTCAATATAACTAATATAACGTTAACCCTGTCCCTGACAACCGTGTCACTCATGTCTGTTTGCTGTTAGCCAGCTATAGTTTGTCAGTGCAGTAAGTAATGTAGCAGATTGAAAGGTAAACATCAGAGCATCTTTTTGCAGCTCAGCAGACAACGGTGCGGTGGTGGATTGTGTCTGTTGAGTGTTGATTTCATACTACACTGTTACCTAGTTGGTGAGACGCAATGCTGGTCCATCTTTTACTCTCCGTGACAACGAGCTTATAGCTAACTAGCTAACCACGTAGCTACTTTCATTGCTTGTCAGCTGAGTGGAAGCTAATGTGTAAACATGTATTCACCAAACTTGGTACCCCCTTCAACCGAACAATTCCAGTCATTGCATTTATAAAATGTAATATTTAGAAGTCTGGTTTTCCACCGTTGAAGGTTTCCCCTGAACTTGTATAGCAGAAAATGGTGTAACACCACTGCTGCTGTTTTTCTCGTCTCGGCAGGTGTAAATGCTTCTTGTTTTACAACCTGCCAATAATGGACTGGCAGTATTGTAGTCAGCATTTGACTGATACTAAACATACAGTACAGATGTTTATTTAGCTATTTGATGTATTTTTATTTATTCTTTATTTTAATGGTCAGCATTTGACTGATAATAAACATACAGTACTGATATTTATGTAGCTATTTATTTTATTTTTATTTATTATTTATTTTAATGGTCAGCATTTGACTGATACTAAACAGTACTGATATTTATTTAGCTATTTATTTTATTTGTATTTATTCTTTATTTTAATGGTCAGCATTTGACTGATACTAACAGTACTGATGTTTATTTAGCTATTTATTTTATTTGAATTTATTCTTTATTTTAATGGTCAGCAACTGACTGATACTGAACATACAGTACTGATGTTTTGTAAGCTATTTATTATATTTTTATTTATTATTTATTTTCTCAGTGTTCATTTCTAGAATTTGTTGCCAATGTATAATAATAATGTCAAATATTCTTTGATAAAAATATTTGTTTAAGAAAGCAGCCTTCTGAGTACCTTTGCATAGTCATATCGGTGCAAAATCGGTGAACAATCCACACAGAAAAGGTCTGTTTTCATTCCAGCTCAAAAATGAACTATATCAGCCACCATATCGGTAATCTGTGAATTTTCCCCCTCTAAAATCGGTCTCAAAAATCCCATATCAGTCGGGCTCTATTCATGTCTTTGGCAACAGTCCCTCACCAGCAGTTGCCATATACACATTGAGACTAGCAGCAGAGCTTGGTGAAGCAGAGTATGAAACAGACGCCAAGGAATTTGTTGATTATGACATTACTTCTGTCTCCACTGAAGATGCAGCTTGTCGAACTCCTGAAGCACACTCAGAAAATGTTGTCAGAGTCAAACTTGAAACTCCATAAGATGGCCTCCAACAGTGCCTTGGTGATGGAGGCTTTCCCACCTGAAAACAGAGCTGAAGACCTCAAAGACTTGGATTTAAGTGCTGATCCACTGCCTCTTCAGCGCAGTCTTGGTATAAGCTGGAACCTCAAGACAGATTGCATTATATTTAAAGTCTCTAAGGATGTTAAGCCTTTCACAAGAAGAGGTACACTTTCTACTGTGAACAGCTTATATGATCCCCTTGGCCCTGTTTGTCCAATCACCATGCAAGGCAAGACTTTGGTGAGAGAGCTCTCAACAATTCAACAGGAATGTGACACACTTCTGCCATCAGACGAAGAAGCCCAGTGGATAACATGGACTTCATCTCTTACAGAGGTTGAAAAACTTAAATTCCCAAAACCATATGTTTCCAACTCACTCTCTGGAGCCCGGCATAGAGAGTTATGTGTTTTTTCTGATGCCTCCACTCTGGCCATTGTTGCGGTAGCATATCTACGAGTGACAGACACAGACGGACCGCCTCATGTGGGTTTTGTAATGGGAAAATCAAAGCTGGCCCCCTTTCCTGCTCACACCATCCCACGCTTGGAACTGTGTGTGGCAGTGCTCGCTGTTGGGCTCATGGAATTCATAAAGGGAGAATTAGACACAGAGCTTCATGATACAATTTCTATATAGTAGAGCCCGGCCGCTAAGGGATTTTTGAGACCGATACCGATTTTAGAGGGGGAAAATTCACCGATTACCAATATGGTAGCTATATAGTTGTGTATATATATGTAGCAATATAGTTCATTTTTGAGCTGGAATGAAAACAGACCTTTTCTATGTGGATTGTGCACTGATATGACTATGCAAAGGTACTCAGAAGGCTGCTTTCTTAAACAAATATTTTTATCAAAGAATATTTGAAATTTGCATTATACATTGTCACCAAATTCTAGAAATGAACACTGAGAAAATGAAGAATTAATAAAAATACAATAACTAAATAAACATCAGTACTGTATGTTCAGTATCAGTCAGTTGCTGACCATTTAAATAAAGAATAAATACAATTAAAATAAATAGCTAAATAAGCATCAGTAGTACTGTTTGGTATCAGTCAAATGCTGACTATTTTACAACCAGTCAATCAGGGGCAGGTTGTAAAACAAGAAGCATTTACACCTGCTGAGTCAAGAGATAAACAGTGGCAGTGGTGTTACACCGTATTCTGCTATACAAGTTCAGGGGAAACTTTCAACAGTGGAAAACCAGACTTTTAAATATTACATTTTGTAAATGCAAAGACTGGATTTGTTCGGTTGAAGGGGGTAATAAACTGCGAATCCTGAACAAAACAGTTTGGTGAATACATGTTTACACATTAGCTTCCACTCAGCTGACAAGGTATGAAAGTAGCTATGACGTTAGCTAGTTCTATTTACTTTCCAGCATTGCGTCTCACCAACTAGGTAACAACGTAGTGTGAAATCAACACTCAACAGACAAAATCCACCACTGCACCGTTGTCTGCTGAGCTGAAAAAAAAATGCTCTGATGCTTATCTTTCAATCTGCTACATTACTGACTGCACTGACAAACTATAGCTGGCTAACATAGCAAACAGATGTGATAAACATGAGTGACATGGTTGACAGGGACAGGGTTAATGTTATATTAGTTATATTGAAAAGGGAAAATGATGGGGTCATTGTTTATTAAGTTTCCAGTATGTATTTCACAAACTAGTTAGCAACTGACCGTGAAGACACCACTTAACTCAGCACTGTCTGCAGAACATAATATCGGCCAACTGATAAATCCAGTGGCAGGCCATGTATTGAAAGTCTAGGCCTTCAGTGTGATTCATGCCATTAAGAAAACACAGTTTCACAATGAATAAGACACCCTATGCCTTTGGGCATCATACATTATGTCACAACTAACTAATAATACCAATTGACATTTTAAAAACACATCCACGCATGAAAGCCAGAACTTGAAACAATACTTAATGATCAAGCAAGCCTAATTTTAACTGTAGCATGACTGTTTTGTGAAATGAACGTCTCCCGAAAAATCATAATTTTTCATATGAATCTACCAAGGAGGTCTGTAATACCTGGAGAAATCTATCTAATAATATTTGCTATTTAAATGTTGCTTGCAATAAATTTAGTTTCATTAGTGTACATGGTTATGCTGCGTTCCATTCAAGTTGGATGTGGGATATTCCTACTTGACATCTCTGACCATAAATGCATTCCATTCCCCGGTATTCGGAACTGCAACGCTCCCATTAGCTTTGCAGGAGTTTGACTCTCATTAGAGATGTCTCCTAGCAACCCAACTGATAAACATTTGTGCTTCAGGTGTACAATTATCAAAAGAGATTATAATGTTTTATACACCTGTTTCTGCAGGCGTTTGTTAAACAAGCTTTAATATCATGTAATGTGGAAATGAACTCATTTATCGATATTACTTAATAAAGTGAATGTTTATCACTTACTTTGTATATCTCCCTAAGTGTTGACATATTTGTGTGACATCATGCCCCTGCATCTCGGTGAAATCGGAGTTAAGAAATTCCACAAGCCTACAAGTTGTAATTCTTCAAGATGCATTCCATTGCACTTTTCCTAGTAGGAAGTTGTAAAATCTGACTTTCCGAGTTGAATGGAGCGCAGCACTACTTTTCAAAACTTGATCCGACACTGAATGCTCCAGAGGCCTAATTTACACTTAGAAAATTCCTGATGTTGCTATAACAATGCAAAAAGCACTTACCAATTTACTTGAAGTGAAAATCAGTCCTCCTTTCTTGTCTAATAAATTAAGCAATCACACGGTCATGCAGAACGTCTTGTGTTTTTAAATCTATTAGGGTCTCTTTCTCAGTGGCGATAGCGGCAGTAATGACAGTCGACTCATCAGCAAGATCTCGCGCTCTTCGCTTTCAAATTACGTCACTTAAAGCATGATTGTGTCACTCAAGGCCAGCTAGAAGGCCTCGACCGGGACATATCCTAAAGATCACACCCACCAAGAACAAATAAATCAATCTGATTGGCTGATGAATCTGACAATCTGACTTTAGTTGCCCATTCATTTGCACTGTTGTGGGATTCTGTAGAAATTCTGAAGGCCTGACGGAGTGGAGCTCAGACTCACATGCTGCTTCGGCTAATGAGCTTGGCTTTGGGCATGTGATTTGTGATACAGTTGTCACACTTTGCTTGTAAGCATCAAGTAATAAATTCTGACTGGATAAACTTTGTTTTTCTCTATTTAAAAGGTGATTGAGAATGAAAGGATGAAAAATATTTATTTATTTGGCATGTAAGGCCAGCAGAGAAGGCTTTGCTGGCCCTGAGAATTTGCCACTGGATAACAGTCGCATAGTATTCTGCTACATTCATAATGCCTAAAGGAAATTCTAAATTTACGTGGCAAACCGAGTCACAGACATACGGAAATCTACAGAACCCAGCCAATGACATTATGTCTGTTCTAGATGCTCTCTTGATAAATAACTCCACAAGACTCACACATGAGGTCTTAACAATGTTAATGGCAGAAGTCATGGCCATTATGAATTCCTGACCTTTGACCCCGATTTCAGCAGGTGTGGACGTGCCTCAAGTGCACTCAACAGCGATGCTCTTAACTCAAAAAGCAAGTGTTGCTCCAGCTCCCCCAGGAAACTTCAAAAGGGATCATCTGCACAAAAGTTAGTGGCATCAAGTTCAAATGTTGGCAGATTTATTCTGGAAGAGATGGAAACAGGAGTACTTGGCCACTTTGCAGCCTAGGAGTAAGTGAACGGCAGAGAGAGCCAACATTCAGGAGCGGGACATTGTCCTGTTGAAAGATGGGGAAGCAAAGTGCAGTGAATGGCCTATCGGACTCATTACAAAAACTATGACCTCATCTGATGGAAGAGTCCACAAGTTTATGGTGAAGACTGCCAAGCAGGGAATTATCAGGGACCCACATAGCAAAGACATGTGGCCCAGATTTGGCATGAAGCTGGCACAGCTGGTATTCATCCGGCACTGGCAGAAGGCATGTGAACTGAACATGGCCCGAGTATGGCAGATGCGGCACCATCTTTGGTGCGGCAAACGAGATGTGGGCCAAATGTTGTGAATAATATTTGGCCCAAATGTCAAATATAGAACTGTGGGCCACATACGTATTGCCAGTCTTGTCCCGAAATTAAAATGTAGTTTCAGATATTTTTGATTTAGGTGTCATACAGTCAGATTTTTAGCAAAATGGGTTTAATAGTTTCAAGCTAATCCATCCATCAATCCAGCATGAATGTATACGACATCAAACTATCAACTTCAATTGCTTGAAGGTCTTATTTCATGCACAATTTTAGTCTGTTTTCACCTTTTTATAATGGTTGTGTTTGAAACCTATGTTAATGCTTTACATAACAAAGCCAAATGATATAAATTAAAGAATTTATGCCTTTTACATCATTGATCTTTTTCAGTGATTTTTTTTTTTTTTTTTCTGAATCATTTATTTACAGATTTATTAACTATTTCATATTGCTTTCCTTTGTGCTTACTTGTATTGTCTTTTTTTTTTTTTTTTTTTTGGTCTATGGGGAAAAAAAGCTAAAAAGTGGACGTTAAGGTTCCAACCTGTTACAGCACTGTATGATGTCGCTTTGTGTCAATCAAAATCACATTTACAAGAGGTCAAATGTAACTTCCTTAACTTTGTATTATGTATTTGCAGAGGACATGTCAAGCTTTCAAAAGAGGTTGACTGTCATGTGCTGAAATATTGTTTAAAAAAAATAATATCGACTTTTTAAAATGTATTAGTATCCAATCAGTGTAAGCAACGTCACCCGAAAGAGTATCCCCTGCTGACACGAGGAGACACTGCTGCAAATTTACAGTTGCCTAAAACACTTACACTGAATAAAACAAACAAAGTGGTAAGTGAAAAACATCAATTTAATCTGTTTTTCAGTTAAATTTAGATGACATCAGTGGTGATGTATTTCAGGTATTGTATTGTATTGATGTATTTCATGCCCTCATAGATTACCTTGAAATACTTTTTAAAAGTACGGCGGGCATTTTGCGTGGGCAACCGTCACATAAACACAAGCTTAATATTTTATTCTTAATCTTAATCCATAAGTGTTCCTTGTGCGAGAAGCACATCCCGCCGTCAGATCAGCATGAGAGCTGCGTTTACTGTCTGGGCCACGCCCAGAGAGAGTCAGCTCTCATGGAGACAGACTGCCCTCACTGTGAGAGCATGAGTCTCAAGATGCTTCGCTCTTGAATCACCCTCGATCTGAGGGATGATTCAGCCTCACAAGCCCTCCCACCCACCTCTTCTGTGATACCCAAGGATTCACACGAGGAGGCACGGCGGGACCACGAGATCGAGCAGGATGACTTTGAGGTGGTCCTTGTGGCGGCACATGCCCCGCGAGCCCCTCAATCTCTCCGAAGCGCATGTTTTCTGATACACTATGTGCGAGATGAGCTCCGGCCTTCTGAAAAAGTGGGCGGCCTCGTCTCGTGCAGCGGTTCTGATGCTGGGAATAATAATGACGATGTCATTATGTCTCTCGCTGCATCAGGCGAGTGGTCAGTGGATGATGCTGCCGCCCCACCCCCCAGCGAGGGCAAGGAGCATGCATACTCCACTGACAGGGAGATGCTCCGCATCCTTACAAGGGCGGTCGAAGAGCTTCACCTTGAGTGGTCTTCCCCCAGAGGAACCTGAACAGTCTCGCCTCGATGAATGGTTCCAGCAGTCCGGACACCATCATATGGCAGCGTCCTGCAAACCCGTCCCATTCTACCCCGAAGTTCATAACGAACTATCCAAGTTCTGGCGCGCGAACTTATACGCCGCACTCGCGCAGTGACGCCATCCTCTTTAATGTGGATCACAGGGAAGAAAACGGTTATTAAAGCGGCACACCTCTGCACATCGAGTAACAGGGTGTGGAAATCACGCCCCATACATCCTTCCAAACCGTGTCGACAAACGTCCGCACTGGTGGGAAGAGCTTACTCAGCAGCAGAACAAGCTGGATCAGCACTCCACACAATGGTGGTGCTCCATGAATTTCAAGCCGGGCTCCTCAGGCAAATGGACTAGCACGGCTTCGATCCAGAGATATTCAAAGAGCTCCGCACCACTACAGATTTAGCGCTGCATACCATGAAAGTCACTGCGCAGGCCATCGGCAAGCCCATGGTCAACCTGGCAGTTCTGGATCAACATATATGGCTGACCCTCACAGAAATGGGTGATAAGGAAAAAGCCACTCTTTTGGATGCTCTAGTGTCTCCAGCCGGCCTCTTTGGCTGCTCTGTGAATAAGTTTGCTGAGCGTTATGTCACGATTCAGCAGCATTCACAGACTATGAGACACTTTATGCCCAAACGGAGTATATCACAGCCGGTTCGCCCTTGCTCTGTTTCGAGCCAGCGCCCGACTAAAAGCCCCATACCTGCTGCCTCACCAGCACCTGTGTATCAGCATGCGCAGTAAAAGCACTCCTGACGGGCACAACCCTTTGAAGCGGAAAGCAGGGCCCGCAGTTCCCTCTGGGTCTGCTCCAAAAAAGACTCGATTGGAGACACAAAACACTGTTCCCCATCTCCCCACTATTGTTTGTCAGGAAAGGAATATTGTTGCATAGTCTTGCACTCAAATAAATGCAATTAAAAATGCAATAAGTGCAAAAAAGAATACAGCATTTGTTGGAAATGCACGAGATGCTCACACATTCTCAATAAGGAGCCCCTTTTTCCTCTTTAAAGCACACATATTATGCGCAACCGCTTCCCTATCATGAGCGACACATTCTATCATACAGTGAGCAAACCAAATTGCCCTCTGTCCTATTACGCGGATGCGTGGCGAGCCCTAATGGGTATTTCAGAATGGGTGCAAAAATGATCGAACATGGTTATACGATCCAATTTGCACTCCGGCCACCCTGTTTCAACGGCGTTCTGTCTTCCACGGTTTCGTCCGAAGACGCGCCCATGTTACGAGCAAAAAGGTTTTTACAGCCGTAATATTCTTGTTCCAAAGAAAGATGGCAGACTTCGGCCAATCCTGGATCTGAGACATTTAAATTGCGCACTTATAAAGTGCCCAATCAAAATGATTACTCAGAAACGGATCTTATCGCATGTACGCCCACACAATTAGCGGCATATGCATCTTGAACTACCTCGACGATTGGCTGTTACTGGCGCAATCAGAGGCTTGTAATGCCAGCACAGACTAACTACTTCAGCCATTCCACAGTGTCTGTCTCAGTTCAAACTGGGGAGAACACTTCCACTGAAACTGTTTCAGAAAGCATTGGGATTTATGGTGGTGGCATCTGTCATTCCATTACACGTCTCTTACACATGAGACCTCTTCAGTGCTGGCTGAAGCACCATGTGTCACGACGTGCTTGGCGCCAAGGGCGCATGCGCATCACTATATCCCGCCGCTGTATAGCTGCTTTAGCACCATGGACAGCTCCTGCGTTTTACCAGCGAGGTGTCATGCTGGGGCAAGTTGTCATGCAGCACCTAAAGCTATTAGCTGTATTTCTAGCCTTAAAGTCTTTTCAGTCAGAAATAGCAAACTGTCATGTCCTGGTTCGCTCAGACAACATGACAGTTGTGGCATATATAAACCGCCAAGGCGGAATTCAGGAGACTTCACCCTCAAACTGTATTGAGGATTTGGGAAATATTTGGCAAAGCAGAAATTGATCTATTTGCCTCAGTGGAGAATACCCACTGTCCCCTATGGTACTCGAAGTCCCAAGTTGTCAGGCAGAAAGTGGTGACCATGGATGCTTCCAACACAGGTTGGGGGCGGTGTGCGATGGACGCCCGATCTCTCCCTGAGAGCGACATATGTCCCAGGCCGCCTGAATTACAGCACAGGCCTACTGTCACGCTAAGGGGTAATACCGGGTGAATGGAGACTTCATCCTCAAATTGTACTGAGGATTTGGGAAATATTCAGCAAAGCAGAAATCGATCTATTTTCCTCAGTTGAGAATGCCCGCTGTCCCCTCTGTTATTCGAAGTCACAAGCCCCGCTGGGAACGGATGCAATGGTAAACAAATGGCCGGCAAAATGCAAATATAAGTTTCCCCCGGTATGCCTTATTCACTCTGTCATATGCAAAGTCCTAGAGGACAAGGAAACGGTTCTATTAGTTGTGCCAAAATGGCCCAACCAGCCATGGTTTCTGGAAATGATGGAGATGCTGTACAGCCCACCATGGGAAATACCACTGAGGAGGGATCTCCTCTCTCAGGCGCAAGGCACAATCTGGCATCCCCAGCCCCAGCTGTGGAACCTGCATGTGTGGCCCCTGAACGGGGCGCACTACACGCGCCAGAACTGACGCGTTCAGTCATGAACACCATTTTACAGGCCAGAGCACCGTCCTCGAGACGCCTCTATGCACTAAAATGGAAGGTGTTCACTGATTGGTGTCTCTCACATAGCAAGGACCTAGTAAACTGCCCCATACATAAAATTGTAATATTTCTTCAAGAGTGATTAGATGCCGGACTCAACCTGTCAATGCTCAAAGTGTATGTGGCAGCTATATCTGCATATCACGCACATGAAACCGGTGCCTCTATAGGCAAGCATGATTTAATCATAAAGTTCCTTAAAGGAGCAAGGTGATTAAACCCACCTCGGCCAGCTACAGTTCCGATTTGGGATTAACTTTAGTCCTAAAAGCTCTTGCAGGGCCCCCCTTTGAGCCTTTGGACTCTGTTGATTTGCGCATACTCTCCATTAAGACCGCACTACTGCTGGCTCTGGCCTCAGTAAAATGGGTCTGTGACCTGCATGCACTATCAGTCAACAATTCATATCTGGAGTTTGGCCCTTGTCTTTCAAGAGCCACTGTCAAACCCAGGAAAGGCTATGTACCCAAGGTCCTGACCACACCCTTCAAAGCGCAGGTGGTTCACCTTCAGGCCTTCTTCCCTCCTCCATTTAATTCGGATGAGGAACAATCATTGCATTTGTTATGCCCTGTGCAGGCGCTACAAGCATACGCTGAGCATACTTGCCAGTTCAGAATGTCTGATCAGCTCTTTATATGCTATGGATGACGCACAAAAGGAATGTCCGTCTCCAAGCGAAGACTTTCTCACTGGATTGCCGATGCAATTACCCTGGCTTATGAGTCGCAGGGTCAGACTTGCCCAGTTGGTGTTAAAGCACACTCAACGAGAGGCATGGCCTCCTCATGGGCGTGGACGAATGGTGTGTCCTTACAAGACATACACTATATTGCCAAAAGTATTCACTCATCTGCCTTTAGACGCATATGAACTTAAGTGACATCCCATTCTTAATCCATAGGGTTTAATATGACGTCGGCCCACCCTTTGCAGCTATAACAGCTTCAACTCTTCTGGGAAGGCTTTCCACAAGGTTTAGGAGTATGTTTATGGGAATTTTTGACCATTCTTCCAGAAGCGCATTTGTGAGGTCAGACACTGATGTTGGATGAGAAGGCCTGGCTCGCAGTCTTCGCTCTAATTCATCCCAAAGGTGCTCTATCGGGTTGAGGTCAGGACTCTGTGCAGGCCAGTCAAGTTCTTCCACACCAAACTCGCTCATCCATGTCTTTATGGACCTTGCTTTGTGCACTGGTGTGCAGTCATGTTGGAACAGGAAGGGGCCATCCCCAAACTGTTCCCACAAAGTTGGGAGCATGGAATTGTCCAAAATCTCTTGGTATGGTGAAGCATTCAGAGTTCCTTTCACTGGAACTGAGGGGCCAAGCCCAGCTCCTGAAAAACAACCCCACACCATAATCCACCGTCCACCAAACTTCACAGTTGGCACAATGCGGTCAGATAAGTACCGTTCTCCTGGCAACCACCAAACCCAGACTCGTCCATCAGATTGCCAGATGGAGAAGCGTGATTCGTCACTCCAGAGAACGTGTCTCCACTGAGTCCAGTGGCGGCGTGCTTTACACCACTGCATCCGACGCTTTGCATTGCACTTGGTGATGTATGGCTTGGATGCAGCTGCTCGGCCATGGAAACCCATTCCATGAAGCTCTCCACGCACTGTTCTTGAGCTAATCTGAAGGCCACATGAACTTTGGAGGTCTGTAGCGATTGACTCTGCAGAAAGTTGGCGACCTCTGCGCACTATGCGCCTCAGCATCCGCTGACCCCGCTCTGTCGTTTTACATGGCCTACCACTTCGTGGCTGAGTTGCTGTCATTCCCAATCGCTTCCACTTTGTTATAATACCACTGACAGTTGACTGTGGAATATTTAGTAGCGAGGAAATTTCACGACTGGACTTGTTGCACAGGTGGCATCCTATCACAGTACCACGCTGGAATTCACTGAGCTCCTGAGTTCACTGAAACTCGTCAGTCAATCATTGTTTTAAGGAATGAAGGCTGTACAATGCTTGAAATTGCCAAAAAACAGAAGATTTCATACAATGGTGTACACTACAGTCTACGAAGTCAAAGGACAACTGGCTCTAACAAGGACAGAAAGAGATGTGGAAGGCCCAGATACAACTAAACAAGAGAATAAGTACATCAGTGTCTCTAGTCTGAGAAACAGACACCTCACATGTCCTCAGCTGACAGCTTCATTGAATTCTACCCACTCAACACCAGTTTCATGTACAACAGTAAAGAGAAGACTGAGGGGTGCAGGCCTTATGGGAAGAATTGCAAAGAAAAAGCCACTTTTGAAACAGAAAAACAAAAAGAAAAGGTTAGAGTGGGCAAAGAAACACAGACATCATTACAACAGATAATTGGAAAAGAGTGTTATGGATCTTAACCCCATTGAGCTTTTGTGGGATCAGCTAGACTGTAAGGTGTATGAGAAGTGCCTGAAAAGACAGCCACATCTATGGCAAGTGCTACAGGAAGTGTGGGGTGAAATGTCACCTGAGTATCTAGACAAACTGACAGCTAGAATGCCAAGGACCTGCAAAGCTGTCATTGCTGCACGTGGAGGATTTTTTGATGAGAACTCTTTGAAGTAGTTTAACCCTTTCGCACGTAAATTCTAAAAGATTTAACTGATCCCCCAGCGTGATTTTTTTTCCCAGCAGTTGTTATACAATGTATCAAATTTTAAACTCCAGTGTGATGCATCAAGCTTGTCACGTGACACTGGGCAGTCATATGACGGTTCACAGCTGACTCGTCTCACTTGGAGCTGGAGGACAGATGCAGGAAAGCGATTCTAGTCACGTTTCACTTTTTTTCTTCACTTTAAAACCTTCCTAACCAATGGTTTATATTGACATTTATTTCTTTTATTTTCTCGGGCTTTGAATTTCACTCCCACATGCAACTTTTCCGCCAACGCATTACAGGATTGCTACTGGTGTACATTTGAAGTCTTTTTCGATTGAGAAGCTCCCAAAATTGTTTGCAAACACATGTAGACCATGATAAACGCATGAATAATATGTTTATGATCTGTATTTATCGTAGTTTGTTGTAGTTTACGTAATGGCTCGTGCTGTTCACTGCTTGAGTAATGTTGTAGGCATATTGCGCATACGTGATCTAATGTTTTATTGTTTTCACTTTGATCAAATGTTATTGTGTGAGGTATAGCCTATATTCTAATGCTAGTATTAGGAATGGGTTGCAATTGAAAGTAGCATGATATGTAATTCATCAGTAATATACTCTAATGCAAAGGCAAAATACACATTTTACAAAATTGAGTTATGACTGAAATCGGGTCTCTTGGATTATGATCTGTCTTATGTCAGATGAGTTTGGCTCAACTATGCTCATATTCCAATAAACAGAGTATGACAACTGGCTGGACAATTAAAAAAAAGTTTGAAACACAGTATAGTCACACTGTTTCCTTCCATCACCATTAGATGCTCAAATGTGTTACTAGAGTATGTAGGAAATAAAGCCACATGATGTAAAAAAACAAACATGTATCTTTGCTCTGTGAGAGACAAGAGATAAGTACAGTATTAGCATTATTCTTAAAATTAGATTTTATTTAATTGTATCTATTGATCTATGCTTTTTATATGTATTTGTTTATAGATAATAAAACTTTTTAAATAAATATCAATATAATGAATAACAATATACATATTTTAATAAATACAAGCAACATAACCATAATAGCTACTAAATAGCATTCATAACATGCAATTACATTGCATTTGTGGTAAACAAAAGCCCACAATGCACACATTTCATAGATTATAAACCAATTACATGGAAACAATACACAATTTACAATACATAACAATGGAAATATAACAATAACTAATACAAATGTCATAACAACAATAACAACTATTAAAAATGTGCTTATTTTATTTCACAGTTCTCAGTAATGCTTCAGTGTGTGGTACTCCTCAAAACATGGGCTTACACAAAAGGGAGTGTTGCACTGCTCTCATGTATTTGGTGAATACTTTACTACTTTACTACTCTGCTTTCTCTTTGGTCATTTTGCAAGTGATCATGGTCATTCTCATCCTATTTGCCCCCCTGTGTGCTACAGGCCCCGAATCATTGCTGGGAGAATGTGGGACTGGTATACCAGTATCCTTCCTCACATAAGGCGGCGGTAAGGTCATTACATCAGACACAGAGATCCCAAGCCCCTCATAATGGTGAATGTCTCTGGTGGATCCAATATAAATAATGATGTCTTGCAAATACTCAGTGTGCATGTCACACACACACACAAAATAATGTGAAATCAGTTTCTTTTTGCAGGTGTAAACTGATGAAATGGCAGCCTACCCTTCCACTTTGTCACTGATTCATCCATGGAGAGGAACAAAAACACACTGAAAGGAGTGTTATTCACTTGTAAGTTGTAAATGTCCTGAGTCTGTATGATGTGAAGCACTATGTTACTTGGCTCTGCTTTATCAAGAGGCATAATGAATTACATAGTGAATGATGAACAGGTTTATTACAGTTATGGTTAAACAAAAAACACAAATTTCATAAACCATAGTAATTTTAAGAACTACTTAAAAATGTCATTAAAAAAAAAAAAAAAAAAAAAAAAACAATATACAAATAATAATATTTACCAAGCAGTATGAAATCACATTACATATTAACTATAAAGAACATTTAAACAAACTTTTATAGGTTCAATAATGTTTGAGTGTGTGGTACTCCTCAAAGCATGGAGTAACACACAAGGGAGTGTTGCACGGCACACATATGTATTTTGTAAGGTGCCTCTTCTTTGTCTTCCATTTGCTGGAGAGACAGACCTTGCAGTGCAGCCTGTTCCTGCTGCCCTGGGAAGTGGTTTGAGGAACTTCAGAGGGGAAATGCCTGGCTACCGTGGTGAACTGTGCTCCTCAAGCAGCCCTCTCATCAGGTTGATCCTGAATTGCAGGGAATCAGTGGAGTGCCCTATCAATAGTAAGGGGCCAGTAAGGACATGACGAGGGACCCAGAGATCCCAAGTCCCTCGTTTTGGTGGATGTCATCACACAAACTACAATATAAGCTCCTTTCACTCCAGGTGGAGTTTTCTCCAGCTGTTCTGCGGTGTAGCAGTTTGTTTCCTGATCTCCTCAACGTTAGACCTCTGTGGGAGATGCAGGTGGGGTCTTACTTTGAGGGTAAAAAAAAAAAAAAAGAAAGGGGTAAAATTGCTGGTAGCCCTCCAGCAGGAAGAGCTTACCTCCTCCACCTCCTTTGGTGTGGTGTGTGCAGGTGATGAAGCAGTGGCTGAGACATCTTCAGAATAAAAAAATAAAATAAGAATAATTCTCTGATGTTAATAGTTTTCTTTTAAAAGCAGACAACGTTTTCTGTGGCAATTGTGTAAATAAAACTGTAAATGCAATTAGCGAAAGAATTTGTGGTAAAATCTGTGAAGAGCGCCAATGTGAGTCTGAGGTAAAAGTGACATGCTGTGACATTTGTCATTGGGGGAAAGGGAAGACTACTAAGCATTAAAAAATAAAAATAAAAATAAAACTATGAAGCATTAGTGATGTCAATCCTTTATTTCAGATTCTTAGTTTTTATACAAAACATCATCTTATTTACTACATTAAAACTTTGTCAAATATGTCAAAAATATGTGTTTATATAACTTTTATAATGATAGTATTATTATCGAGATGTAATTATTGATAGGCTGTGACCATGGCCATGTTTGTTTACATGTCTAGAGCCTGTCAACATAATATGTTTCATGTGAATAAAACATTATGTTTGAAAGGTTTTTTTCTCAATTATTTTTTGCTGCTGTCATAGACCAATGTGTAGATATGCGCTGTAAACGTGTATTCTAATACCTCTGTGTTTATTTGAATGCCCGTTATATACATTTATTTTATCATGTGTTTGAAAAGACTGAGCAGCTATTTTAGACATCAATGATGAGTGCTTTGCCAGTCCCTCTCTACATAGCAGCGGCAGAACAACAGCTGATTTGGTGAGTTTCTTAGTTAGTTTTGACGCCCTGGTCCATATCCACACACTGTGTACACTTGCAGCAAAACTAACCGAGAAACACACCAAATCAGCTGTTGTTCTGCCCCCGATAAGAGGTGGACTGGCCATCGGGAGAACTGGGCGGGCCTGTGGGCCGGCCAAGAAACAGGCCAAATGCGCCGCGATAAGCTGAAATGAGCCACTGTGTTATGCAGAATGGGCCACAAAACGGCGCAGCGATATGCCGAAGGGGGCAACAATATGCAGAAAAGGACAGCAGATTGTAATTCTTCACATTAATAATGTCCTGACTATACATTGTGATAAGTTGAATGCCACTTTGGTGAATAAAAGTACCAATTTCTTTCCATAAGAGCAAAATCTGTACATTATTCCAAACTTTTGGCCACCAGTGTATATTCCAATTCATATTTTACATTGTTTTAGTGCACCTGGGTGACTAGGAAAATGAAATTGTTAAACCATGACTTCTTGTTTCACAGGGGTATAAATATGAGGTTGCACACAGGCCAAATTCCCTTAATCATCAGTCACACTGGGTTAGACTAAAGAATATAGTTCTGATGTGCGGCAAAAGGTTGTTGAGCTTCACAAAATGGGAAGTGGCTATAAAAAAATAGCCAAAGCATTGAAAATGCCAATTTCCACCGTCAGGGCAATAATTAACAAGTTCCAATCAACTGGAGATCTTAAGAATCGGCCTGGAAAAGTCTGTCTATATTATCTCCATGCACAGTAAGGAGGATGGTTCAAGTGGCCAAAGAATCTCCAAGGATCACAGCTGGTAAATTGCAGAAATAAGTTGGGACTTGGGGTCAGAAAGTCAAAAAAAAAAAAAAAACACACACATATATATATATATATATATATATATATATATATATATAATATTATATTATATTATATCATATATATATATATATATATATATATATATATATGTGTGTGTGTGTTTTTTTTTATTTTGTTTTTTTGTTTTTATATATATATATATATATCAGACATCACCTACATCACCACAAGTTGTTTGGGAGGGTTTCAAGAAAAAAGCCTCTGCTCTCATCCAACAACAAACTCAAGAGTCTTCAGTTTGCCAGACACTACTGGAACTTCAAATGCAACCGGGTTCTATGGTCAGATGAAACTAAAAAAGATATTTTTGGCAGCAAACACCAGAGATGGGTTTGGCGCACACGGAGATAAAGTACCCAGTGCTCATGGTTAAATGTGGTGCTGGATCTTTAACGTTGTGGGGCTGTTTTTCCTGCCAGAGGTCCTGGACATCTTGTTCGGATACATGGCATCACGGACTCTGTCAAATACCAGCAAATAAAAATCTAAACCTGGCTGCCTCTGGCAGAAAGCTTACAATGGGCACTGGTTGCATCTTCCAGCAGGACAATGATCCAAAACTAACATCAAAATCAACACAAAAATGGTTCACTGACCACAAAATCAAAATACTACCATGGCCATCCCAGTCCCCTGACCTGAACCCCATAGAACATTTGTGGGGTGAACTGAAGAGGAGAGTCCACCAACATGGACCTCTGAACTTGAAGGATCTGTAGAGATTCTGTATGGAGGAATGGTCTCAGATCCCTTGCCATGTGTTCTCTAACCTCTTGACAAAGGGAGGTTGCAAAAAGTATTGAATAAAAGGGTGCCAATAATAATGGCCAATGAGTTTTGGAGAAAAATATTTAATAATGAGATATTTTCCCTGTTTCAATTGTTTTACTTCAATTAAAGGTTAGATTTTTGTGAATTTTATTTTGTATTTGTATTTTTTAATGAAAGATCAAAAGGATAAACAATGCAGATTTATATATATATATATATATATATATACACAGGGTTGGGAGGGTAACTTTTGAAATGTATTCCACTACAGATTACAGAATACATGCTGTAAAATGTCATTTGTAACATATTATGTTAGATTACTCAAGGTCAGTAACGTATTCTAAATACTTTGGATTACTTCTTCAGCACTGGTAGATTTTTTTTTCACTTGTTTTGACCATAAATCTCTGCCAGCACAGTAAGACAAAATACACATGAAAAATACATTCTCTGAAAAACCTAAATATCTTATGCTGTGCTGTTTCTAAAACAGGCTAAATCAAATTGATCTTGTTTTAAGGATTTTTAGATATTTTTACAGGAAAACAATACACAAATTATTGTCAAGAATACGATTTTTGCCCTAATATCAAAGGTATTACTAGAAGAAGAAAAAAATTATGATCCAACGTGAATTTTCTTGATAAAAAAATATGATTGTGCCTGGTAACATGTGCATGTAAAATGGCTGGAAATAGCATTTTAGCTTAGCATAAAGCTGACAATTTACACAAGGTTTATTTCTATTTCTTCTGCTCCAAACTTACTTCAAACTTACTTCTCTGTCTGCAGAGATCACATCATAAGAAAGTGTTTCACTGCTGTTCAAATGCACTTTGGATCGCATCATTTATATGTATAAATGTTTTCCATCTGAAAGGACTAAACATTAAATGAAACAAATAACAATAAAATGCAAAGTAATCTCTTCAGTAATCAAAATACTTTTTGAATGTAACTGTATTCTAATTACCAATGATTTAAATTGTAACTGTAGTGGAGTACAGTTACTTATATTTTGTATTTTAAATACGTAATCTCGCTACATGTATTCAGTTACTTCCCAACCCTGTATATATATATATATATATATATATATATATATATATATATATATATATATATATATATATATATATATACACTACCAGTCAAAACTTTTGAAACACTTGACTGAAATATTTCTCATGATCTTAAAAATCTTTTGATCTGAAGGTGTATGCTTAAATGTTTGAAATTAGTTTTGTAGACAAAAATATAACTGTGCCACCATATAAATTTATTTCATTATAAAACTAAAATTTAATTTAAAAAAAATAAAAAAAAGTTTTTGAAATGTATGACTTGGACCAAATAATAAAGTGTCCCAAGTGCCCAACATAGATGGGAACTACTGTTTAAAAAGCATCCCAGGGTGATACCTCAAGAAAATGTCAAGAGTACATGTCTGCAAATTCTAGACAAAGGGTAACTACTTTGAAGATGCTAAAATATAACACAGTTTTGATTTAATTTGGATTTTGTTTAGTTACAACATAATTTCCATAGTTCCATTTATGTTATTCCATAGTTTTGATGACTTTACTATTATTCTAAAATGTGAAAAAACAAAATTATAATAAAGAATGAGTAAGTGTTTCAAAACTTTTGACCGGTAATGTGTGTGTGTGTGTGTGTATATATATATATATATATATATATATATATATATATATATATATATATATATATATTATTAATAATAAATCTTGGTAATTCCAGTTAGTTACTATGCAATTGATATATTCAAAGTACTATACCTTGAATTACAGTACCTGTAAACAACAATTGCTGTTTCTCTCCGTAATCAGGTTTTTACAGTTTGTTACTGTAAAAAAGCATGTTAAGGTCTAACAGTGCAATGAGAATTTTATCTTTCTTTTGTTTGTTTTTTGGATTACGGTAATGAGAAATCTTAAAACATCTTCTGCAAAATAATTTCTTATTTCTTTTTATATATTTATTTATTTTATGTAGGAGTGAAATATGACATGTTCTTAATATAAGATTCACTGACACTAACAATATTAGCCCTAATTTATAGAGCCCTATAAACCCCACGCTCATGCAGTGACATTGTGTATGGTCACGGTTATGAACTGAGAGCAGCACTAGACTCACTTGAAGGTATAAACGTTGATCTGGGGTTTTGAGAGCAGTATGTTAATTTAAGCCAACACTAGGAGAAGCATTAAAATTCCAGCAGTTGTGTTTGAAACTGAAACACATACAGATATCTCACAGTTGGAACAGGATAAACCACAGCATGCACATCACATATGTATGAGCTAAGGTTGTGTTGACCTTAAAAATTTTGTCATTTACTGATTTTTAAAAAGTTTGATGGATCATTTTGACAGATAAAACATTACTGGTATATTAAGTTGTCTTGTCATTTCCACAGTAAACAATTCTAATAGGGATTAGAGGTGAAGAAAAGGGAGAAAATAAAGTTTTAAAGTGCCCCTGTAAAAATATATTTTAACAGAGTTCGTATTTTCAGGGCAAATGGAGGAGTCAGGAGGCAGCGGAAATAGTCAACGTGAGTCTTTTATTACTCTTCAGCATCGTTCAAAAAACTTAAACAAAAGGGCACTCAGTGGCCAAGTAATCACACAAAAGATTCAATAATTCTTGTTATACACACAGGAACAGTCTCTCTCTGGTCTCTCTCTTTCTGCCGACTGATACATCTTTCTGCCTTTTCAGGTCTCTCTCCACCATCACTATAACGAGAGACAGGTGTTAATTATAACGACAGCCCAGGTGACAAGCCTTACCGCTCTCCCTCTCCCGCAGACAGATACACGACCATGCCCCCATCCCCCTACCACCAGACTCAGGCTGGGGCAGCAGCCATCTGCGCCCCGGTCTGTGGAACACCTCAAATTTAAACGGCTGAAGTGCCAGGTACCAACGGGTGATCTGCGCATTGGAATCTTTCATGTGGTGGAGCCAATGGAGTGGGGCGTGATCTGAGCAGAGGGTGAAGGCCTGCCCCAGCAGGTAGTAGCATAGGGTGAGGACAGCCCACTTGATCGCAAGACACTCCTTCTCAATGGTACTGCACTTTGTCTCCCTCAAGGAGAGCTTACGACCTGTGAACAGTACCGGCCGTTCCCCCCCCCCACCACCTCCTGCGAGAGCACCACCCCCAGCCCTCTGTCAGATGCATCCATCTGCAAAGTAAAGGCGAGAGAGGAATTAGTAGCATGTAAAAGCGGACCCTCACAAAGCGCAGACTTTACTTTTAGGAAAGCCTGTTGGCACGACTCTGTCCACTGGACCGGATCGGGGGTCCCCTTTCTAGTAAGATCAGTCAACGGGCTGGTGACGTCAGAGTAACTTGGCACAAACCTTCGGTAGTAGCCAGCCAGCCCCAGAAACTGTCTTACCTCCTTTTTTTCTTCATATTAATCATATTTTTTAAGGTTTTATTAAATCGTTCCACCAACCCATCTGTTTGTGGGTGGTAAACACTGGTGCAAATTGATTTAATACCTAACAAATCATGCAGATCGCGTAGTGTTCGTGACATAAATGTAGTGCCTTGATCAGTGAGGATTTCTTTTGGAATAATTCTGAAGAGTACCTCCACAACACTACGTGCTGAGATGTTGCACAGGGGCACTGCTTCCCGATATCGCGTTACATAGTCCACCAGATCTAATACAAAGTGATGCCTGCATGCTGTCCATTCATGGCATGCCGCACACCACTTGCGAACGTCCCTGTGAATGCCCGGCCAAAAAAAAAAAGGGCCATTATTCGGTTAAGCGTTTTCTCGTGAACTAAATGGCCAGCCACTGGATTATGGTGACTAATAATTGGGTTGTATTTTCTTTTGTTTGAGTGTCCTGCATCACTCGATACATCTGATCTTTAATAATTGAAAAATATGGGTATTTGAGTGTGATGTCAGGCTGGAGCTGTTGACCATTGATTACTCTCACTTGGTCAAACGCGTGTTTGAAGGACTCATCACGTCACTGCTCTAGAGGGAAACACCCCTTAGGAAACCCCCTGAGGACAGGAATTCCCTCTATTGCATCATCTTGACACAGAGCAGATGTAGATGGCCCTGGCACCGCCTCCCCAGCCATAGCATCACACATCACACACAGAGACAACATTTTACATGACCCATCCACACATATTTATAACCACCGGATACCTGTGAATATCCCCGTGCACACACCGCACACTAACCCATTTATTCATACCCAATGCCCCGCCTTGCACCAAGCGTTGGTGAATAGAGGTTTGGGTACAACCCGAATCCACCAGAGCTTGATATGTATCCTCTTTTAAACTCAGCGGAATCAGATACATCTCTGCCCAATCGGGGGCGGCCCGCGGAGCATCAGGGATCTGGATCAGCATCCCAACCTCCCTCACTGGACACCAATCCTGGCAGTGCCTGGGGTAACACTTTATTTTGATGGTCCCAAATAGATATTTGACTGACTATAAGTGACTTATCAACTGGCTTGCTATAGCTAGTAAACAGTGTTTCAACAAACATTCAGTAGATTTTCAGTAGCCTGTATATAGATCTTTATTAATGGCCTACTTACATTTATCAACTGACTTGCTATAGCTAGTAAACAGTGTTTCAACAAACATTCAGAAGACTTTCAGTAGCCTGTATATAGATCTCTATTAATGACCTACTTACATTTATCAACTGACTTGATATAGCTTGTAAACAGTGTTTCAACAAACATTCAGTAGACTTTCAGTAGCCTGTATATAGATCTCTATTAATGACCTACTTACATTATTGTTGAGAACATCAGTTCATTAAAAGGTCATTAATAAATATCTATATACAGGCTACTGAAAGTCTACAGAATGTTTGTTAAAACACCGTCTACTACCTATAGCAAGTCAGTCAATAAGCTGTTATTTTGCTGCTGTTATACAGGCTATTGAAAGTCTACTGAATGTTTGTTGAAACACTGTTTACTAGCTATAGCAAGCCAGTTGATAAGTCACTTATAGTCAGTTAAATATCTATTTGGGACCATCAAAATAAAGTGTTACCGTGCCCGGCCTCCCCACAGCTCACACAGACCAGCCCAGGCTTCCCTACTGTGCCCATGGGGGCGGTCTTGAAAACCTTTGGGGGGGAGTGGAGGGAGACAGGGTAATGGTGAGACACAGACAAGGGGAAGGGTTTGGGCATGGCTCCGCCCCACTTCCGGGGAGCCTGAACAGGATGGAAACGGGGGGGGGCTTGAGAGGTAGGAGAGAAGAGAGAGAAGTCTTCTGCCAGCTGGACAGCTTCTTCCAGCAACGCTGCATGGTGGCACTGGACCCACTCGGTCATCCCCCGAGGGAGTTGAGAGATGAACTGCTCCAGTGTCACCAGGTCGATGATATCCACAGCGCCGCAGATTCCCTCAGCCAGCAGCTATCTTCGACAGGCATCCAGGCACCAACAATCATGCCACGGTCCAAATCACTGAGATCAAATTTTTTTCCCATTCTGATGGTTGATGCGAACATTAACTGAAGCTCCTCACCTGTATCTGCATGATTTTATGCACTGCAGCCACACAATTGGCTGATTAGATAATTGCATGGATGATTGGTGGTGCCAGACAGGCTGGTTTGAGTATTTCTGTAATTGCTGATCTCTCTGAATTTTCATGCACAACAGTCTCTAGAATTTACTCTGAATGGTGCCAAAAACAAAAAACATCTGGTGAGCGGCAGTTCTGTGGATGGAAAAGCCTTGTTGATGAGAGAGGTGTAGGAAATTTGGTAGTATAAATGTACACAGGATGGGTTAAAGTACCAGCGTACCACCACCATTATATGTTAGGAAATTTAGTATGTGTGAGCTAGGAATTCAATTAAACTGTCCTCATTCTACATTATTATGTAAGGAAATTTATAATGGAATTAGTCGAGTTCGACAACCATTATAAATTAGATAAATGACAAATAACTAGATTATTTGTCTGAATAAAATTCTCCACCATTAAAATCGTAATACAACGTCTCGTATCCGCTCACAATTTCCATTGTAAGGAATTAGCTTTAATAAGGGAATTATGATTAATTCATTTATTGGAGTACTATTATTCTCATGGCTTATTGAAAATAATATTACACATATTTAGGTACAGCTTTGAAGTGAAATCTTTTAAAAACAGGGATGAGATTATTTATCAGAATACACCAGAGTCAAATTATCTTTGAATACAGACAAACTTTATTGCTATTCTAGACATAAAACTAATCTAACACATACAACTTGAAACAGGTTGGTGAGTAGTGACAGAATGTGAAATATGTGATCAATACAGAGAAAATGAACTTTATGGACTCTGCTGGCAATGCCTTAAGAACCATTTATCCTTCTTTGAGTCTAAATCAATTAGCAATCGGATTACCCAAAGTATTTAACTAATACACCAGCACTTTGCGCAAAAGTCTGGTGATGTACTTGAATGTTGTTGCGTTTCCTTGCGTTGCATTTCCTTGTGTTGCTTGGTTCTTTGGCTTTTGAAGAAAGTTTGTTCCGTCAATGTTTTGGACTCTGTAATGATCGCTGATAGTTGTTGTCTCGATGGATGATGAAGTGGGCTTTGAAGCGAGGCCTTTGACAAGGAGAACTCGCGATTCCCGTTGGGTGTGTGAACCATAAAGCAGAGAGTGAGAGCCTTCCTCGGGACGAGTCCTGAGTTTTGCTTGGACTCTACATGGCACGGAGGATTAGGAATAAGCAAGAGAGCCGAAGAGAGGAGACCAAACGACGGTTCCAAGAGAGCATTGCAAGAGAGAAGAAGAGGAGGAGCGCGTTGTTCCTCGGTATGAAACTTTTTGAACTGGAATTGGCCGCACTCAAAGGTGTCCTGAGTCAATCAGAAGTGACTTTTCAGAGTCACATGGTCGACTAGTCTGTCCTTTTCAAGGTTGATTTACAACCCTTTGTGTGAAGGATTCTTTCAACTCCCGCTCAAAATAGTGAATGTTTAATCATGAACTTGTATATCTTGAAAACAGTGCAAGAGACATGACGTTCGTTGTCATCAACATTCTCTACGTAAACAAGCAAGTATTTACATACTAAATATGACATACTTTCATGAATATTACACGTGTAAGTAACAAAACATGAAAATTCCTGATTATTAATCATACTGGTTAATTCATTGGTTTTACAACATGGATAATACATTACTTGTTATGAGAAACCTGAATAGTTACCATTCTTAGTACAATGAGATGAATAAATACAAGATTGAAGATTATAATCATCGATTTGTCAGTTATAAGTGATTACAAATCACTACACATATTTTAAAAGGTACAGCAGGCTATAATCATTAATTTGTCAGTTATAAAAGTAATCACAGGTCAAAGTAATTTTCAGAATTATCTAGCAAGGCTAGTTATTGTGTACATTGTAGGTTTAAATGCATTCTGTACATTTTAGAGGGTTAACTCAGCGAAGTACAATGTTCATGGGTTCCTTTTAGCTGCTGTTTGCAGAATAATGAGGATCTCATGACTAATTATCATCCAAAATACAGAGTCATAGAATTGGGGGACCTACACAATATTAGGCAGGTTGTTTTAATGTATTATTGTGGCTATATATATATATATATATATATATATATGTGTATATACATATACATACACACACACACACACACCATAATGTGGCGCTGGTGGCGCTGACAATGATGAAGACGATGAAGATGAATTGAAGAACCCAAGTGCAATTTATTAATAAATATGAAAACCCTAACTAAAAAACATGAATGAAAAATAAACATGAACTTGACTTAACATTAACTTGGCATAGCATGACCTGACATGACATAAACAACGTACCAAACACATACAATACTTGACAAAGGAAAACATGAGGGTTTAAATACATGGACATGGGAGAACACATGACAAAGATAACCAATAAACCGACAGAACTGATAACAAGATAATCAACCAATAAACCAATGAAAACAAGACACATGAACATGTAGGGAAAACAGTACATCACATGACCAGGAAACAGGAACTAAACTTTTTAAAATAAAAGACATGAAAAACATGAATCAACAAAATACACATAACATATCCCCCCCACTAAGGGGTGGCTCCTGATGCCCCAACACATGAACAAAACACATAAAACATGACATAATATTCCAAAGTTCTGTAGGGAGGTGGGGGAGGGGGGTGGGGGGGGTCTTGAGCTGTGGCTTGGAATGGCATGGCGTGGGGCATGGGACCAGGGCAGAATCAATGGAAGGTGGGGCCCTGAGAGGCTCGTGGGGTGGAGCTATGGAAGGTGGGGTTGTGAGAGACTTGAGGGGCAGAGCCATGGAAAGCGGAGCTATGAGAGACTTGAAGGGTGGCACCATGGAACTTGGTGCCTGGAGAGTAGCCGAAGACTCGAAGGGCCAGGGTGGAGCCATTGGCAGGGAGGACCAAGGCGGTGCTGGAGGCTCGGAGGAGCAAGGCAGAGCTGGGGGATCGGAAGACTGAGGCGGAGCCGGTGGGACTGAGGACCAAGGCAGAGCCGTAGGGAAGGATGTCCCTGGTGGAGCTGACGGATCAGAGGGACGAGGCACAGCCAGAGGATTGGAGAGCCAAGGCAGAGCCAGGTGACCAACAGACCATGGAGGAGCCGGAGGGATGCAGAGCTGAGGCAGCATCGAGGGACCGACAGGCCAAGGTGGAGTCCAGGGCTCGGAGGTTCCAGGCAGTGTCAGAGGTTGAAAGTTCCCCTCGCCTGCTCAGGAGAACTAAGGGTGGCTACAAGGGCGGGAACCATCTCTAGGTCCAACTGCTCAGATATGGCCAATACATGGCATGGAGCAGGCTCAGGCATGGCTGTGACATGGCATGGAGCAGGCTCAGGCGTGGCTGTGATGTGGCATGGAGCAGGCTCAGATGACCTGACCTGACCAATGTACCAAACACATACAATACTTGACAAAGGACAATGGAAAACACAAGGGTTTAAATACATGGACATGGGAGAACACATGAAAAAGATAACCAATAAACAGACAGAACTGATAACAAGATAATCAACCAATAAACCAATGAACATCACATGACCAGGAAAAAAAATAAAAGACATGAAAAACATGAATCAACAAAATACACGACACACACACATACACAGTATATATAACATTTAAAAATGTGTAAATACTATTGTAAATTATATTACAATATTTACTAAACAATGATAAGTTTCTTAAGATTAATTAATTTTAACTTTGGACTTTTCAAATAAAATGTTTTTTATCACTGAATTAATAAATAAAACTTATCAGTTTTATTGAACTTACATTTCAGTCAGTCATCCATTATTTTAGTTGTAGTATTTTTTTTGAAGGATATGTTTGTCAAGTCCAGGTCATTATAGACATAGAATATATTTTTGGTAAATGAGTTACCAAAAATGATATCTCTGAATGGCCCCTAAAACAATCTAGACGCGACGCAAATAACAGAACGCTGGTGTGTTAAGACATGCTTTTTAAAGCTGATGTCCTTTTTTATCTGACATGGCATCTAAAAATGTGCGCTCCTGTGTGAGATGCTGTAATGACAGCGAGACTTGGCACAACAGCCAAGCTTACATAGAAAAACAATGCAAAAAGTGTGCAGACAGACACAAAAACTCGCTCGGTATGAACAACCCTTAAAACTGTACCTCTGTGGCACTATCAAAGCATTTCTGTATTTGTATGTGCAGCCCATCCAGCCCTACACAGCAACATTAGAAAATAAAAACAACAACATATAAATAGCGAGCATGATGGAAACTTTGCATCCCAGTCTATCAAAGTGTTGGATAATGTATATTTAGAGCATTCTCTGTGCATGAGTAGTTTCAGGTCTTGGGTTTCAAGATAACATTTCAACAGAACATGTTTTCCAGACATACAATGGTGAATGGCAATGCAAGGAAGAAAAAGTGAAAGAAATGATCTCTCTGGCTACCATGGAAACGAAGAATGAGTGTATGATTGCATGGGTGCTTCCACACCAGAGAGAAAGTGCCATTAAGGTGAACAAGAGAGTGTAAGAGTAGGGTGACCTTGTGCGGGTCAGCAGTTCATAGTGTTAAAATCAAGTCCATCGCTGAGTGGCAGTCGAGTTTTCGAGAAAGAAAGAAGGGGGGGATATTACAAAAGTCACTGTCATTCTGCGAATGCATGGACAAGCACCACTCAAATTTTCTTCAAACAGTCTAGTTCACATTCTAAGATTCAGAATAGCTGATCTCTGCTGTACACTGTGTTGTGTATGTTTGTGTGTCTATGACTATGTTTATGTGTGTCTTCTTCGGTGTTATGACTGCAGTAAACTCTTTAGGGTGCTTTTAAAAAGTAGATTCACTGAGATGTGCAAACAGCCTGACACAAGCACAATAAAGGCACCGAACAATATTCAACCCTTACTTTTTTCCTTAGATAAATGTTGGTGATATAACTGACCATGCAAAATGACAATGAGAACAGCAGTAATGTAAAATAATTACAGGAAGACGTACTGTCGAGGCATGGCAGTTAAAGGGATAGTTCACCCAAAAATTAAAATTCTGCCTATAAATGGATAATAGTCTCTGCACATTAAGAGACAACAGTTGTCTCTGCATATTAAGCTAGGATAGGAGTACATATTTTACTTAGGACTGTCAATTGATTAAAAATTACATAAAATGCCAATTAATTAATTCAGTTATTCACGATTAGTTGCATATAAATATTTGCTGAGAGGCCCTCAAATAACTGGCCTGCGCAGAACAGCTGGCAGATGTCTTCACCCACATTTTCAACCTCTCATAGGCCCAGGCCATTGTCCCCACCTGCTTCAAAACAGCCACCATTGTACCGACTTCTGCCCCATTGCTCTTATGCCCATCATCGCTAAGTGTTTTGAGAAGCTGGTCCTCTCCCACCTGAAAACATGCCTGACCCCAACACTGGACCCATATCAATTCGCCTACTAACCTAACAGGTCAACTGATGATGCTATCGCCTCAGCTATTTACTCCGCCATGACTCATTTGGACAAAAACAACACATATGTCAGGATGCTATTCACTGAATTCAGTTCTGCCTTCAATACTGTGATCCCATCCAAGCTGATCTCCAAGCTCACTGATCTTGGCATCAGCCCCTCCCTCTGCAAATGGACCTTGGACTTTCTCACTAACAGACCACAGTCTGTTAGGATCAGCAATCACAACTCCTCCACCCTCACTTTTGAACACTGGTACACCACAGGGCTGTGTGCGGAGTCCAATCCTCTACTCCCTCTTCACCCACGACTGCATACCTGAGCATGGCTCCAACTCCATAATCAAGTTTGCAGACAACACCACAAGTTGGTAGGCCTGATCAGCTGCGACGATGAGACAGCCTACAGGGAAGAGGTACAGCACCTGGCAGTGTGGTGTGCCAACAACAATCTCACACTCAACACCCAGAAGACCAAGGAGCTGATTGTGGACTACCGGCAGACTAGGAAGGGCCACACATACACTCCCATCTACATTGATGGGGACAAAGTGGAGCGTGTGACTAGCTTCAAGTTCCTGGGTGTATACATCTCTGAAGATCTTTCCTGAACCTACAACACCTCCACTCTGATCAAAAAGGCGCAACAGTGCCTTTACTTCCTTAGGAAGCTAAGGAAAGCTCATTTGTCCCCTCACATCCTGCTGAAGTTTTACTGCTACACTATTGAAAGTATACTAACAAACTGCATCACAGTGTGGTATGGCAACTGCATTGTCTCAGACCAGAAGTCCTTCCAATGGGTGCTGAAAACTGCACAATACATCACTGGTGTTCAGCTACCCTCCATCAAAGACATTCACCACAAACGCTGCCTAAGGAGGGTGAGAAGCATTATCAAAGACACCTCTCACCCCAACCATGGTCTGTTTACTCCTCTCCCATCTGGGAGATGCTATAGGAGTCTTCGCTGTCGCACCAGCAGACTCAGGAACAGTTTCTTTCCCTCAGCTGTCAGCCTACTGAACTCTAAACTCAGGCGCTGAACATTACATCCCACTCAGACTACATATTTTTTTTTGCACATTCCCTTGCACATTTCTTTGCACATAATGTCTACCTCTTGATGCCACTTGCACTGTTATGGTTACCGGCCATATATATATATATATATATATATATATATATATATATATATATACATATTTACATATTTATACTTCATTCTGTACAATGCACCTTCAGTGTTTATACTTCTTCATTTGCACCTTGTACTGTATAAATAGACATTTGCATTGAGCTGGTCTCTGCTTCTCTACCTCATAACTTTGCACTCCATAAAAATCTTTATTGTATATTCTCATATATATATATATATATATATATATATATATATATATATACATACATATTGCTATTTGTACTTCTGGTTAGATGCTAACTGCATTTCATTGGCTCTGTACCTGTACTCTGCACAATGACAATAAAGTTGAATCTAATCTAATCTAAAAATCTTTTAATTCAGTGTATAGTAATTCAATAATTTAAAATAGTCAATATATTATATAAATACAATTTTAGATAATTAAAATTCATTACATTATTTTAGCAGAAGGCAATATATTGTTTATTTCCATATCATTGAACACAAGCCTATCATTGGCCTACAGTCAACAGTAATCCATTTTCCAAAAAATTCGTCAATCTGTCAGTGATAGAATTATTATAAGGGCTTTTCTAATGATGCGTCAATGTACAGATGCATCAGACAGATGCTTTTGGAGCTTCTTACTTTGGTTGCATTGCATAATTAACACAGCATTTTTATGTTGCTGTTTCAAGTTAAACTTAGTTTGAAACTTAGAAACACACATCTCGATATTGCTGCACTTGGAATTGTGCTCCGTCCAGCTGTGTTTGAACACAAGAACGTGTCCTCATCTTGTGTTGTCCCTAGTGTCAAGCAAGCCTGAGTGTGGTTCTCTGTACAGCTATTCGTTGCCTATACAAGTGGAGTTTCGCTTACTGCCCCCTGCTGATAACGGGTGGTACTTCAAGCTTGAACTGCTCAGATGCTAGGAAAATTTCTTAATATGTTCCAGGGACTTGATTGCTATATATATGTCACTGTATGTTTAAATGTATATTTTTGGATGTATGTTTATATGGTTGCATTCTCTTTGCACTGGAAGCTTCTGTCACAATGACAAATTTCTTGTGTGAGTAAGCATACTTGGCAATAGGGATGTAACCGAAGCCGAATACCTTATTTGGAAAGGCACGGATAATGTCTTCAAAACGAACAACGGATTAATCCGAATAATATATATATGTATATATATATATATTCGTTTCACTGATTATCCAAAAAGCACAAGGATAAAGCGACATTTTAAATAAACATATACAAACTTACAATGAATGTCAATGTTTATGAATCTGTGCAGCCAATATTTCTAAAGTGTAAACCTTATGAATGAAAATGTGCACGCTGTGATTTCAGATTGATGGGTGCGGTCTCGACTCCATTTGCAGTCTCTGTAAATTGTGCACATCTGGAGCTTGTCGAGTGTAATAATAAGATGCGACATCATGTAGACTTTCCACTTCTTGAAATGTCTATGTTAGTGTATTACACGATTCACACGTAATTCCCATGTATTTATTTATAGCCTAAACCTGAGCACGATGCTAAATTCCTGACCTGAAGTGATGATTGACCACATTTATATTCACATCAGCAATTAAGGTAATTAAATGGATGAGACTTTATTCGAAACAAAAAGTTAAAATGCTCCATAAAGGTTTAAATGCTCCATAGAGTATTCATCTATTCAGAATATTCCTCCTTATGTAAAACGAAGAAACTGAAACATGCTTTTCTTCTCCTTTAAACTGTGCTAAATTTGAAAATGTTAAGTGCTCTTGAACTCAGGTAAGGCCCTACATAATTGTAACATTATTATTATTATTATTTAACTAAATAATGGTGTTCTATCGTAAAAATTACTTATAGACTTATGGGACTTGCACCTGTTTTTAGACTATATTGATTTTATTTTAATTTATTTTAATGTTTGAATTTGTATTTATTATTCACTGCAAAAAATGTGCACTTGGCATTTCACATTTTGCTTGACACCTCCTGCCTCCAGAATAATGTTGTTATACATTCACAGACAAACGAAAATTGTGCGGACTGGACCTTGGTTACAGAAACTGGCTATTGGAACATGGAATGTGACCTCACTGGTGGGGAAGGAGACATAATTAGTGTGTGATGTTGAGAGATACCAGCTAGATATAGTTGGACTCACCTTTACACACTGTTCTGGCTCTGGAATCAAACTCCTGGACAAGAGTGGGACTATCTCCTTTTCTGGAGTTTCTCAAGGTGAAAGTTGTGGGGATATGGGTATACTCACAAGCCCCCGGCTTGGTGCTACGATCTTGGAGTTTAGTCCAGTAGATGGGCGGATCGCCTCATTGTGACTTCGTGTTGCAGACTCTGACTGTGGTCTGTGCTTATACAGAGAATACGGCCTTCTTGGAGACCCTTGGAGGGGCCCTGGAGGGGGTGCTAGCTTGGGACTCCATAGTTCTGCTGGGCGACTTCAATGCCCATGTTGGAAAAATGGAGACACCTGGAGGGGAGTGATTGGGAGGAACGGCCTGCCTGATCTGAACCCGAGCGGTGTTCTGTTATTGGACTTCTGTGCTAGTCATGGATTGCCCATAACAAACACCATGTTCAAACATAAGGTTGTTCATAAGTGTACTTGGTACCAGAGCACCTTAGGCCAAAGGTTGATGATCAACTTTATTGCCATATCATCAGACCTGTGTCCATATGTTCGGGACATTCAGGTGAAGAGAGGAGCTGAACTGTCAACCGATCACCATCTGGTGGTGAGTTGGATCAGATAACAGGGGAAACTGATAGACCTGGCAAACCCAAACGGATTGTGAGGGTAAACTGGGAACGTTTGGCGGAGACCCCTGTCCAAAAGGTTTTTAACCCTTTAAACCTGAGCCCAAAATTCCGAAAATTCCATTCTGTGCCAGAATATGATATTCATATAAATTTTCATATTACATTCATATTCATATAACATCACACACCTGAACTGTATATACCATATTGAAGAGAAGAACTAGGGCTTTCAAATTATATAAATATATATATGATTATTTAAGGCTAATCGTCCTATATCAATAAGATTTCACACAGCAATTTTTACAAAAAATCTTCTCCAGCCACCATACTTCATCAGACAACTGCATTTTCAACCATTTTAATTACAAGCTAGAGGGAAACTTAGAGTGTATGAAATATACATAATTCTGTGGGCAATGTAGAATAGCAGACTGTAAAGGGTTTTGCCAGGGAGGACATGGGGAACCAGTTTTCTTTCACTCAGGTAAGGGTCTTTAATGGAGTTACAGGGTTGCCACAACACGTCAGCTTCACGCTCTCACAATACTCTTTAGCTTCACAGTAAGATTCTAGCTTCACAATAACACTTTTAGCTTCACAATAACACTTTAGCTTCACAATAACACGGTAGCTTCACGAAGAGCTTCAAGACCCAAACTCTCCCTGGTCTGCTGGCGGGTGGCTGTTTTATGCCACTCTCCTCATGCTCACTGTAATTAGAGACAGGTGTTAGACATAATTTAGCTCAGTTGCAAGCGCCCTTACCACTTTCTCTCTCTCTGGACGGACGCTTGACCATGCCCCCGCTGCCACACAGACAGATTAGAAATATAATCTATTGTTTAAAAGTTATGACCATTCTAGTGATTAGTGGGAAAACGGAATAAAACAAACATTTATAATGTTAAGGTACATTTCACCATTGAGTACCTGTAATAATAAATTGAGATTGCATCTGAAATTGAAGGACACAAACACTGAAATATACATTTTATGTGTTCAATAAAACACACACTTTGTTTAATTTGAACATTAGAATTACACATGAATTACACAGCAAAACATACAAAATCAAACCTTCGAACTATCTACAGTAAATACATTTTTAATAAAGAGTGCAGGAACAGAATATATATAAATTCATAAATACTCAACAACTGCAATACCTGTGGAGAGAAGAGAGGGAGAAACGAGGGGAGGGGGAGGACAACAACACCAGTAAACACAGCCCAACCTAGGCCTCTGGTCACACAACAGTTCCTATCGCAAACCAAGCAAAGTCTTTTGCCATTACATTCCGGCCCGCAACAAGCTACTTTAGTTTTATTTTCAATCCTACTTTTCCAATAGCATAGCCAACATCTCTTAGAGGACTCTTAAAATTTAGGGACATGGGCTGTGTGGAGTGATGACAAAGGAGGGATACAGGCTTTAGTGTATGCAAAGGGAAACTTGTGTGAATATCGATACCTCCCAGCTGATGAGCCAGGTTTTCTCTGAAATCTATCTGGATTAAGTTCACCGGTCTATGCTCATCCCCTGGTGCCGCATGAATGTGTTGCCATTCCTTAAACAATATGAAACTATTGATGACGGCAATGTCTATGAAGTGGGCTGTCATGCCTTTTCAGCATTGCGTGGACGTCTGGGTGGTACCTAGGGACTGGCAGACAGGTGTGGTGGTTCCCATTTCAAAAAGGGGGACTGGAGGGTGTGTTGACACCAATTTCCCTGGCAGAGATCACTGAAGTAGTCAAAAAACTCAGAAGGGGCAAGGCGTGGTGTGGTGGTTCCCATTTTCAAAAAGGGGGACTGGAGGGTGTGTTCCAACTATTGAGGAATCACACTTCTCAGCCTACCTGGTAAGTCTTATGCCAGGGTGCTGGAGAGGAGACTCTGGCCAAGTGTGAAGCAGTTGGGATGAGGGTCAGAAACTCAACAAGTCTGAGGCCATGGTTCTCGGCCAGAAAAAGGTGGATTGCTCTCTTCAATTAGGGAGAGAGCAGCTGCCCCAAGTGGAGGAGTTAGAGTTTCTCGGGATCTTGTTCATGAATGAGGGAAAGTTGGAGTGTGAGATCGACAGGGGGATTGGTGCAGCGTCTGCAGTAATGCGGTCGCTGTACCGGACTGTGGTGGTGAAGAAGCATCTGAGCTTGAAGGCAAAGCTTTCAATTTACCAGTCAATGTATGTTCCAACCCTCACCTATAGTCATGAGCTTTGGGTAGTGACCAAAAGAATATGATCGTGAATACAACCGGCCAAAATGAGCTTTCTTTGTAGGGTGTCAGAGCTCACCCTAAGGGATAGGGTGCGAAGCTCTGACATCCGAGAGGGTGTCAGCAAGTTGTGGTGGGACGTGGGATATATACACCGATCAGCCACAACATTAAAACTACCAGCCAAATATTGTGTAGGTCCCCTTCATGCCACCAAAACAGTGCCAACCCGCATCTCAGAACAGCATTCTGAGATGTTATTCTTCTCATCACAATTGTAAAGAGCAGGTATCTGAGTTATCGTAGACTTTGTCAGTTCGAACCAGTCTGGCCTTTCTCTGTTGCCCTCGCTCATCAACAAGGCATTTCCGTCCACAGAATTGCCCCTTACTGTATGTTTTTTTTTTTTTTTGGCACCATTGAGTAAATTCTAGAAACTGTTGTGTGTGAAAATCCCAGGAGATCAGCGTTTACAGAAATACTCAAACCAGCCTGTCTGGCACCAACAATTATCAATGCGATTATCTAATCAGCCAATCGTGTGGTAGCAGTGCAGTGCATAAAATCATGCAGATATGGGTCAGGAGCTTCAATTAATGTTCACATCAACCATCAGAATGGGGATAAATGTGATCTCAGTGATTTGGAGTGTAGCATGATTGTTGGTGCCAGATGGGTTGGTTTGAGTATTTCTGTAACTGCTGATCTCAAGGGATTTTCACTCACAACAGTCCCAAGGAATCAGGACAAAGATTCAAGGAATCTGGTCAAATCTCAGTGCATAAAGGGCAAGATGAAAACCACTTCTGAATAAGCGTGATCCCTGATCTCTCAGACGTCACTGTCTTAAAAAACATTCTGTCTTAAAAGTCATTCATCTGTAATGGATATCATGAACATGGGCTTTAGTAAACCTTTGTTAGTCAACACCACTCGCCGCTGCATCCACAGATGCAATTTAAGACTTTACTATGCAAAGCAGAATCCCTACATCAACACTGTCCAGAAGAGCTGCCAACTTCTCTGAGCTCGGTCTCATCTTAGATGGAAAGTAGAACAGTGGAACTATGTTTTTTTTTTTGGTCTGAAGAGTCCACATTTCAAAAAGTTTTTGAAAAACACAGCCATCACATTTTCCGGACAAAGAGGAATAGGACCATCCAAGCTGTTATTAGCGTCAGGTCCAAAAGCCAGTGTCTGTATGGGCCAGGGTTGTGTCAGTGCTCATGGCATGGGTAACTCACACATCTGTGAGAACACCATTAATGCAGACAAATATGTACAAATTTTGGAGCAACATATACTGCCATCCAGCACCTTTTTATCCAGGGACGACCCTGCATTTTCCAGCAAGACAACTTAAAACCACATACTGCCCGGATTACAAGTGAATGGCTGTGTAAGCAGAGAGTGTGGGTGCTAAACTGGCCTGCCTGCAGTCCTGACCTGTCTCCAATTGAGAATGTGTGGCGCATTATTAAGCACACCATACGGCAACGAAGACCCCGTACAGTTGTGCAGCTAAAGACCTACATAATCAATGAATAGGGGAAAATTCCACTTTCTAAACTTAACAAACTTGTGTCTTCAGTGCCCAAATGCTTAATAAGTGTTATTTGACGAAATGGTGATGTTTCACAGTGATAAACACTCGACTGTCCCAACTTTTATGGAGCATGTGGCAATCATCTGATTTGAAATGGCTGTACATAAAAAAATAAATAAAAAAAAAATGAAAATCACAGGGTAAAACATATAATGTGTAGTTGTAGAGCTTTCAATATAGCAAAAGGTGATTATAATTTAAAAATCACTCATTTTTGTTTTTATTAGCATTTTTCATACTGTCCCAACTTTTTCGGAATTGGGGTTGTATATTATTTATTTTTTTTTTACGTGTTTTGTATTAAAACTATTTTAATGAACAGTCATGAACAAGTTGGCCAAAATTAGCCTATCAGACTCTGCATAGCAAGCAAAGGAAGACAGTGGGGGATTTCTATGTATTTATTTATTTTGTTTTGTAATTGAACTGCATTATTGAACAATGACAAGCTGGCTAAAATTATCATAGCAATAGCAACCAGAGGTAGGCAGCGGTGTATTGTGTTGGGGATGTTTTTATTATTATTATTATTATTATTATTTTGTAATTTACATTTGTTACAAGCTGAACATCAACAACCATCAGTGTTTATTACTTTTGCACATGTTACTGTGTCACAATGATTTTTCACAGTGACACTTCATCTGTTCATATTTACAGTATATCTATACTTTATTATAGTTCAAGGGTTCATATCCATTCTCTCTCTCTTTTTCTCTCTCTCACCCTGCTAGATAATTTCTCAATGTTCTTCTATCGCTGTAGGCTGACTTTTCTTCTCTAACTGAGAGCATGCACGTGAACTGAGGTTGAGACAAATACCAAAAGCATGGAAACTCGTCGGTCATTCGATATATAAAACATTAGTTTCTACGGAAGTCCAACTGCTGATGGCATGCAGGTCAATCATATTACTGGAAACACAGGGGGGCGCTAGAACACCCAGAAAAATTCATGAGATGAGACGTCATTCTTGGTAGAGCTAATGTTTTTTTCTGTTGCCAGATGAGGAAGAATGTTGCTACAGCAGACTACAAAAGTCACAAACATTGTCGCTAGTCGCTAGATGGGTCTTTTACTCACTAAGGGGGTCAAAAAGTCACTAAATATAGCAACAAACAGGGACTAAAAACTAAATGTTTTTCATTTCGGTTCATTCTGAGCAAAAACTGTATTTTTTCGTTCCGGTTTAGAAGTTCTGCAGCCACCTTTCCAAAAAGTTACCGGTTAGAACAAAATAAAAGAATGGTTAATAAAGTGCTTTTTAAATTGACAGGTGAAATACCAATTTCAGTGTTGTCAGAACTCGCAAGAGAAACAATCAGAATCAGAATGAGCTTTACTGCCAAGTGTTTACATGTATACAAGGATTTTTTTTTTTTTTTTTTTTTTTTTGTGACAGGAGAAACAAGTGAGACACAGAATACAAGCAACACGGTCTGGAAAAACAAGCCCAAAATAAGCCATTTTTTCCCTGTGTAGTGGATTTATTGGCATAGAAATCCCGGCAGCATCAAATCTGTATTAATGCATCATATCTAACAATAATTCAGTGAAGACTTGGAAACAACTGAGAAATGTACTTCTTACTTCTGATAATGTTTTCCTTGTATCTGGATTAGCCATGCATGTATACTGTATGTAGTATTTATACATTGTTGTTAAAAAGGTCTTCATTCAGAGAATGTGACATCAACAACTGGCTGTTAGACAAAGAACTGTGTGATGCAGCAATATCCTTCACGATCAATGCACACGTTTCATTTTTTCGGGCAACATGAAGTGGTGTAGTTCCAAAAATGTACTGTGATAAACGCTTTGGACTTTGGTTTCATAAAATAATTAGAGGAAAAACATCAACATGTATTTTAGACCCAATACCGACTTAACTCCTAAAAGAGGTGTTTCCTGTAATCTCAGAACCTTTTCGTAATATCATCAACTCCTCGCTATCTTTAGGACATGTCCCAAGAAACTTTAAACTGGCAGTTATCAAACCACTTATCAAGAAACCACAGCTTGATCCAGGAGAATTGGCTAATTATAGACCATTTCAAATCTCCAATTATGCCAAAAATACTAGAAAAAATAGTGTCCTATGTTCATTTTTACAGAGAAATGGTATATATGAAGAATTTCAGTCAGGATTTAGGCAATAAAGCTCATCATAGTACAGAGACTGCACTTATCCGAGTTACAAATGACTTGCTCCTATCATCTGATCACTGCTGCATTTCTCTTCTAGTGCTCTTAGATCTTAGTGCTGCCTTCAACACCATAGATAATGACATTCTCTTGGATAGGCTTGAAAATTATGTTGGCATTTGTGGACAAGTATTAGCATAATTTAGGTACTATATAGCAGACCACTACCACTTTGTCTGTGTAAATGAAGAACTGTCAGATCAAATTAAAGTCAAGTATGGAGTGCCACAGGGATACATTTTAGGGCCTCCGCTTTTCTCCTTGTATATGCTTCCCCTGGGAGACATTATCAGAAACCATTAGTTGTCACTGTTATGGCGACTATACCCAGCTTTATATTTCTTTGAAATCCGAAGAAATTTCACAATTATCCAAATTAACAGAGTGTATAAATGATATCAAAGATTGGATGGCTAGAAATGTCCTTCTCCTCAACTCTGATAAAACATAGGTACTAATTATTGGAACAAAAACCTAAAAAAAATAATCTGCTAAAATATAATCTGACTCTTGATGGATGTACTGTAACGTCAACTTCTACAGCAAAACATTAAGGTGTTATATTTGATAGCAATATAACCTTTGAAAAACAAAGTTCCAATATTTGTAGAACTGCATTCTTCCACCTCAGAAATATCGCTAAGTTACGCCACATGCTATCTGTTTCTGATGCCGAAAAAATAATTTATGCGTTCATGACCTCAAGACTAGATTATTGTAATGTATTACTAGGTGGATGTCTTGCAGGTTTAATAAATAAACTTCAGTTGGTTCAAAATGCAGCAGCTAGAGTGCTAACTAGAACCAAGAAATACAATCATATCAGTTTGTTTCCCGAGGTTACCAGAACCTGCCAGATTCATCTCCGGTCCTGCCACATGTCCGAGTCGCTGAGTGATGATGACCAACTGCAGCATGTGCCAGCCAGACTTCACTTCAGTCTACTAAGACAGACTTTGAATGGTCTAGCTCCAAAGTACTTAAGTGAACTTCTATCATGCTATAATCCATCACGTTCATTACGATCACAAAACTCTGGCCTTTTAACAATACAGAGAATATCAAAATCCACAGAAAAAAGGGAGATCATTTTCCTATTTGGCTCCTAAACTATGGAATAGTCTTCCAATGAGTGATCGGGACTCAGACACACTCTCTCAGTTTAAGTCTAGGCTAAAGACTTATATATTCAGCCAGGCATACACCTAATTTATACCTCAATTCATAGTTGTGCTGCTTTAGTTAGATCTGCCGGAACTGGAAACACTTCTCTTATTCTTTAACCCTGCTTTAAAGTGAATGGCATCTATGCTAATTTAATTATATTTTATCCCTGTCTAAACATCGGGACATATATCCCAAGGTTACCAGAGCCTGCCAGATCCATCTCTGGTCCTGCCTGAAGTCCGACTCCCACTGCTAAGTGTCGCTGAGTGATAATGACCAACTTCAGCCTGTTCCAGCCAGAGTTCACTTCAGTCTTCTAAGACAGACTTCACAGAGGATGATTTGATGCAAACTAAAAGACACGAGATTCTTCATGTGCCACTGTCTGATCCATGGGCTCAGGATGGAGTTCACCAAAATTACCTGCAAATCAGCTTCCAGCCGGACTTGATGCTCCTCACTGAATGATACCTGTATTTTCTTGGTCAAAGGAGGGACAACACTCTCTTAAAAAATAAAAATAAAAATAACCTACATAGAAAATGAATCAACTGCCAACAAAAG
The DNA here is from genome assembly GCF_019703515.2 of Myxocyprinus asiaticus. NCBI lineage: Eukaryota > Metazoa > Chordata > Actinopteri > Cypriniformes > Catostomidae > Myxocyprinus > Myxocyprinus asiaticus. The sequence continues at coordinate 23,021,464 of NC_059351.1, forward strand.
CCTTCATCTGCCAAAATCAAAGGACAATGCATCTATGTGTATTTCCTCAGTTAATTCGGGATGATCTGAATGACTTTAACACTAAAACTTGTAGTTCATACAAAATCATTTTGTTTAATCACTGACCCACAACACTTAGTTTATAAATTTAAACCACCAATAGTTCTAAACATAAATAACTAATATTAGCATTATATTCATTCATTTCTGTTATAGCTTAATTTCCTGTACAGCTGCTTTGAAATTACATCTGTTGTGAAAAGCGCTATACAAATAAATCTGACTTGATAGGAACAAAGTTAACCAGTTACAACAGGCTACCAGCATTTAAAAATAAAGTTTTCACTCTGGAACAACTGAAAATCAAAAAAATGTAGTTTGTTTTTCATTTTTGTTCCTTGAACCGTTTTTTGTCCCTGGCGACAAAGTCATTAAATTGAAAACAGTGCACGTGCAGCGGCCGCGCAGAGAGCGAGAGAGACACAGAAAGCAAAGCTGGTTCAAATTAAACCGATACGCTAGATTTATTTGGCAAACAAACATGTATTTTTGACATTGATCCATGTATGACTGCAGAGAGCACTTAAAAATGAAAACAGGCAAATCCCAGGACTTTATGCAGATTTAAACATTTATTTATTTATTTATTTATTTATTTTTAAAGTCCCTCTGGAGGAAAGTATGTGTTGTCACCCCAAAACAAGCAGATATGACAGATTTTCTACTCACATTACAACCTGTGGACAGTTTTGCCACATCCTTTGGTGATCGTTGTGCTGTACTGATAAGCTGCAGGTGAATGCTCTGACATCGCAATCCGCTTATGTCTTCTCCCTCATAACGGATATTATCCATGATGAGCAAATTAAACTTTTAACATGATTGTCACTAGACGGCGAAGTGTGACTGTCGTATCCGCAGGTCAGAGACGGTGAATCGGGGGCATTTTCACCTGTCAGTCATTGATGCTCTATGACAGTTTGGGCATACCAAGATGGACGCTCAAACATTTCCAGTGGCTTCACCTTCTGCTGGCAGTTTACCGGTGCATCAGTGATCCATATATATATATATATATATATATATATATATATATATATATATATATATATATATATATACCTCCAAACCCTCCAAAAATTGGCCACATTCACTATCATTGTCTCCATTCACTTCCATTGTAAGTGCCTAAATGTAACCTCGATTTTTGTTTTTAAAAGAAAAGGAGGAATGAGTTGAAATACATTTTTGTGGTGATCAACATTATGCCAAAAATGCTGTGGATTGAGCTTAATTTGTATCGAACCCGGAACATTCCTTTAATATAAATATTGTTATATTTTATTTTGTTATCACTGTATAATATGGTTCAGTTCATTTACATTAGTAAATGCATTCCTATATAAAGGTATTTACTATGCATTTTCACATTGAGAATCAATGTACTCATCCAAAAGCTGAATGTTGCTTTCAGAGGCTATATATGGAGTTAGGATGAAAATAAGGTGACCAGTGCAGACAGACAGCACACTGGGGGTTAAGTCATTCACTAAATAGGGAGCAAGGGTGCATCCTTTAGCTTTTTAAGCAGCTTAGTGCATTCACTCCTGAAATATGACCAAAAGTTCAGTTTCAGGCTGCAGATGATGTTTGGACTGCTCAACATGTTCGGTAGACATGGGACAAAGATAATCAGTAAATAGACCTTCTATAGCTTGGTATTATTTAAAATTTCACAACTTAGTACTGCTGTCCACATACTGTATGTGGACATCAATATTTAGGTAAACTATTTGCTCTAGATTTTTTTTATTATTATTTATTTATTTTGCTTGTTCATTAGGCGTTATTAGTTACAAATCAAAAACGGAAATGGGAAATGCACACAGTAGTCACGCTCTGTCTATATTAATATAGGAAGTTAATATTAAGTAAAGAAAAGTCACACTTCAGCTTTATAAATATTTTGGGTATTGTTAAACAAGGGATATCCCTTATCTGTATCAGTCAACATAAGCTAGATCAGGGTGTATTGCTTGAACATGGTCTGGCCAAAAAGCAATACACCTCTCAGCTCAGAGTTGAAGGTCATTCGGGGTGATTCTAAGCAGGTAGAAGAACTCTGCAAGACTGGTTTAATTAGTCAAGTCATTTTTATTTGTATAATGCCTTTCACAACACACATCGTTTCAAAGCAGCTTCACACAAAATCATGCATTAACAGAAAATGAAACTGTAATATCTATAAAGTCTTAAGAGTCATCATTGTGTAGTTTGATTAAATATGATTATGAAGTGTGTATAAAAATAAGTAATTAAATAATAATTGTATTTAGAAACCCAATGAGCAAGCAGAAGGCGACTGTGGCAAGGAACACAAAACTCCATAAAATGTTTGTTAATGGAGAAAAGTAACTTTGGGAGAAACCAGGCTCACTGTGGGGGCCAGTTCCCCTCAACATGAATATAATGCCAATATTACTTATGTATGTGCAGTGCAAGTCATGGTTTAAAAGTAAATTTAAGTGAATAAACTAAGTAAGTGTTAAGGCCAGTGTTTAAAAAAGATTTTGTAAAAACTGTAAGATTAATGACTAATGTGTTTGAAGTTCATCCTGGATTAACTGAAGAAGTTCATATAAATGCATTGTCCTTTGTTAGTTAGCTGATGAAGGCTTTTGTTGGCAATTTATTGATAGTCTATGTATTCCATTTTAAGAGTGTAGTCCATCATTAGACTAAGGTGATGCAGGCCGAGATCAGTGAGGTGCTTCACAGTTCAACTGGCCAGTCATTTCGGTGAGGTCTATCCTAAGTCCAAGGTTCAGGCAATGGCATATGAAGTATTCCATATCTTATGGTTGGAGCTGGCATCAGTTCATCCTCTGAGGTCCATCGTAATAGACTGAAGTGAAGTCTGGCTGGCTGGCATGGTTGAGACATGGAAACAAATAGAATAATATTAGCTTAGATGCCATTACATTTTTAATGAGTTATAGATCATGATTATTGTTTCAGGTTCCCTATATGTCACTCACTCGACATTGGTGTCGATGTAGTGACACTAGGGGTCACTCTTGGGAGCCCGAGACACCTCTGGTCTTTGATAAAAGGCCAATGAAAATTGGCGAGTGGTATTTGCATGCCACTCCCCCGGACATACCGGTATAAAAGGAGCTGGTATGCAACCACTCATTCAGATTTTCTCTTCGGAGCCGAACGGTCATGCTCATTGAGCTCAATAGCACTGTTCATTCACCTCTGCTGAATGTGATGGCGCATTTCAGCGGCTTCTCCCTCCTCTGCACTGGTGCACTGCAGAGAACGCTCCTGGGTGCTTCGGCAGAAAAACTAGAGAGTATATCTTCTGAAAGAGCGTTTTTCCCCTCTAAAAGAGAATATTTCTCTAAAAGAGCACACACACGGAATGTCTTTTTAAAGACGCGTCTTTCTAAAGATGCCTTTCCGATCGTGTGTTATTCCTGGTTGCGGCCGTTTTCTCTCAACTTCGGATGGTCATGATCGCTGTCTTTCATGTCTGGGCGTGACCCACACGGAGGCAGCGTTTATGAATGGTTCATGTTCTCACTGCGAGAACATGACCATGGCAACGTTGCGGTCGCGGCTTGCTTTCGTAAGAAAGTGGAACCCTCCGCTCTCCCCTGAACCCTCACGGCTTGATGATTGGTTTCTGGGCTCGCGGCGCTGCTCAAAACAGCCGCGCCCCGCTCCAGTGCCATTCTTCCCGGAGGTGCATGAGGAGCTGACGAAGTCGTGGGAGGCACCTTTTACTGCCCGACCCCGACTCCGCAGTTCCCCCGCTCTCACTACCCTCGATGGCGGGGCAGCCAGGGGAACTGAAAGATCGGGACCGGGCAGTAAAATGTGCCTCCCACGACCTTGTCGGCTCCTCGTGCACTTCTGGGAAGAAAGGAACTGGGGCGTGGCATGACTGTGAGCGGCGCCGCGGGCCCAGGAACCAATCATCAAGCCGCGAGGGTTCAGGGGAGAGCGGAGGGTTCCACTCTAGCCCGACGCTCGTGGCTGCATGGGAAAGCATGTCCATCATCTCTGCATCAGCCTGTGACTGGGCGACCGTACCCGAGGGGGGAAGCCCAGCTGAGGCTTCCGTGTCCGACTGGACGAGCCCGCTCTCCGATGCTTTGCTCAAGAGCTCATCACCTTCGCGGGCTCTGAACAAGAGGTCGAACTCACCGTGAGACGAGCCGGTACACTCATCCGGAAGCCCAATCGGGGCAGACGAGCGTGCTGGGGAATAGGAAGTCCGTGGGGGGATACCCAGCGTAGGTGGTCCCATTGAGGTCCCCAAATCGCCCCCAGTGCTAGCCGCGCTGGCCTCATACCCATAGGTAGAAGGACTGAGGCGGGGAGCTGCTGGGGTGGCTTGCTTTCTTACGAAGGCAAGCCGCAACTGCAACGTTGCCATGGTCTTGTTCTCACAATGAGTACATGTCCCATCCACGAATGCTGTCTCCACGTGGGTAGCGCCCAGACATGAAAGACAGCGATCGTAACCATCAGAAGGCGAGAGATAATGACCACAACCAGGAATAACACACAAACGGAAGGGCATCTTTAAAAAGATTTTCCATGTGTGCCGCTCTTTTAGAGAAATATACTCTTTTATTTCTGCCGAAGCACCCAGGAGCGTTCTCTGCAGTGCACCAGTGCAGAGGGGGTGAAGCCGCTGAAATGCGCCGTCAGATCCAGCAGAGGTGAATGGACAGCCGTGAGAATTCAGCTCAGTGAGCATCGACCGTTCAGCTCCGAAGAGAAAATCTGAATGAGTGGTTGCATACCAGCTCCTTTTATACCCGTATGTTCAGGGGAGTGGTATGCAAATACCACTCACCAATTCCCATTGGCCTTTTTTCAAAGACCAGAGGTCTTTCGGGCTCCCAATAGTAACCCCTAGTGTCACTGCATCGACACAACGTCGAGTGAGTGGCAGATAGGGAACAGATATACAATAGCATGACCAACTTTGAATGAGAACTGAAACAAATCACTCTCATGAGGGAGATAACTGACATAAAACAAAATAAACAGACTTTATCAGAATAACAATTATTCTGAAAAATAATTTGACTTAACAGGGCAACAGACTAGAATAAACCAACTAACTAGAACCATGAACAATGACAAACTGTCAACCCCATGAGGGAAGCACAATATAAAGGGAACAACCACATGAGGAACAGATGAGACAAATAAGCCTAACTAGGACTAAACAAGGAGGAGGGGTGAGGGAAAAAGGAGGTGGAAAAAGAACATATGGATAACACACAAGGCCATGTGCAGAAAATGTCAAAGACCAAACAATCACAAGACATAACATGACAATGCACATGGCCATAAACTAAAAAAGTATAGAAACAAATCAAAACACAAGGAACAAACAATAAACAAAGGAGACTGTCAGAATCCTGCCAAAAACTACAGCTAACCAGATCCAAAGATTGCTGGATCCTGGCAATTGAATTAAATACTTTATAAATGAAAACTACTTTTATATAATTTTAAATTTATTTGGAACTTGACAAACAGAGTAAAAATAAAAAATAAAATCAATTTGGTTTTAATCAACCTTACCACAATGCTAAATTTCTGATTATGCCACATTTCCGTCTGTTGTTCACTACTACTATTATTATTATTAATAAATTTCCTCAAGAATCTTGACATCTTCTGACAGCAATGCAACAAAAGAAATAATCCATAAGTAAAAAGAAAAGAAAAAAAAAACACTTTAAAAAACACCTTAATCTCTGTAGAGAACATTTGAGTATTTGAAAGGTTTGTTTGGTTTGTTTCTAATATCTACCATCATTTGAACTTAAATTTATTAAGGGTGATGAGGTGTAATTTAAAAAATCTGCATGACGGATGAATTGTTGGCACATGACACATTGTTTTTGCCAGAGTCCCTGTTGGTTAAAATGTCAGGCTCTCTCGCCCTTTGAGATGTTTGACTTCCTCCATATCTCTTTAAGGTTAAGCTCAAAACTCAGTAGAATTCGAATGGGTAACACAAGTTTTGAAGTATGTGTCACGATAGAGAGAAACCGGATTGAGTAGAGCGAGATGAGTGATCCCGCACTGCGTTCTCCTGTCTAGGAAATCCGGGAAGACTACTGGACTTGCACAATATCTCTGAAGCATGTAAATGTGCGCGGGTCCAGTAGGCTTCCCGGTTTCCACGCGAGACCAGTAGGCTTCACGGTTGTCCAGGAGAATGCAGAGAGGGATCACTGGTCAGTCACATCACAATCATGTGAAACACATCTGCGTGTGTCAGATGAGAAGCCAGCAAAAAAATTTCAGTATCTGAAAAACCCTGTTTCTTCAATTTTCTCAGTCTCATGTGAATCCTCTCCACCATCCTCCATTTCTCTGTCAGAATGAGTACCGCGTACATGTACTGTAACTTGAATAGAATGAGGTGCAAATTTTTTGCCACGTGGTGGCGATTTTGCATTACCATAATACAGACGATCAACAACTTATACCATTTGCCTGTTTATCATGTCTACCGGTATATCGCCCACCCCTATATGTGTGTAGCAGTGCCCGACCGAAATATCGGTCGGCCGATATTAGCCTTTCACCGATATATCGGTATCGGTGTATATGTTTACCGATATGCGCCGATATGAAAACTTTTTTACAGAATATATAATGCAGAAAACAATGCTTTAGAATTGTTGTCATTACATAGTTCGTCCAGCAGAGCGCGCTCCGACTCCACTGTTTACAGAGCTGACTGTGCTGATGCAGACAGGGCGGAGTTCAGCGGTGTCTTTTCGGTAAATTACTAACTAGTTTGTAAAATACATACTGGAAAGTTAATAAACACTGACCCCACCATTTTATATAACTAATATAATGTTAACCCTGTCCCTGACAACCATGTCACTCATGTTGATTAGATCTGTTTGTTATGTCAGCCAGCTATAGTTTGTCAGTGCAGTCAGTAATGTAGCAGATTGAAAGGTAAGCAGAGCATCTTTTTGCAGCTCAGCAGACAACGGTGCGGTGGTGGATTGTGTCTGAGTGTTGATTTCACACTATGTTGTTACCTAGTTGGTGAGACACAATGCTGGAAAGTAAATAAAGTACATCTTTTGCTCTCCGTGCCAAATAAGCTTATAGCTAACTAGCTAACCACGTAGCTACTTTCATACCTGGTCAGCATGTATACATGTATTCACCAAACTGTTTTGTTCAGGATTCACAGTTTGGTACCCCCTTCAACCGAACAATTCCAGTCATTGCATTTATAAAATATAATATTTAAAAGTCTGGTTTTCCAGACATTAAAATAGGATACATAATAAAAGTAGATTTAATAAATAGTATATTTGCTCTGTGTAAATAACAATATATAGGAACTGTATCTAAAATAAATTAGGGGTGATAAATAAATACTAATAAAACAGGCTGGAAAAATAGACATTTATTCATTTTAAAATCCTATATATATTTTGAATGTGTTGAAACTTGACACCGGGTGACACCCTAAATCGGTTTCATACTGAAGAGCCGCTTACAAGTACGTTTTTTTCTCTCTCTCGTAAATGTAAATGTGTGTAAATGCCAAAACCATCATATATGTCGAAAGGATTGAAGCCTGTCAACCAAAACATGAGCTCATTGATGTCATTAAGTGAGTCTGCTTTTTTAATCCATCAGTTGCTCCTAGTTGGAGGCTTCCATAAATATTTAGTTTATATATAGGGTTACGTCCTACATAAATGTAATGGTGCAATGCTCAAATATTTAGTAGTGCATGAATTTTGACTTAGTGCCCATTTACGCCACAGCTAAGTTGTAACATATGTATAGCTGGTGCAGCCGGCCTCTGATGTTTATTTAGCTATTTATTTTATTTGAATTTATTCTTTATTTTAATGGTCAGCAGTTGACTGATACTAAACATACAGTACTGATTTTTATTTTATTTATTCTTTGTTTATTTTATTTATTCTTTATTTAAATGGTCAGCAATTGACTTATACTAAACATACAGTACTGATGTTTATTTAGCTATTTATTTTATTTGAATTTATTCTTTATTTTAATAGTCAGCAATTGACTGATACTAAACATACAGTAGTGATTTTAATTTTATTTTATTTATTCTTTATTTAAATGGTTAGCAATTGACTTATACTAAACATACAGTACTGATGTTTTTTAAGCTATTTATTGTATTTTTATTTATTCTTTATTTTCTCAGTGTTCATTTCTAGAATTTGTTGACAATGTATAATAATAATGTCAAATATTCTTTGATAAAATATTTGTTTAAGAAAGCAGCCTTCTGAGTACCTTTGCATAGTCATATCGGTGCAAAATTGGTGCACAATCCACATAGAAAAGGTCTGTTTTCATTCCAGCTCAAAAATGAGCTATATCGGCCACCATATCGGTAATCAGTGAATTTTCCCCCTCTAAAATCAGTATCGGTCTCAAAAATCCCATATCGGTCAGGCTCTAGTGTGTAGCTTTCAGAAATCCATGAAAAGGTAAAGGACACATAGTCCAGAGTCAAGTTGAGTGCTACACTTTATAATATTTGTGACTCTATGGTATTTATTTATTTAAGCAGTTACAATAATTAATCTACCTGTGGAGGCTATATTATTTTAAAATCTTCATTTTGTTGTATTTATGTATTTTGTTCAACTTTTTATGCTTTACAAAATAACTGCTGTATTTTTAGGCCTCATTTTGACTTCTGGAATAAAAGGACTTTCTATTGCAAACACAGCAATCCAATACCAACATTATATATGGAATATTTATAAATGTTAATTCATGTAAAGTCAATTCATTATAGTAATACTTAAGCCTAAGTTTTAATTGAAGTGTTTCTGGCATAAAACACATTTAATTATATTAACTTATTTTATATTATTTTATATATAATTTGATAATAAGAGACAACTCTGTATGTCCCCAAACAGTTTTATAAATAATCTTCTTAATAATCATATATAATTTAATACATAATTTAAAAATATAAAAAATAAAATACTAATATATATATATAATACATTATTTATTTTAATTTCTACATACTGTTCCAGCACAATCTATCGCAAAAATCCCTTTTTTATATACTTAAAATAATCATGTGTAAGGAATATTTTGTTTATTTTTCTTACCTCATTTGCATTTTATTTTAAAGCATAATTCAAGCCAGTTTAGTGAGGTTTATGCTTATAAATGTTAATTAATGTGAAGTGAATTCAGAATGATAATACTTGAGCTTTAGTTTGCATTTAAATGTTTTAGGCATAAAGAGTATATAATACTCAGTTATATAATTTTTCAAATAATCTGATAAAATAGAAAAAAGTTAAAAAAGTTAAAAATAAAGTGTCTTCAAACAGTTATTTAAATAATCTTCTAATAAATAATTGAATAGATAATTTATACATATTACAATAAAAATTAAATTAAACTTTAAAATAAAATTACAATAAATATTATATTTAATAAATAGAATACATACTTTATTTTCTTTACTACATACTACTTTTCCAGCAAAAACTTCAGTATGTTTTTTTTTTTTTTTTTTTTTTTTTTTTGTATACTAAAATAATTTTTCTTAATATGTTTTTGTTACAAATCAAAACAATTTTTTGAATTTATTTAAAAAAAAAAAATGTTTACAATTTTGCCTCTCAAGTAAATGTATCTAGTTTTAAGGATGTTTTACTTTTCAAATAGAAAACAAAACAAAAATACTGATTAAGAAAATTATTATTATTATTTTTATTTTATTATTATTATTATTATTATTATTTTGCAGTGTGCACATTTCATCTTTATTATTTACAAACAAAAGGCAACTTTGAAAAGTACCATATTGACCTGAATTTAATTACATCATTTGACGTTTCTGCCCAATCTGCACAAATTGTCTTGATTTAATTCTATGGAATAAATCTCTGTACATTTAAAGTGTGCAGTGCAATACACAATATCAAAGTGGAGACTGTTATTATGAAATGGATTCACACAGTGTGAATTGTTTGAACCTGTTGATTGTCCATTCACAGTGTGAAAAAGGAGAGTTTTCAGCACAAAGGAATGATAAAATAATACAACAACAAAATGTATCTTTGTAGGCTGGCACTCACCAACAAAACGTTCCAGAATTCCCCAAGGCTCTCAACTGAAGTGAAATAAAAGTCAGCTTTGCAATAAATTGCTTTGGTTTGCCAGAAGCTTGAAAGTTGGTGAAAAATAAATAAATAAATGAAAATTCTCTCAAAGGCCACTGGCAGTTATCGAGCAGGAACACAACTGCATTTTTCATTATTTTTAGGCAACCACTTCAAATTGCTGTCATCACGTTACCTAAAACATTCACCTTATTGGCATGCTTAATAATTTTAACATCATTGTGTTGAGACTCGAGTATCTTCATGGTGTTTGTCTAACTGCTATCTTTGAAGTTTAAAGGAACAGCTCACACAAAAATGAAAATACTGTCATTTTTTACTCATGTCTTTCCAAACCCTTTATACAGCTTTTGAAATATAACAACATTTCTGAGCCCTCATTCATGTCTAGAAAAAACCTTGTCTCATGACAACACTACTATACCTTCATTTTTGCAAAATAATGTTTACAGTAACTGGCTCGTTGTACATATCGCAAAAGTTTCCTGGATAAATGAACACTAGAGGCACTAAAACAATTACTTTTATTTCTTTTTGCGCAAAATTACGGGTTAAACGGCAGATTATCAGTTCATAAACACTAACTACTCATCCTGTTCTACACACAGTGCTATCTTCTGACATCGAAAAACTTTTACTATAGCACATGACTTGTTACCTCGATTTTGGCTTTTTTAAAGAAAAGGAGAGGCGAGTCGAAATTATTTTTTGTGGTAATCAACATTCACCACAAATGCTGTGAATTAAGCTTAAAATGTATTGAATATTCCTTTACGTTTTCTCACCTGATGAGAAAGTACTATAATACTGTGACTCACTATTAATAAGAAGAACATAAATGCAGTTCCTGTTAATAGAAAAACACTACGTTAACAGGTCTGGTATGATGGGCTATCACACGCTTTTGTCGTTAACGGTGTCTCTCCTCGCCGAGAAACATCTCCTCTGTATCTTTTAAATCTCAGTATATTTTCAGCAAATAATTAAATGCAAAAAGTAAAAAATAAATAAAGTTATTAGCAGTCTTTGTATGGCACACACACACCAAAAATTAAATAATAATAATAATAATAATAATAATAATAATAATAATACTAAAATAAAATGAGTAAGCATGTCCATTGGTAGTAGGTATATTATATTTATGGGCAAATTACATCAATTCAAAATTGGACATTAATTACATTAATTACAATTATGTCCAATTAAATACATTAAGGTCCAGCCCCACCCAAATACATTGTTATAATTTTATTTATGCAGTAAATTATGTATACAGTTTTTATACAATTACCATACTTTTTAATGTGCAAAAAGCCAATTTCAACCCAATGTGCCCAACTTCATAAATTCTACTTTATCCTTCCTTTACCAAGCCTTTGTTGTAACCATTTGAAATTATTTTGTCACATTTTCTCATTTTGTTGACACCAATCTGAAGCCTCCTAAGAGTGGCAAATGGGTACCTAACCCCATATAAACTGTGCCTGTGTCAATATCCAGTACTCATCAGGTTTTTCTTTTTTTGGGGATTTTTCCCCTTTTTCTCCTAATTTGGAATGCCCAATTCCCAATGTGCTTTTAAGTCCTCGTGGTCACGTAGTGATTCGCCTCAGTCCGGGTGGCAGAGGACGAATCCCAGTTGCCTCCGTGTCCGAGACCGTCAACCCGCGTATCTTATCACGTGGCTTGTTGAGCGCGTTGCCACAGAGACATAGCGCGTGTGGAGGCTTCAGGCCATCCACCGCGGCAACCACGCTCAACTCACCACGCGCCCCACCGAGAACGAACCACATTATAGCCACCACGAGGAGTTTACCCCATGTGACTCTACCCTCCCTAGCAACCAGGCTAATTTGGTTGCTTAGGAGACCTGGATGAAGTCACTCAACACGCCCTGGGATTCGAACTAGTGAACTAGCGAACTCCAGGTGTGGTAGCCAGCGTATTACCCCATTCTCATCAGGTTTAACATTATAGTGTGCTCTCTGATTTCACCCAAAAACTCAAGTGAATGCGTTCTGCATAATGGACTTTTAGGGTCAAGTGCTGGTACATAAGCCCTCTTTTTCTTATGCACTCTTGCAAAAGCAATCGAACCTTGGTTGGTCCTGAGCCCTTAATGAGTGCTGCCTGAAACTTCATTCAAAAAATAAAATGTCAGATTAAATCCCATGGCTTAAACAGCATGAGGCTTGAGCTTCCAGACAGATAATGGAATAGCAAGCACTCTAGACAGAGAGGACCTGCGAAGAAAGGGATGCTACATCCAGGTTGTAAAACCTCACGAACGTATTTTGTGAAGACATTTGTCCTGCAAGGACACCCCATTTGTCCATGCCCATAAAGAGGCCATGCCTCTAGTTGAAAAACCAAAAGGACAACTCCTGCCCTATGATTCATAAGTGAGGGCGATCACAACAATGATACAGTGAGTCTTTGCTTGGAGATGGACATGCCTTTTGTGCATCCTCCATAGCACTCAAAGAGCCAATCTGACAGTCTGAACTGCCAGGTGTGCTCCACATACTGTATGTGTGTAATGCCTGTACAGGACATAGAAAATGCATCAACTGTTCTTCGTCTGATTGAACAGTGGAGGAGAAAAGGCTTGAAGGCAGACCACCTGAGCCCTAAATGGTGTGGCGGAGACCTTAGGTACATAGCCTTTCCTGGGTTTGATGGTGACTCTCGAAAGACCCGGTCCAAACTCTAAGTATGAGATATCAACCGACAGCACCTGCATATTAACCACCCATTTTATTGAGGCCTGAGCCAACAGGAGCGCAGTCTTTTATGGAAGCATGCTCAACTCCACAGATTCAAGAGGTTCGAACGGAGGGCCCCTGAGCACCTTTAGCACCAGGTTTAAGTCCCAAGTTGGGACTGTAGCGGTGCGAGGGGGATTCAAACGCCTCACTCCCCTGAGGAATTTTATGACTAGGACATGTCTGCTATAGAGGCATCAGCCTCTATGCCATGATATGCTGAGATAGTTGCCTCATAGACCTTAAGCACTGACGGGTAAAACCAGCATCCAATCGCTCTTGAAGGAATGTAAGAATCTCAGTTCCAGAGCAATTCACATGGTCTTCACCACATGTGGAGCACCAATTTGCAAGAACGTGTCATTTCAGTGCATAGAGACGTCTCATGGACGGTGCTGTAGCCTGTAAGATGGTGTTCATCAATGATTGAGCCAATTCCGGCTTGTTCGGCATGCTCCATTCAGGGGCCATACATGTAGGTTCCACACATGTAGGTTCCACATCTCGGAACAAAAAGCCTTCAAGGCTAGAAAGACGGCTAACAGTTCCAGGCAGTTGATGTACCATGCCTTCTTTTCACCTGTCCAGGTGCCAAAAGCTGGACGTCCATCGCACAACCCACCCCAGCCTGCGTTAGACGCGTCCGTGGTCACTATGTTCCACCTGAAAACCTGACCCAGCATAACACCCTGATGGTAAAAGGCTGGAGCTGTCCATGGTGTTAGAGCAGCCAGACAGAGGCGAGTTAAGGCAATGCGTGCCTTAACTCGTATGTGTAAGAGACCTAATGGTATGATGGATGAAGCCACTGCCATGAGACCCAAGTTTGTTTAAAAAGATTTCAGTGGAAGTGTTTTCCCCAGTTTGAACTGAGACAGACACTGAAGAACGGTTTGAACATGCTCGCTAGTGAAGTGCACACGCATGCACAACGAGTCGATTTGGACCCCAAAAAAGGAGATTTGTTGACTGGGGGAAAGATTGCTCTTCGCCCTGTTGACATTGAGACCCAGACTTTTCTAAAGCTGAAGTACTAGATCTATTTGCTCGCACCATAGAGCCTCTGATTGGGCTAGCATAAGAAAGTTATCGAGATAATTCAGAAAGCGCACATCGTTCAGTTTCAGTGGGGCGAGTGCCGCATTGATACGCTTAGTGAACATGCGAGGAGCTAGGAACAGACCATAGGGAAGGACTTGAATTGATAGGCAGTTCCCTCGAATGCCAAAAACAGCCTGTGATGAGGCGCAATTTGTACATGAAAGTACGCTTCCTTCTGATCTATTGATGCAAACCAGTCCTGAGGGCGGATTTGCGATAAGACCTGTTTCCGAGTTATCATTTTGAACGGACGCTTTGTGAGTGCGCAATTCAACCTTTTCAGAGCTAAAATGGGCCGAAGCCCGTCATCTTTCTCAGAATGAGAAATTAGCAGCTGTCGAACCCTCTGTGGGCATTACAGTTCTAAAAAATCCTTATTGCGTTTTCTGTGAGGAGATCCCCATTTTTTAATGGGACTGTGGATGACAGGACACCATTGGTGAAATATGACCCTTTTGGTGCTCCACATTGGAGCGTGTAGCATTGCAATTCTAAACAATCCCTGTTACGTTTTCAGACAGGAGATTGTGAATTTTCTGCACACTGCACCATCACATCCCATTTTTCAATGGGACTGTGGATGATAGGACACCATTGGTGAAATATGACCCTTTTTTCATTCCATATTGGAGCGTGTAGCAGAATGTGTGTGCATCTCATTAAATAAGCGCTTTGCTCTTTTGAGAGAATGTTCTTATTGAATGCAATACACAGAAACAATATTATGAGTAACATCCCGGAGGAAGGAAATAATTAGGATGTCACAGACCACACAGGGCGGTGTTAGCATTCAATTCACACCTCAAGTGTGATAAGAAATGATTAATTTCCCTACTTAGTGAATTCGGGAGGGAAGATTCATATCAAACTAGGAACGAGGTGGCTGGCATATGAACTGAATCGTGCAGCCGTGCCTAGTCATCTTTAAAACCCAGTCGGACATGGTGTGAGGGACCGCCATTCATCCTCAGAGTGGGAAAACGGGCATGTCGGCTTGCTCGCTAGATGAGACTGAATGCCGCTCACCAGCGGGAAGTAGTTGTGCACAACATTCAATATTCACACCTCAAGTGGGATTAATAATGATTAATTTCCCCACCTAGTAAATTTGGGAGGGAAGAAAATAATTAGGATGTCACAGACCACACAGGACAGTGACAGCATTCAGTATACACACCTCAAGTGTGATTAGTAATGGTTAATTTACCCACCTAGAGAATGATTTCCTGGGATTTTCACGCAGAACAGTCTCTATAATTTACTCAGAATGGTGCCAAAAACAAAAACATCCAGTGAGGGGCAGCTCTGTGGATGAAAAGAGAAAAACCCACAGGTAACCTCAGGAGAAATACAGGCTGCTCTGGAAAAAGACGGTGTGGTTGTTTCAAGGAGCACAATACTTGTTGACCCCTCTCCAAACATAGCGCTTATGGTTGTGACCATAGAGCTCTATTTTGGTCTTGTCACTCCAAATTACAGTGTGCCAGAAGCTGTGAGGCGTGTCAAGGTGTTGTCGGGCATATTGTAACCAGGCTTTTTTGAGGCATTGGCTTCTTTCTGGCAACTCGACCATGCAGCTAATTTTTGTTCAAGTATTGTCGTATTGTGCTCCTTGAAACAACCACACCGTCTTTTTCCAGAGCAGCCTGTATTTCTCCTGAGGTTACTTGTGGGTTTTTCTTTGTATCCTGAACAATTATTCTGGCAGTTGTGGCTGAAATCTTTCTTGGTCTACCTGACCTTGTCTTGGTATCAAGAGATCCCTGAATTTTCCACTTCTTAATAAGTGATTGAACAGTACTGACTGGCATTTTCAAGGCTTTGGGTATATTTTTATATCCTTTTCCATCTTTATAAAGTTCCATTACCTTGTTACGCAGGTCTTTTGACAGTTCTATTCTGCTCCCCATGGCTCAGTATCTAGCCTGCTCAGTGTATCCACGTGAGAGCTAACAAACTCATTGACTATTTATACACAGACACTAATTGCAATTTAAAAAGCCACAGTTGTGGGAAATTAACCTTTAATTGCCATTTAAACCTGTGTGTGTCACCTTGTGTGTCTGTAACAAGGCCAAACATTCAAGGGTATGTAAACTTTTGATCAGGGCCATTTGGGTGATTTCTGTTACCATTATGATTTAAAAAGGAGCCAAACAACTATGTGATAATAAATGGCTTCATATGATCACTATCCTTAAATAAAAGACAGTTTTTTGCATGATCAGTCATATTTTCTAAATCAATGCCAAAATTTCACAATTTCTGCCAGGGTATGCAAACCTTTGAGCACAAGGAATATGCCACTCCTGGTGCAACAATTCAAGCAGCTCGGCTTTGTTTGATGGCTTGTGGCCGTCCATCTTCCTCTTGATCACATTTCAGAGATTTTCAATGGGGTTCAGGATCAGAGATTGGGCTGGCCATGATAGGGTCTTGTTCCAGTGGTCCTCCATCCACACCTTGATTGACCTGGCTGTGTGGCATGGAGCATTGTCCTGCTGGAAAAAACAGTCCTCAGAGTTGGGGAACATTGTCAGAGCAGAAGGAAGCAAGTTTTTTCCAGGATAACCTTGTGTGTGGCTTGATTCATGTGTCCTTCACAAAGACGAATCTTCCCGATTCGAGCCTTGCTGAAGCACCCCCAGATCATCACTGATACCCCACCTGGTCATCTAATGGTTAGACAGAGACCTGGAGAGGCCTTCAAGCCACAGTGTCTCGCACCCACTGTGAAATTTAGGGGAGCATCGGTGATGATCTGTTTGTTTTTTTTGTTTTTTTGCTGTTTTGACCAGTTGTCATTTTCTGCAAATAAATGCCCTAAATGACAATATTTTTATTTGGAATTTTGGAGAAATGTTGTCAGTACTTTATAGAATAAAACAAAAATGTTAATTTTACACAAACATACAAATAGCAAATCCAAAGAAACTGATAATTTTGCAGTGGTCTCTTAATTTGTTCCAGAGCTGTATATACACTGATCAGCCACAACATTAAAACCACCTATCTAATATTGTGTAGGTCCCCCTCGTGCTGCCAAAACAGTGCCAATCCAGATCTCAGATCTACACAATATTAGGCAGGTGGTTTTAATGTTGTGGCTGATCTGTGTGTGTGTGTATATATATATATATATATATATATATATACACACATACATACACATACACACACACACACACACACACACACACACACACAATAAACAATAATATATATCAACAATAAGTTTATAAGGATACAAAATTCCTGCCAAAGCGCTGCGAAGCATCAAGAGGCGAGGCGTAGTAAATGTTCGCCGGAACACTGCAGGGGAGCGGAGTGTCTTCTCGTTGCCGTCAAGATCACGCCAGCTGACTCGTGTATGCCGATGGTGAAGTTGTAGAGGGCTTCTAGATGAGAGAGATGCTTGCAGTCTTGAAGGAAGAAAATTCTTAGGAAATGGTGTTCTTGCACCTGCTTATATAGGCCAAATGCATGGCAAAAGGGGTGTGGCGGGCGTAAACACCATTGCCAATCACAAGATTGGCGTGATGGTACAAGGGTTTCAACTAGGTAATCGGAGAAGGAATTACTGACGCAATGTCGAGTGAACCGTAATCGAAAGGGAACTATTTTACTATTTAACTGTTACGTGTAAACAGGCTGGTGGAAAATTTGTCAAATGCTTCAATTTGTTGTTTCAACAAAGATTTTTTGTAAAGAATGTTTTGTTGTCCGTTTCAGAGTTTACTATTCTTAAGGCCGTGCATTTGCATTTTGTGTGACTACGAGCCAAGCAATGGAAATATATTTCAAGGATTAAAATGCATCAAGAAATCGACAGACAAAAATGAAGAGACAGAAAAAAAGCATGTTGGTTTTTAATTTGCTAAAGGATGCAAACAATAGGTACTCTTGACAATCTAAAATGTAATGGATTGAGGACAAATGCGATTTAGTATTTTGCTAAGGGCTCTGCTAGAGTTAATCAGCAACTTGTTCATCTGGAAGTGTGTAATGAACACAAATACAAACGCAGACACGTTTCGGAGTGCTCAGAACTAATTCAGGTACAAGCACACTGCTGTTATTTTCGTTAAAACACACAAAAAAAATTTAATTATGATAAGTGCAGTTAGACTGGGGAAATGTTCCCCACCGGCTTCAAGAAGATGAAAAAGGAATCCATGAAGAAGAATAATTTGGAAATAACTTGAGACCTTTATATGCATTGCACTCCAATGACTAATTACATTTTGACACATTACTCTTAGGTTTAATCACATCCCATATGTCTGTCGCATTATACAAGTTTATCGCATATCACATTTTTCCTCCATATCTTGCAGTCCTAGTGGTCAGTTCTAAACCTGTTTATTCTTCAGAATAATAATAAAAAAGTGTATATTTAATATGGTGGGGCAGAGAAAAATGAATTGAGACTTGTTATAGGAAGAAATAATGTTCTTTTGGCTATATTACAAGATTTCTTAATACCTATAATTTGAGTATTATCCTCCTTGCAAATGTCCCTACCAACTTTCAAACAAAACCTACACCCTTGCTACTGTCTAAAGGATGTGTGGCAAGAGAAAAAGTTCAAGCACAAAGTCTAAATCGGGCTTGAAAGAAGAAAAGTCCACATTTTACTCTGCAATCATCTTCAGACTGATCTGATGATGAACAGCTGATTTGATGTTGTTTAGTTGTAAAAAGCAAATGTTGGTTTAACAGATTTTTACTGCTGAGTTTTTTTTTTTTTTTTTTTTTTTTTTTTTTAGCAGTTATTAGTTAAGAGTTAATACGAAATTCATTCAGAAGATGTTGATATACATTTTACATAATGTTACATTCAAATAATATTTTATATTAATACAAATATATTGTACATATGAGCTGTTAAGAATTTAATAATGAGTTACAATATGGTTTTAGATTAATTTAGATGATTTTAATTTATGCAAGAAAAATGACTGATGTACTGTACATCAATAACCTGTAATACAATTCCCTTGTCTCATTCCAAACCCCTATGTTTCTCTTTCTTCCATCATTTCCCTTTTGGTAAAGGGGTTAGACTTCATAGTTAGGTTAAGGGTGTGGGTAAGGCGTTAAGATTTTTTGGTTAGGTTTAGGTTTAGGTTAGGGGTTAAACTTAGGGAAAATTGTATTAACATAGTTTGTTGGTTCATTTATTTTTCTCTGTAGGAGTAAGAGCTAACTCGTATTATTTTTTTTTACAATTATGACATCTCATACTATATTTACAACTTTTCATGATAACGGGTTGGAATACGTAGGGTAAGGGGTTTGTTCAAATTCATAACACTAAATTTACATTAACTCCTTTGACAGACAATTTTGTCCAAAGAAACTCACAGTGCATTCAAGCTTTATATTTTATCATTATGTGTTTTGCAATTAGTGGTGGGGATTTTTATACATTCCTGTGACTTGAGTCTTTTGAATCCATTCACCAAAAAGATTTGTTAAGATTTGTCATTAACCATTTGTGCATGTTGTGCCTTTGTGTGAGTAGATGTCGGCAAATTACTGTCTTTTAAGTTTTGAATGAGTAATAATATTGAACCAAAAGCACAGAGTCATTCACGACCAGAACAAGTATAATTATCTTATATTAAAATTTACATGTCTACAATTCATGTCAGAGACTTCAGCAGAGTAGCCTAAGCATCATAAGCATTTCCCACACAAATGACAACAAAGCATATCTATCTCATATTGTGAACTGTTGAGCACGACTTTTTTTCAAGCTATACAAAAAGACAACAATACTAGCATAACAAATTATTATGAGTTTCAATAAAGGTTGAAATAATGGTCATCACTCACTTTTTTCATAATTCATCAGGTCCCTTTTCTCGTTGAACAAGATTGCCAAACAGAACAGTTGACAGGCCTCCTCTCTTCAATCAGTCAGCTGATCCACGTTCACGAATGAGATGACTGCTTCATTCATTTCGTTCGCGAACGAGTGCATCTTTACATTCAGTTTGTTTACAAATGAGATGTCTTGTGACTTGTCTTGTTCAGACTCAAATGACCGACTCAACTGGTTCAGTGAAGGGTGTATTTGTTAGCATCAAACAGCCTACATTCGAATGCTATTGGTTGATGCTTTAATCAGTTTTTAAAAGCAGGACAAAGCAACACAAATGGGATTTGCATGTCTATGTACGAAAACACTTTTAAAATAGAGTTTAAACACCATAAGAGTTTTCACCACAAATGACAACGCGTCTTATTTGTCAAATGCTGGGCTTAATTTTTAGCAAGACATGAAACATTTTTAAGAAAAGCCTAATAATATCTTACACTGTGCACCAAAGCACAACATTTCCATTTGTAATTCATTTCATTTTAACTGTATGGTCTTCAGTCATTGTTACATTCATACATTCATTTACACTCACACATTTATAAATTGGGGATTATGTGCATACCTATAAACTTGTCTTAGTGCATTTTTCTCCTTTCTCTCCTTGTTGAACATGATTGATTCACATGCCGAACTGAACGAATGACATGGCTTCTCTCATTCGTGAAATAGATTGACTCATTCCTTCATTTTGTATGCAAGCGAGTATACATATACATTCAGTTTGTTCATGAATGAGATGTCTCATCTCGTTCAGACTCAAACTAAACAACCTTTACCAGTCTGAACTGCTTTGCTGATCCACACCCTTAAGATTCACACACTTTCATTCTCACTCATACTAGTTCTGAGGCTTTGAAGATGATCTTAAATCCACATAAAAACACAGATTCTCCCTGCAACCGCTTAATGAGTCAGACAGCTGTGGAGAGAGACCCTTCCTGGCTGTCTGTAGGCCTTCACTTCTACCATCATTTCAAGCACACTGCTGTTAGATTTATGCTCCAAAACCCCAAAGTTGCCTGGATGTCTGCTGTCTACATCATAATAGCATTCCATTAATTTCAATGGTAGTTGCTGGGCTGGCGCATGCTGCCATATTTGCTCCACTGGCACACAGTTTCGGCCCAATTTTTGAGCCAATCACTTGAGCCGTGAATGCTTTTAACAGGGGGTGGAGGGGGGGATTCATCCATACACTATATTTGTTAAGTCAGGGTATCTGCATGTATCAGCATATCCTGTTTAATACTTTTTAATACCCTTTTGAAAACCTTCTCAATCATTCACATTCTCTGTTCCTCACTGATGGAAAGCACTTCCAACAATTAATATTATATATTTTCTTTTTTTTTCTCCAGATATCACAAACATAGTTGTCTTTTGTTCAAAATCGCAAATAGACAGTGTTTGATACGTTCAGTTTTACTATTAGCTATGTAGCAGATATTAAAATTCACAGTGGAGAAAACACAGTGGAGAAAACGAATCCACACAGTCAAGACGTGAGATGTGGACAAGTGGAGAAAAAAAAAAAAAAAGAGAAAATGGGTGCGCGTGTTAAAATACATGTCTAGTCAAGTCATTTTTATTTGTATAGCGCCTTTCACAACACACATCGTTTCAAAGCAGCTTTACAGAAAATCAAGCATTAACAGAAAATTAAACTGCAATATCTATAATGTCTTAGAGTCAGCATTGTGTAGTTTCATAAAATACTATTATGAATTGTGTTTAAAAATAAGTCATTAAATAATAATTGGATTTGGAAACCCAGTGAGCAAGCCGAAGGCGACTGTGGCAAGGAACACAAAACTCCATAGATGTTGGTTAATGGAGACAAATAACCTTGGGAGAAACTAGGCTCACTGTGGTGGCCAGTTCCCCTCTGGCAAAACAACATGAATATAATGCCAATATTATTTAATTATGTATCGTGCAAGTCATGGTTTAAAATTATTAAACTAAGTAAGTGTTAAGGGTCAGTGTTTAAACAAAGATTGTGTAAGAACTGTAAGATTAATGACTAATGTCTTCGAAATTCATCCTGGATTAACTGCAGAAGTTCACATAGATGCATTGTCCTTGTTAGTTGGCTGATGAAGGGTTTCGTTGGCAATTAACTGATAGACTATGTATTCCATTATAAGAGTGTAGTCCATCATTAGACCAAGGTGATGCAGGCAGAGATCAGTAAGGTGCATCGCAGTTCAATCGGCCGGTAATTTTGGTGAGGTCTATACTAAGTCCAAGGTTCAGGCAATGGCATATGATGTATCCCATGTCTTATGGTTGGAGTTGACATCAGTTCATCCTCTGAAGTCCATTGTAATAGACTGAAGTGATGTTTAGCTGGCACTGGCTGCTATTAGTTATCATCACTCAGCAACATGTAGCAGTGGAGTCCAACACGAAGCAGGAATGGAGCTGGATTCAGCCGGTTCTGGTGACCTCAGGATAGGAGTCCTGAGGTTGAGACAGGGAAACAAATAGAATAATATTAGCATAGATGACATTCAATTTATTGAAGAGTTAAAGATCATGATCAATGTTTCTGGTTTCTGGTTCCGGCAGACCTAACTAAAGCAGCCTAATTGTGAGTTGAAGGATAAGTTAGGTGTATGACTGTCTAAATAGATGAGTCTTTAGTCTAAACTTAATCTGAGTGAGTCTGTCTGCATCTCGAAACGTGTTAGGGAGACTATTCCATAGTTTAGGAGCCAAATATGAAAAGGATCTACCTCCTTTGGTTGTATTCTAGGAACGATTAACAGGCCAGAATTTTGTGATCGTAATGAACATGATGGAATATAGCGTGGTAGAAGGTCACTTAAGCACTGCGGAGCTAGACCATCCAAAGCTTTGTATGTAGTTAACAGAATTAAAAAAATAATATGAAATTTAACAGGCAGCCAATGTAACGACGATAAAATGGGGCTAATATGATCATATTTCTTGGTTCTAGTCAGCACTCTGGCTGCTGCATTTTGAACCAATTGAAGTTTATTTATTGATCTTGCTGGACATCCTCCCAGTAATGCATTACAATAATCTAGTCTTGAGGTCATGAACACATGAATTAGTTTTTCGGCATCAGCAACAGAGAGCATGTGTCACAATTTAGCAATATTTCTTAGGTGGAAGAATGCTGTTCTACAAACATTGGTCATTTGATTTTCAAAGGACAGATTGGTATCAAATATAACACCAAAGTTCTTCGCTGTTGAAGATGATGTAACAGTACATTCATCGAGAGTCAAATTATATTTTAGCAGCTCGTTTTTAGAGGTTTTTGGTCCAATAATTAGTACCTCTGTTTTGTCGGAATTGAGTAGAAGGAAATTTCTGGCCATCCAATCTTTTATTTAAATGATACACTCTGCTAATTTGGAGAATTGTGAAATTTTGTCAGGTTTTCAAGAAATATAAAGTTGGGTATCATCGGCATAACAGTGGAAACTTATTCCATGATTCCTGATAATATCTCCCAGGGGAAGCATATACAAGGAGAAAACCAGATGCCCCAAAACTGATCCCTGTGGCACTCCATACTTTACTTTTGTTTGGTTGACAATTCCTCATTTACACAGACAAAGTGGTAGCGGTCTGCTAAATGGAGCAACCTGGAGTTAAGTGCCTTGCTCAAGGACACAATGGTGGTAGCTGTGGGTATTGAACCAACAACCTTTTGCTTACCAGTTCAGTGCTTTAGTCCACTACGCCACCACCACTCAAGATCTAAAAGCACTAGAAGTGAAATGCAGCTGCGATCAGATGATAAGAGCAAGTCATTTGTAACTCTGATAAGTGCAGTCTCTGTACTGTGATGGGGCCTAAATCCTGACTGAAATTGTTCATATATACTATTTCTCTGTAGAAATGAACATAGTTGGGAGGATACTACCTTTTCTAGTATTTTTGACATAAACGGGAGATTGAAATTGGTCTATAATTAGCCAGTTCTCCAGGATCAAGTTCCCCTGGTTTCTTAATAAGTGGTTTGATAACTGCCATTTTAAAGTTTCATAGGACATGTCCTAAGGATATCGAAGAGGTTCTGAGATTACAGGGAATACCACTTTTAAGAGCTTAGTTGGTATTGGATCTAACATACATATTGTGGCTTTTGATATTTCGATAGGTTTTGTTAGCTCTTCATGACCTACGACAGTGAAGGATTGAAGTTGCACGTAAGGAAAATTATGAGACTGTTTTCTGAGGTACTGTGACAGATGATTGCATAATTCCAATTTAATTTCTGATTATTTCAATTTTATCAGTAAAGAAATTCATGAAGTCATTACTGTTGTGCTGTGACAGAATAACTGGTTCAGTTGAGGCTTTATTCTTAACCAATTTAGCCACAGTACTGGATAAACACCTAGGATTGTTGTGGTTATTTTCTATAAGTTTGCTCAAATATGCTGACCTGGCAGCTTTTAGTGCCTGTCTGTAGCTACAGACACTATCCTTCCATGCACTGCGAAATACCTCTAATTTTGTATTCTTGCGCTCCATTTTCCGAGCTGCTCTCTTGAGAGCATGAGTGTACATGCAGTAAAATACATGCAGTTGAAACAGTAGAAAAGCGGAAAAAAATTGAAGCATGCAGTAAAATGGCAAAGAATAAAACGATGAATGTATAAGAAGATTAAGCAATGCTAAGCAGGCTAGCAAGCTACAACCACAGACTCATGCAGTGTGCCGGCAGCAACTGGAACAGGAAGTCAGGACGGCAGCTGATTACAAATTACATGACAAAAATGCAATCAGTAACGTAATCTCTAGATTACATTTTTGGGATAATCTAATCTGTTTAACAGGCATTTCTTATTGGAGATTCTAAAATTATGGACAGGCACATTAACAAATGTGGTCATGCAATTTTGCCATTTTACAAATGGCATCCATGTGTAGTAAGATATCAGACCAGTTATATTTGTGAATCAGCATCACAAAAATGTCTCAAAGTTATAACAACACCAAAAGTGTCAGGCGTGGTTTATGGAAGGACCCAATTCAGAGGGACAAATGAAGAGTTTTTTTTTTCAATTAAATTTTTTTTTTATTGATTCATAAATACACAACAAAGAAAAACACAACACATATACATCGAATCAACATTTAACATTTAATCCCCACTAATATCCCTCCCCAATTACCAATCACACCCTGACCCCCAATGAACACCCCTGTGGTCACATATCATAATACACACACACATTCTATGGAGGAAAGGCATATATCTAATGGGGTTGGAGACGAATTATAAAATATCATCTGTGTAAAGCAAAAGCTTATGCGCCACACCTCCTACCACCACCCCTGGAAAGTCATCTTCCCTTCTTATCGTGGCTGCTAATGGTTCCAGGGCAAGACAGAACAATAAGAGTAAAATAATCTTAAATTAATCCATTTGTTTGTACCGCCGCTACCGGGTGTCTATAAAGTAACTTAATTCATCCAATAAAAGTATCCCAAACCTGTATATTTCCAAAATCTTAAAAGGATAATCCCATGGGGGCCTGGGTAGCTCAGCAATTAAAGACGTTGACTACCACCCCTGGAGTTTGCGAGTTCGAATCCCAGGGCATGCTGAGTGACTCCAGTCAGGTCTCCTAAGCAACCAAATTGGCCCAGTTGCTAGGGAGGGTAGAGTCACATGAGGTAACCTCCTCGTTGTCGCTATAATGTGGTTTGCTCTCAGTGGGGTGCGTGGTGAGTTGTATGTGGATGCCGTGAAGCCTCCACACATGCTGTCTCCACAGTAACGTGCTCAACAAGCCATGTGATAAGATGCACGGGTTGACAGTCTCAGACGCGGAGGCAATTGAGATTAGTCCTCCGCCACCCGGATTGAGGCGAGCCACTACGCCACCACGAGGACTTATAGTGCATTGGGAATTGGGCATTCCCATTCTACCATATTAAACACCTTTTCAGCGTCGAGTGAGATGGCAGCGACCGGAGTTTGATCATTTGCCACTGACCATATAATATTGATGAAACGCCTAATGTTATTAGAAGAGCTGTGGCCCTGAATAAACCCCACCTGATCTATATGTATAAGAGATGTCATAACTTTAACTAATCAGTTAGCCAGAATTTTTGACAATATTTTTACATCTAGCTGGATCAGGGAAATTGGACGGTAACTCTTACACTCACTTGGATCTTTGTCCTTTTTAAGAATCAGACTGATCCGGCTTGTGTCATGGTTGGCAGAAGCTTTCCATTCTTTAATGATTCTGTATAAACTTCTAACAAAAGTGGAGCCAGTTCTGTAGCAAAAGATCTAAAAAATGCCATCTGGTCCCTGAGCCTTGCAAGGCCTTAATTACCTCGCTAAGCTCCTCCAAGGTTATCTCAGAATCAAAAGAATTTTTTTGCAGTTTAGGAAGTGGTTCTAATGGTTCCACAAAGTTTCTAATATCTTCATCAGTAGATGAAGATGTGGAACTATAGAGATCAAGTTCTCATGCTTTGGATTTTTTGATGAATGAGGCATACTGTATGATCCGACCCCTAAGAACTGCCTTAAGTGCCTCCCAAGCCACACCAACAGAGGATACTGAGGACCAGTTGGTCTCCATATAGACATTTATTTCAGCCTTTAGCATTTGTTGGAATTCAGGATATTTCCAAAAGGGATACATTAAAGCACCAACTATATGATTTATTTTTCTCTATATGTGGCAACACCTCTAAACTCACCAGGGCATGATCTGAGACTAAAATGTTTCCAATTGAACAATCAACAACAGATGAAATGAGGGACTTAGATATAAAAAATATATATATTCTAAAATAAATCTTATGGACTGATGAAAAAAAATTATAGTCCCTACCAGATGGGTTCAAAAGTCTCCAAATATCTGTAAGACCAAGATTTTTACACATCACTGTTGCTCAAGGGGGCTTGCACACTTTTGCTTCACTATGATCAAGGACTGAGTCCATCAAAAGATTAAAGTCTCCTCCCAATATTATATCATGAGGGGTGCCAGCAGCTTGCAACATCCCTTCAAGATCTATAAAAAAGCCCTGATCATCAGCGTTAGGTGCGTAAATATTAGCCAAAATCAACCTTTACCCCTGAATTTCTGCTAAAACAATAATGACTCTTCCTAATTTATCTTTAATCTGTTTGAGACATTTGAATTGTAGATGCTTACTTATCAGTGTAATGACTCCCCTGCTCTTACTTGAGCCAGCACTAAAGAAAACATGTCCACCCCATATCTTCCCAAATTTTTCAGCTTCCTGCAGGGAAAGATGCGTTTCTTGAAGAAACATTATATCATATTTCTTACGTTTAAGAAAAGAAATAACCTTCCTTCTTTTTATGGGGTGCCCCAACCCATTCACACAGAGAGACAATCCACTCATATTAACATTTGACATTTTGACATATTAGAAAAAATAGATTGTGTCAAAAATTTAATTATAACAACCACATTCCAACATTAGTGCAACAATCAAAGCCCGAACTTCCCCCCGAACAAAAAAAAAAACAGAAAAAAAGAAAAACATGCGCATTAACCCCGCGCATGACAGCGCCAACTGGCGTCCATCCCTCTAAACTCAAACAGTCCATGTATGCCTACGAGAGTCCCCACGACAACTTTGCCATCAGATTGCTCAAGTCTGGTGTTTCTATACACATTTTGTGAGACAGAATTACACAACAGAAAATAATCTATAAAACAAACTCCAGCCAATAGGAGGCATAAGCATAAAGAACGTGCAGATTCATCCACAACTGTCCCGAAGGAGTGTTATGCCACAAAACAAACTCCAGCCGCTAGGCGGAACCAGCACAAAAAGAAACAAAATAGGCGTTCAGTTCCTCGAACAGTCAAGTGAATGTTCAGTGAGTCAGGCCCACTCGGCTGCAACATGAGAACTACAAATAACTTACTCAGTCATTGACTTTATGAAGGACATTGCTTGCTGTGGGCAAGTAAATATTTTGTGGCCATGCTTAGTATCTATTCTCAATTTGGCCGGGAACATCAGTGCAAAACCGAAGAGTTTCTTGCATTCCTTGAATCGATCACATTTCTCTCTTGTAGAATTCGCAAAGTCTGGGAACAAGAAAATGCTGTGGTTCTTCCAAGAAAGCTTTCCTTTACTCCTCGCTTCGCGTAACATGAGCTCTTTATCGGATGATCTCAGAAATCTGGCCAGAATTGATCGGGGTCTGTCTCCCTCCACGGATCTCTGAGCCGGAACTATGTGAGCTCGCTCAATTTCCAGCTTATGGCCTGTTATGTCGAGCAGACTTGGGAAGAACTCATATAGGAATTTCACCATATCTCGGCCTTCTTCGTCCTCAGGAGTTCCAACAATTCAGACATTGTTTTGCCAGTTACGATTCTCAAGGTCTTCCAACTTTTCTCAGACTCGCTCCAAGTCCACCTTGGTCACTAGCTGGTTAGCAGCTAATTCCCTCTCCAATGACTCTGGATAATCGGATTTTTTTCAACATCCAACACTCTTGTAACCAACTCAGTGAATTTAGTCTCAATGGCCATGATCGATCAACGTATTACAGAAAGATCCTCCAAGTCAGCAACGACCTTCGTCAGCATTGCTGTCAAGTTCAACAGTTGACACTGAATCTCTTTCACCACACTGGCCACACTGAGTCATGGGCTTGCAGCCTGCTGCTCAGGGGCTTCAGCTTGAGCCCGAGGATATTTGAATTCTTTGATATATTGTCTTTGTAGAACAGTTATGGAACAGGATGTATCGAATCTCACCAATTTATGACACAAAAAGTATTAAAACTAGCAAAGTGCACAGAACTCGCTGTTCACATGTCAGAACCTCGCATGGTGCCACACGACCTAAAAAAGTTTTTGTTGAAACAAATGAATGTAATAATGAATTCATGACTGAATACTCGGTCCTGGTTGCAGAGAGATGAGTGATGATGATGGCAGAGATGAACTGGGACACACAGACACAGGCAATGTGCGCCAGGGTCTCAAAGGGACAGGCAGCAGCTGAAGGCGCCCTGCAGGGGGTTGACTGGAAAACTTGTTTCTAGCACAAACCAGACAGGCCATAACAAAACTCCATACATCCCATGCCATTGAGGGCCACCAGAACCATTGATTAACTAATGCCTGAGTAAGAGCTGCTCCTGGATGACAGGCCAGGTAGGAGGAATGACCCCACCGGAGGACGTGAGTTCGGACCGACTCAGGAACAAACAGCAGGCTCTTTGGACACTTTGCGGGAAGAGTGACATCGCGCAAAGCAGAGTGGAATTTGGACTCGATCTCCCAGGACACCGCTGCCACCACCCTGTTGAGTGGAATAACGATATCCGGGTTGGTCGAGGTCTCAAAAGAGTGGGACAAAGTGTTTACCATTCTTAGACCCGGGGCGATATGAGATGGTAAAATCGAATCTGCCAAAAAAAAGTGCCTAGCGAGCCTGCCTGATGTTTAGTCATTTCGTGGTGCGGATGTACTCAAGGTTCTTGTGGAACCCCCGAACCCTCCAACCAATGACACCATTCACCCAACACTAATCTGACAGCCAGTAACTCCCTATTCCCGAAGTCATAGTTCCATTCCCCAGGGGTAAGGTTATGAGAAAAGAACACGCAGGGGTGTATTCTCCCGTCTGACAGAGACTTTTGGGACAAAATAGCCCCCATCCCCACCTCAAACACATCAACTTCCACCACAGACTGACAAGGGTCAGGATTTACCAGAATGGGAGCAGAAACAAAGAAGCTCTTTAGCTTTTTGACTGAGCCTGCTGGGACCAACAGAAACAAGTTTTGGTGGAAGTTAGGTTCGTCAGAGGGGCAGCAGTCTGACTGATATTCCGGATGAACTGCCGGTAAAAATGGGCAAATCCCAGAAACTGCTGGACCGCTTTGCGAGAATCTGGGACTGGCCAATCCGCAACTGCATTTACCTTGGCTGGGTCCATGGATACCTTCGGGTGAGAGGACGAACCCCAGGAACGGAACTGACAATGCATGAAACTCACACTTTTCTACCTTGACAAACAAACGATTCTCCAGCAACCGCTAAAGCACTCTCCTGACGTGCTGGACATGGTCTCATAAGTTACTGGAAAATATGAGGATATCATCAAGGTATACAAAAACAAATTGACTGACCATGTCATGCAGCATTGAAAAAAGGCCGAAAGGCATGACCAAGTATTCAAAATGACCTGCTGGCATGTTAAAAACCATCTTCTATTCGTCCTCCTCCCTGATCCAAACAAGGTGGTAAGCATTGCGAAGGTCCAACTTCATGTAGACAGAAGCTCCCAGCAAGAGTTTGAAGGACGAAGACATCAATGGCAAAGGATAACGATTCTTTACTGTGATTTCATTCAGCCCCCAATAATCTATGCAGGGACACAAAGAGCCATCTTTCTTCCCCACGAAGAAAAACCCTGCCCCAACCAGAGAGGAAGAGGGCCGAATAATACTGGCCGCAAGAGAATCACCAATATACCTCTTCATGGCCTCCCGCTCAGGGGCTGAGAGTGAATACAGACATCCCCGAGGTGGAGAAGTTCCAGGAAGGAGATCAATGGCACAGTTGTACGGGCAGTGTGGAGAAAGAGAAGCAGCCCAAGACTTGCTGAACACAGCCCTCAAATCGTGGTAGACATCAGGTACCCCAGCAAAATCCACCGGCTCCTTCTGCGACACAGAAAAGGACACAACTGGGGAGAGAGCAAAAACAAGACAATGAGACAGACAGAAAGAACTCCAGGACTACACAGAAATCTCAGCCCAATTCAAGTGTGGATTATGGGCTACTAGCCACGGATGTCCCAAAACCACTGGAGCAGAGGGAGAGTGGATGATGTAGAATCGAATCTCCTCAACATGGTTCCCAGAGATGGTGAGCTGGAGAGGGGCTGTGATGTGGGTGACCATAGTGAGAGGAGTGTCACAGAGAGTATTGGCGGTGATGGGTTCATCCAGAAGAGTCTTTGGAAGAGACCATTTTGCCACTAGATTTGCATCAATGAAGTTACCCTCTGCTCCAGAGTCCACCAGAACCGAGACGGAGTGACGGGTGTTGTTGCTCTGCAACCAGGCCGGTAGGAGGGTTATATTGCCAGGGGATTTATCCAAAGGGGTAACACTCACCAGTAACCGCTTTTCTACTGGTGAGCTGCGTCTTTTTCCTGCGGACAGGAGGCTGCAGTGTGGCGGATAGCCGAGCTCTTCCAATCTACATGGGCTCTTCCTCGGGACTGGATTAGAAGTGTTCACCAGACAAAGGAGGTCAAGTAGCAGCAGACACAGAAGCACCGGATGGAGGAAATCTACAGTAACGATGTCACAGGGCCAGCCTGTTGTCAACCCTAATCACTAGGTCCACCAGATTGTCAAAGCGGGTGGGTAGGTCCAAAGCTGTGGGTGGAGGTTTGGCTTAGGCAGAGGGACCAGTGTTGGGGGAGAGACGAAGCTGTTCAATCCTGGACATCAGGTCAGCCATCCATCTCGCCATCTCCTCAATGGCTTAACTGGTGCATGTGAGTTGCTCCTGTTGATGACCAAGGAGCGTCCCCTGTTGTGAAACAGCGTTAACCAGAGATGTTCCCTCTGCTGGGTCCATGTTTGGCCAGATTGTTCTGTCAGGTGTGCTTTAAGGACGGAACCAAATGCAGAGGGACAAATGAAAACAGTTTTTATTGAAACACAAATGAATGTAATAATGAATTGATGACTGAATACTCTGTCCTGGTTGCAAAGAGGTGAGTGATGAAGATGGAAGAGATAAACTGGGACACCCGGATGAGGAATGGTGGTGGGGATGATAACCACGATGGGGTAAGTTGTCCACAGAGTAGTTATGGCTGTGAACTGAGACACCCGGGTAAGGAATGATGGAGAGGAAGATAATGACAAGGTGAGTAATTCACAGAGCAGTAGCAGTCAAGAGCGAAAGTCCATATAATAAATCCAACAGGAGATACCAGGAGCGGTAACCACTGAATCCACACTGGAAAATACTGAGAAAAAAACAATGAGGAAACAGACAGACAGAAAGGCAAGACTGCACATGATAAACAAATGGGAACAATCTGGTGACTAGACGAGGCACGAGAGGGAAATAAATATACAGTGGTAATGACACACAGGTGGGGGTGATTACCTTGTGTGCGGCACAAACGAGCGTTTTTGCCCCATGTCTCCTAAAAAATGAAATTATCACTATAGATCCATTGGTTAAATGCTGAGGTAGACCACTCCATCTTCACCTGACTGGCTAGTAGTGAGTATTAGTTCCCACAATCCTTCCCCTCTCTTCCAAAAACACTCGAAGATTTATGTATATCAGCAGTGTGTTGATTTACAATGAAAAAAGTAAATAAAAAAAAAAAGTACAAAAAACAAAAAAAAAGAGTGATGATCAATAATTATTAACAATCTACTGCCATTGCCTTGTTAATATGTAATAATGTAATCTATAAAAAGTAACGGTTGGTCAATTATGAGTATTTTCACATGTAATTTAATACAATTACAAGTACTTGATTTTTGTAATCTGATTATGTAATCCATATTACATGTAAACCAAAACAAAATAAAAAATCCTTTCACCCCTGTCCCTGCTCTGTGCACGTCACTGCGGAGCAGTATGTGAAGCTTATCAGACTAGTATGTGTATATGTGTGTTAAGTCTTTGAACTCCGACAGAGCACATTTTATACAAAGCAAAATTTCACCACTTGTGAAATGGCAGTAATGTGATGGTCTTTATGTAGACTCTATGTGTACTGTGTAAGTGCAACAGTTTATTATTATTATTATTATTATTATTATTATTATTATTATTTTATTCAATTTTTATTAATGCATAATGTTCTTTAACAATATTGTCCAAATGAAAAGCATAATTTGTTGAAGTTATCTTATTTTGAAACCTTTCTTGGAAACGTTTGTGATAGAAATCTCAGGTACGTGTCATACTTGTTATTTTTAACTTAAATTTTAATTTAGGAGTAATTGATTACTAATTTTTTTGTGGGTTAGAGTACTTGACTTCAAAATGACCCAAAAATGCCCATCCTTAATATACAGTATATATATATAGATCGATAGATCGATAGATAGATAGATAGATAGATATAAACACACACTCTGGCAGCCAAAAGTTTGGAATAATGTACAGATTTTCTCTTATGGAAAGAAATTGGTATTTTTATTCATCCAAGTGGCATTCAACTGATCACAATTTATAGTCAGGACATTAATAATGTGAAAAATTACTATAACAATTTGAAAAAAAAATTAAGAACTTCTTAAACTACTTCTCATCAAAAAATCCTCCATGTGCAGCAATGACAGCTTTGCAGATCCTTGGCATTCTAGCTGTCAGTTTATCCAGATACTCAGGTAACATTTCACCCCACGCTTCCTGTAGCACTTTCATAGATGTGGCTGTCTTGTTGGGCACTTCTCACGCACCTTACAGTCTAGCTGATCCCACAAAAGATCAATGGGTTTAAGATCCATAACAATCTTTTCCAATTATCTGTTGTCCAAAGTGTTCCTTTGCCTAATCTAACCTTTTCTTTTTGTTTTTCTGTTACAAAAGTGGCTTTTCTTTGCAATTCTTCCCATAAGGCCTGCACCCCTGAGTCTCCTCTTTACTGTTGTACATGAAACTGGTGTTGAGCGGGTAGAATTCAATGAAGCTGTCAGCTGAGGACATGCGAGGCATCCGTTTCTAAAACTAGAGACTCTGATGTACTTATCCTCTTGTTTAGTTGTACATCTGGCCTTCCACATCTCTTTCTGTACTTGTTAGAGCCAGTTGTCCTTTATCTTTGAAGACTGTAGTGTACACCTTTGTATGAAATCTTCTGGGGTTTTTTTTTTGGGGGGGTTGCCCTTTCAAGCATTGTATAGCCTTCATTCCTCAAAACAATGATTGACTGATGAGTTTCTAGAGAAAGCTGTTTCTTTTTTTTGCCATTTTTGACCTAATATTGACCTTAAGACATGCCAGACTATTGCATACTGTGGCAACTCAAAAACAAACACAAAGACAATGTTAAGCTTCATTTAATTAACCAAATAGCTTTCAGCAGTGTTTGATATAATGGCAAGTGATTTTCTAGTACAAAATTAGCAATTTAGCATGATTACTCAAGGATAAGGTGTAGGAGTGATGGCTGATGGAAATGGGGCCTGTCTAGATTTTATAAAAAAGTACTTTTTTTCAAATAGTGATGGCTGCTGGAAATGGGGCCTGTCTAGATTTGATCAAAAATGACTTTTTTTAAATAGTGATGGTGCTGTTTTTTTACATCAATAATGTCCTTACTATAATTTGTGATCAGTTGAATGCCACTTTGGTGAATTCTGCCCAGGGCAGGAAACGGCTCCAGTCATGCTGGTTGACTTGACAGTAGGCACGGAGGAATTTACCAAGGTCCTGATTTAGATGTACGGCTTGACCATTGGATTGAGGATGGTAAACAGAGGTGAGACTCACATTGACTTTGAGCAATTTGAAGAACGCAGACTAGATTTGGGAGATGAACTGGGGACTACGGTCAGAGACAATGTCTTCGGGTAGGCCATACAAGCGGAAGACGTACTGAAACAGGTTCTCAGCACATTCCATAGATGAGGGGAGCTTGGGCAGAGGAATGAATCTACAGGCCTTAGAGAAGCGGTGCACCACGGTTAAGATGGTAGTAAAACCTTGAGAGTTGGGTAGATCCATTATGAAATCTAAAGCGATATGGGACCAAGGATGTCGAAGGGCAGGTAGATGCAGAAGGAGACCAGACGGGAGCTGTCGAATAGATTTAGAGGTGGCACACACATTGCAGTTTTTTACATAGTCAGCAACCTCAGTCGCTAGGTTCTCCCACCAAAACTGGTTTTGCACTAACCTGCAAGTAGCTTGAGCGCCTGGATGTCCCGAGCAGGCTGAGTCAGGAACCCACTGTAGTACTCTGTTGTGTAAGAAGCCAGGGACAAAGACCTTATCTGGAGGGCAGTATGTGGGAGTGGATTCTTGGTTCTGAGCTTGGGTGATGTTTGCCATTATGTTCCACTGTAGGGGAGCAACAATGAGAGTAGGTGGGATAATGGAAGTCACAGGGTTGTTGCCAGTAGTGGACCCATAAATGCGAGACAGGGTGTCGGCGTTGGTGTTCTTGGAGCCAGGTCGAAAGGTGATGGTGAAATCGAACCTGGAGAAGAAGAGGGACCTTCGAGCCTGACGAGGATTTAAGCGTTTAGCAGACTGAATGTATTCCAGGTTGCGATGATCCGTGATTACCAGAAAAGGATGATGAGCTCCCTTTAGCCAATGTCTCTGCTCCTTGAAAGCCACCTTCATGGCTAAGAGTTCTCTGTTGCCGACATCGTAGTTTCTCTGCACAGCAGATAACTTGCATGAGTACAAGGCACAGGGATGAAGTTTGGCGGGAAGTCCTTGTCATTGGGAGAATACCGCACCATCTCCTGAGTCAGAGGCATCCACTTCCAGCACGAAGGGTCGAGTGGGGTCTGGATGATGGAGAATGGGGGCAGTAATGAAGCGATGTTTGAGGTTATTGAAGGCTTGACGAGCAGGAGGTGTCCAGTTACGTTTCTGGGCTTTACCACAGAGCAATGACATGAGTGGGGCAGCCACTGAGATGAAACCTTGGATAAATCATCTGTAGAAGTTGGCAAAACCAAGGAAGTGCTGATGTTCTTTGACTGACACAGGTAGTGGCCACTGCAGCACAGCTTGCACCTTGGAAGAGTCCATGGAGACCCCCTCGGGAGAGATGACATATCCCAGAAAAGAGATGGTAGGCTGATGAAACTCACATTTCTCTATCTTGGCATACAGTTGATTTTGGATGAGGCGGTTGAGCACCTCTCTGATGTGTTGAACGTGCTCATCGAGGGAAGAAGAGTATATAAGAATGTCATCTATATATACTATAACCCATTTGCCAATGAGATCACGAAATATGCTATTTACAAAGGCTTGGAAGACAGATGGACTGTTGGAAAGTCACGAAAGGCATTACCTGGTATTCGTAGTGGCCAGTGTGTGTAGAAAAGGCAGTCTTCCATTCATCCCCTTCCCGGATGCGAATTAAATTGTAGGCATTACAAAGATCCAGTTTGGTGTAGATCTTGGCTTCTCGTAACTGCTCTAACGCTGCTGGTACCAGAGGGATAGGATAGCAATATTTGATGGTGAGTTCAAGCCTCGATAGTCAGTGCATGGACGAAGACCCCCATCCTTCTTTCCTACAAAGAAGAAAGCAGCAGAAGCAGGAGAAGTGGATGGTCGAATGAATCCTTTTTCAAGAGATTCCGAAATGTACTCTTCCATGGCTTTATTCTCAGGTTCAGATAAGGGGTATATCCGTCTGCATGGAGGAGAGGAGCCAGGCAGAAGATCAATGGCACAATCGCAGGAACGGTGAGGAGGAAGTTGAGTAGCCTTGGCTTTGCTGAATGCCACCTGGAGATCCAAATAACAATGTGGTAGGATCGAACTCTCCTTTTCAGGGATGATCATCGTGGTGCTTACAGGAGGGAGAGAAATGGGTTCAGGAAGGTTGAGGCAAGCCTGGAAACAGGAAGCACTCCAACGAGTGATTTGTCCATCTCTCCAGGAGATCTCAGGGTTGTGAAGTCTCAGCCATGGCAGGCCAAGAACAATCTGGTTCTTAGGAGAGTGAGTGATGAGGAACTGAATTTCCTCATGATGAAAGAGTCCAACCTAAAGACGAATGGGTTGGGTGATTTGTTGAATCTTGCCAGAGCCCAGGGGTCATCTGTCTAGCACTGAGACATGTAAAGGAGGAACACATGGGAAAAAAGACATATTAAGACTCGTGGCAAGAGCCAGGTCAATGAAGTTACCTGCAGCCCCTGAATCTAAAATGGCAGACAATTGATGTTCACTATTTTGAACATGCAACATGACAGAAAGTTCAAACTGTTCAATAAGAATTAAGTTTGGAAGTTCTGAACTCACCGCCGCGTCCCCCTTCCTAGGGGGACGAGTTGGGCAGGCAGCCATTAAATGTCCCGACTGGTAGATACATAATCTCTCTCGGAGACGGCGTCGTCGTTCCTCAGAGGAGAGAGAAGAAAAAGACCCACTTGCATGGGCTCGTGATGACTGGTTGCAGCGATGTCAGAGTGAAGTAACTGTAGAGAACTAACTGGACGACGGGCTTTGATCAGATTATCCAGGCGAATGGCTAGTTTGATGAACTAATTGAGAAATCTCCCCTCATAATGACATGCTAGCTCAGATTGAACATCAGGATTAAACCCGACGGAACAACAGCTTCAAAGTGTCCTCCACCCACACAGTTTGCGCTGCTAGCGTGTGGAAAGATAAGGCGAATTCAGCAACAGACTTCTTCCCCTGTTTTAAACTCAACAGAAGTTCTCCTGGGTCCTTCCCACCCTCACAATGCTCAAAAACCTCCCATAAACGAGCTAGGAAGTGAGACAAGGAACCCTTTAAAATATTTTCATGACTCCAAACTGCCGTTGCCCAGTCTAGTGCTTTTCCTGACAGCAAGATACAATGAAGGAAACACAAGCTTCATCATTGGGATACATTAGAGGTAGTTGAGACAGAAAATCTCACATTGTAAGAGAAATCCTCGACACTTACTGGGTGATCCATCAAACTTCTCAGGAAGCGAGAGTCGAGGATAAACAACGGTTGCAGAGTGCGTTGTGCTGCAGACAGAGTTGTTAGTGGAAACCCCCTTCGAGATACTTGCGGGTTTGGCTGCATGGATTTAAAGAGTTCTTCCGTGATTGAGGTGAGCTTGCACAGCTGCTTGCGCTGAAACAAGCTTGTGTAACTGTCGGAAAGCTGCTGGATCTAAGTCTGGTGAAGTCTTCTGTAGTGAGGATGCTGAGGCAGGAGTGTTAAGATCCATATGCAGTTTTAATAACAGTATAAATAATAAAACAAAGTAACAAAACAATAGAGAAAACAAAAGGCAGGCAGTGGTTCGGTACACAGGGAGACAGTCCAGGAAGACTAACCAAGTAAATCCGATAGGCAGAAGGGTAATCCAGTAAACAGGCAATAAATCCACAAAACTCAAAAGCAGGCTGGGAAATATGAGAAACAGGCAGGAGTCAAAACACAGGGAAAACAGGATAGGTAAATAATGCTCAGAAATGTTGACAAGGCAAACAAGACTTCGCACTGAATGCGAGAAAACAGGGTACTTAAATAACCTGGCTCCTGCCGCCCACCATAAGATTGGCCGAGGAGGGGGGAGGAGGAGTCTCGTCCTTGTAGTCCACCGGAACCAATCCCATGTGGGCGTGTTTGTGCCACAGCTGAGCACACAGGGGCGGGGGGTCCGCCGCTGGAGTGCCATACCTGCAAAAATGGGACGGTGGATGGTGGTCATGACGACGGCCGTGCACACCGGACATGTGACCCAGGAAACGAGAAAACCACTCTTTTGTTGAACTTTTGGGTACCGCAGCCTCTTGGGAATGCGGCAGAAAATGAAACAAAGGATTCTCCTCCCGGCCCTACACCGAGAAGCAGGTCTCCTCGCCCCTGGGTCACCCGTCTCAGGGGTGCTTCGAAGCCTTCCTCGGGTTCTTAGCGGCCGGCCATGAGACGGGGGCGTCTGCTTCCTGCGTTGGGATCCACGCCAGGGCCGGGCCATGGGGGCGGGCTGCAGCGGAGCCGGTGTTGTTGCTGCAGGAGGACGACCCTGGCGATGAGCAGACGGGGTGCGGGGTCTTGAGCCGCGCCAGGGCAGGATGTGTTGTATGGCCTCCGTCTGCTGCTTCACCGGTGAGAACTGCTGGGCAAAGTCCTCGACGGTGTCTCTGAACAGGTCAACCTGGGAGATGGGGGCGTCAAGGAACCGTGCCTTGTCAGCCTCTTGCATCTCAACCAAGTTGAGCCAAAGGTGGCGCTCCTGGACCACCAGGGTGGACATCGCCTGCCCAAGAGACTGCGCCATGACCTTCGTCGCCCGGAGAGTGAGGTCAGTCGCTGAGCGCAGTTCCTGCATCAATCCCTGGTCAGAACTACCCTTGTGCAGTACTTTTAGCGCCTTGGCTTGGTGTACTTGCAGGAGAACCATGGCGTGCAGGGCGGAGGTGGCTTGTCCAGTGGCACCACAGGCCTTAGCCATCAGGGATGACGTAAACCTACAAGCCCTGGACGGGAGCTTTGGGTGCCCGCGCCAGGTGGTGGCGCTCTGCGGACACAAGTGCACCGCAAGCGCCTTATCCACCTGGGGGATCACCGAATACCCCCTGGCCACTCCACCATCGAGGATAGTGAGAGCGTGGGAGCTGAAAGACCAGGACCGGGCAGTAAAAGGTGCCTCCCACGACCTTGTCAGCTTCTCATGCACTTCCAGGAAGAAAGGAACGGGGGTGGGGTGTGGCCGTGGGTGGCGCCCCGAGCCCAGGAACCAATCGTCGAGCCGCAAGGGTTCAGGGGAGAGTGGAGGGTTCCACTCTAGCCTGACGCTCGCGGCCGCCCGGGAAAGCATGTCCGTCATTTCCGCGTCGGCCTGGGACTGGGCGACCATTCCCGAAGGAGGAAGCCCAGTCAAAGCCTCTGCGTCCGACTGGATGAGCACGCTCTCTGATCCAGCGCTCGATAACTCGTCATCTTTCTGGTCTCCGAACAAGAGGTCGAACTCGCCATGAGACGAGCTGGCGGTCTCGTCCGAGCGCCCAACCGGGGCAAGCGAGTGTGCTGGGGAATGGGAGGTCCGTGGGGGGATACCCGGCGGAGGTGGTGACATTGATGTCCCCAAATTGCCCCGAGTGCTAACTGGCATGGCCTCATACCCATAGGTAGAAGAACCGAGGTGGGGAGCCGCTGGGGCGGCTTGCTTTCTTACGAATGCAAGCCGTGACCGCAACGTTGCCATGGTCATATTCTCGCAATGAGGACTTGCTATTTTATATAAATATGTACATATTTTACTAGTTGGACTATTTCCAGACTTGCCAGCCAGGATTCAGAGTATTGTTAGTCCTAATAGGCAAGTTTTAGTTACATTTAAATGTTGTTTCGGCTAAAGCAGGTATTTAAATTGTATGCTGTATGATATAAATATCATATGTAATATGATATAAAAATAATAAGAATGTTTAGATTATATTTTAACTAATGTTCCCTATCTGTCACTCACTCGATGTTGTGTCGATGTAGTGACACTAGGGGTCACTCTTGGGAGCCCCAAACACCTCTGCTTTTTTGAAAAAAGTCCAATGAGTTGGAATTGGAGAGTGGAATTTGCATGCCACTCCCCCAGACATAGGGGTATAAAAGGAGGTGCCACTGGACAAGCCGCCTCCACCCTGCACGCCATTGCTCTCCTGCAAGTACGCCAAGCCAAGGCGCTAAAAGAACTGCACAAGGGTAGTTCTGACCCAGGATTGATTGATTAGGACTACAATTTAAATACCTGCTTTAGCTGAAACAACATTTAAATGTAACTAAAACTTGCCTATTAGGACTATCAATACTCTGAATCCTGGCTGGCAAGTCTTGAAATAGTCCAACTAGTAAAATATGTACGTTTATATAAAATATCATGTCAACTAATGTAAGTAAAGACTTACTCATCCGAAATTGTATACTTGGCTGGATCAAGTCGCTCTTCAAAATGCAAACGTTCATTGGAGTCCCGCTCTTCTTCTGAGGAAAAAGTGAACTCTTCCTCACCTGTGTAGCGTGCCATCTTCCAAATGCGTAGAAAAGTGAATGAATCTGATGATGAACTTGATGTTTTTTAAGGCATTGTTGGGGGCGTTTACCATTTGCATTGATCGCCTCAGCACATTACCGTATGAATAGCGCACTCTGCTGGTGGGTGTGATCACATTAGCGATAATTAGCTGAGCCGGAGAAACTGTACATCGCTTTGTTTCATACAGATTACATTCAGGAGAATATTTGTTTTAAATTTGAATTGTTATATTTAAAATTAGACATTTGTTTCATGTTTGTGTGATAAGTATTCGCGGAGTTTCAGTTAATTTTTGTGACGTGTTTCAGAAAGATGCTCGTGGAGACAGAGACGGCTGAAAGCGCACCCTGTTTATTTTCTTTATTTTACAAAAGCACAAGGTTTTGTTGTTATTGTGAGTGTACACAAATAAAAGTAAACACTTTATAGTCTCTAATGATGTCTTACACTTATCTGTATGCCCAAAAATGATGGAGTATTTTAAGTTGTTTCCGCTGTTATGAGGAAATAATCCAGCAGGACGCGCCGGCGCGTCCGTCGACCCCTGAGGATTAAAGATATCTTAATATCGGGTTACATTCTGCTTTAGAACAAACTTAACTTTTTTTTGTATCTTCATTTTTAAGGCCCTATATGGTTAAATCCCAGAGATATGGGGCTCATTTTCAGTGGTCAAAAACCAAATGTGGTCACATGGTATAAAGCTAATTGTCTTTTCCAACAAAACAAAGCTCTGAAGTACAAATAATTTTGAAACTAGAATTGTACATTTATTTATTCACATAAAAACAGCAATGTCAAAACCTAAAGTTGCCCCCCAAATTATTTTTTTAAATTGCATTGACAGTGAAAGGTGACTGAGGCTAACATTCTACCTATCCTTTTGTGTTCCACAGAAGAAGTGGAACAATGGTAAATTATAAGTATCACTTATGCAAGTAAACATACATATTATATTGCATATTAGGGGTGTGCAGCTAGCCATTATCTGTATTTGTATCTGTATCTGTTCATATGACAAAATTATCTATATCGGTCTCTGTATTTGGATAGAACCGGGTGTGGGCGGGGCTTAAACCAGAAGTGCATCAAAACTTAATGAAATGCAAATTTTTAAATGTTACTCTTACATTTATAGTTTTTATTAATAAAATATGCCTTGTATATGCCTTTTCATAATATTAGCCTAATAATAATAATATAATTATTATTATTATTATACAACTATTATTTAAAAAAAAGATATTATTCATTCTTTTTTTTATCTTGCCAGATGAAGCTGAATTTGTAGGCTACGTTAACTGTGGAATATGTTGTTAATTGTGGTTCCCTATCTGTCTCTCACTAGACGTTGTGTCGATGTAGTGACACTAGGGTTCACTCTTGGGAGCCCGAGACACCTCTGGTTTTTGATAAAAGCCCAATGAAAATTGGCGAGTGGTATTTGCATGCCACTCCCCTGGACATACGGGTATAAAAGGAGCTGGTATGCAACCAATCATTTAGATTTTCTCTTCAGAGCCAAATAGTCATGCTCACTGAGCTGAATACTACTGTTCATTCACTTCTGCTGGATCTGACAGCGCATTTCAGTGGCTTCTCCCCCCTCTGCACTGGTGCACTGCAGAGAATGCCCCTGGGCGCTTCGGCAGAACTAAAAGAGTATATTTCTCTAAAAGAGTATATTTCTCGAAAAAGAGCGGCACACACGGAACGTCTTTTTAAAGATGTGTCTTTCTAAAGATGCTTTTCCGATTGTGTGTTATTCCTGGTTGTGCTCGTTATCTCTCGCCTTCTGACGGTCACGATCACTGTCTTTCGTGTCTGGGCACTGCTCATGCGGAGACAGCGTTCATGGATGGTCATGTTCTCATTGTGAGGATATGTCCATGGCAACGTTGCAGTCGCGGCTCGCCTCGTAAGAAAGCAAGCCACCCCAGAGGCTCCCCGCCTCAGTCCTTTTACCCAAGGGTATGAGGCCAGCACGGCTAGCACTGGGGGAGATTTGCGGATCCCAGTGGGACCGCCTCTGCCAGGTATCCCCCCACGGACCTCCCATTCCCCAGCACGCTCGTCTGCCCCGATCGGGCTTCCGGATGTGTCCGCCGGCTCATCTCACGGCGAGTTCGACCTCTTATTCAGAGCCCGCGAAAGTGATGAGCTCTCGAGCGCAGCATCAGAGAGCGGGCTCATCCAGTCAGAAGCCTCAGCTGGGCTCCTCCCTTCGGGGACCATTGCCCAGTCACAGGCTGATGCGGAGATGATGACATGCTTTCCCAGGCAGCCACGAGCGTCGGCTTGACTGTAACCTGCTGATTGGTTCCTGGGCTCACGGTGCCGCTCAAAGCCATGCCCTGCCCCCGTTCCTTTCTTCCCGGAAGTGCATAAATAGCTGACAAGGTCGTGGGAGGCACTTTTTACTGCCCGGTCCTGATCTTTTCAGCTTCCCCGCCCTCACTACCCTCGATGGTGGGGCGGCCAAGGGCTATTCAGCAATCCCCCGGTGGATAAAGGCGCTCACAGTGCACCAATGTCCGCAGAACGCCGCCACCTGGCGCGGGTGCCCAAAGCCCCCGTCCAAGACCTGTAGGTTTACATCGTCTCTGACGGCCA
The DNA here is from genome assembly GCF_019703515.2 of Myxocyprinus asiaticus. NCBI lineage: Eukaryota > Metazoa > Chordata > Actinopteri > Cypriniformes > Catostomidae > Myxocyprinus > Myxocyprinus asiaticus. The sequence goes on from NC_059351.1 coordinate 23,064,792, forward strand.
AGGCCTACGGTGCCGCTGGACAAGCCACCTCCGCCCTGCATGCCATGGCTCTCCTGCAAGTCCGCCAAGGCACTAAAGGAACTGCACGAGGGTAGTTCCGCCCTGGATTGATGCAGGAACTGCGCTCAGCGACCGACCTTGCTCTCCGAGCGACGGAGGTCACGGCGTGGTCTCTCGGGCAGATGATGGCCACACTAGTGGTCCAGGAGCACCACCTTTGGCTCAACCTGGTCGAGATGGGCGAGGCCGACAAGACACGGTTTCTTGCTGCCCCCATTTCCCAGGCAGGCCTATTCGGTGACACCGTCGAGGACTTTGCCCAGAACCCGTGAAAGGCTTCAAAGTGCCCTTGAGACGGGCAACCCAGGGACAACGAAACCCGCTGCTCTGGAGCTGGTAAGCAGATCTCCATCTTTTTGTTACCTTTTGCATTTAATTGCGCTGCATGCCCAAGTGGCTGCAGTACTCAAGATCTCAGCAAGAGCGGTTTCCTTGTTCCCTGCATCACGTATCCAGTGTGCACGGCCGTCATCACGACCGCCGTTCACCACTCTATTTGGCAGTTTGGCGATCCAGCGGCAGTCTCCCGCCCCTGAGCACCCAGCTGTGTCACAAATCCGCCCCCGATGTGACAGTCTCCACGGGTCACGAGGACAGGCCTCTTCCTCCCCCATCCCAGGCTGTTCTGGGGGCGGTCACAAGGAGCCAGGTAAGTGCTTCGATGTCCTTAGACTCAGCGCCGCCACGACGTGGTGTGGCACCTCGAGCTCTGCCCCGCCGCGAAGCCCCACCTGCCGGTACGTCCGATGACGTTGTCCCTTTGGTCCCCTTTGCGCAGAACTTGGACGCATGGCTTGCGCTTTCCAATCCGTCGCGAGGGCTGGTCTGGACCGTCCAACTCGGCTGCGCGATTCACTTCGCCAGGCATCCGCCCAGGTTCAGCGGTGTCCACTTCACCTTGGTGAAGGACGAAAATGCTGCTACCTTGCGTGGAGATCGCTACCCTCCTACGGATTGGCGCGATAGAACCTGTCCCTCCAACCGAAATGAAGAAGGGGTTTTTCAGCCCCTACTTCATTGTACCGAAAAAAGGCGGTGGGTTGCGGCCAATCTTGGACCTGTGAGTTCTGAACTAGGCTTTACACAGACTCCTGTTCAAGATGCTGACGCAAAAACACATTCTGGCGAGTGTCCGGCGTCAAGATTGGTTCGTGGCAGTAGACCTGAAGGATGCGTACTTCCACATCTCGATCATTCCTCGACACAGACCCTTCCTGCGGTTTGCGTCCGAGAGTCAGGCGTATCAGTACAAAGTCCTCCCTTTCGGCCTGTCCCTGTCTCCTCGCATCTTTACGAAGGTTGCAGAGGCTGCCCTTGCCCCGTTAAGGGAGGTGGGCATTCGCATTCTCAACTATCTCGACGACTGGCTAATCCTAGCTCATTCTTGAGACATGTTGTGTGCACACAGTGACCTGGTGCTCTCACACCTCAGCCGACTAGGGCTTCGGGTCAACTGGGAAAAGAGCAAGCTCCTCCAGGTTCAGAGCGTCTCTTCTCTCGGTTTGGAGTTGGACTCGAACAAGCGTGCCCAGTCGGTGCTGGCCTGTTTGAAGGCTTTCAAACAGAAAACAGCGGTTCCACTGAAACTTTTTCAGAGGCTCCTGGGGCATATGGCATCCTCAGCGGTGGCCACCCCGCTCGGGTTGATGCATATGAGGCTGCTTCAGCACTGGCTTCAGACTCGAGTCCCGAGATGGGCATGGTGCCACGGGACACATCGCGTGGCCATCACGCCGGTCTGTCACCATCTTTTCAGCCCTTGGACCGACCTCTCGTTTCTACGTGCGAAGCCATTATCTGTATTTGTATCTGTATCTGTTCATATGACAAAATTATCTATATCGGTCTCTGTATTTGGATAGAACTGGGTGTGGGCGGGGCTTAAACCAGAAGTGCATCAAAACTAAATGATATGCCCATTTTTAAATGTTACTCTTACATTTATAGTTTCTATTAATAAAATATGCCTTGTATATGCCTTTTCATAATAATAATAATAATAATAATTATTATTATTATTATTATTATTATTATTATTATTAAACTCTTTATTTGGTTCTGGTGTTTCAGTAATTGGCCTTATTTACATTTGGCATTGCTATTTGATGAAGGAGCAACATGGAAGTAAATTATAGCAAGTTTAACACATAAACAGTATGATTTGGCTTTTGTCATAAGGGTGTAAGCTGTTTGTCTATTTAGACTCAATAAGTGCTTGAGAAAATACTTATGTGTAACTTATATGTAGCTTATGTGTTATGTGTAGGCAGCTCAGTGTGTGTTAGATAGCAATTTTTCTCATGAAATTTCATTGTTGAAGAAATGAATCCTGTTCTAGATTTGCTGCATCATCTCTTTGATATACGAACAATAAAACACCAAAGTATATTGGAATATATTATATTCTAATATTTTCTATTTGTCTTTAAAATGTTTTGAAAATTTGACACTATATTGGCATTTTTGTAGATCCATTTTTTGATAGATATGAGTGCCAGGTCGTTAAAGACCCAAGGTAATAATGCTTGGCGAAACCCCCATGCATTTAAGGGTTAAACTGCTTTATTTCAGTCAACCTTGTACGATTTTAACCCAGCATGCAGTTAACACAAGGTCTCCTAGCAAACTTACTGAGGTGAAATTGGCACAGAAATACAGGAAGTTGTCAATGAAAGGTGAAGCACAAGGTGGTCTTTTATTGGTTTTGAAAAGTTACTAATCCACACCGCAAACAAGCTTGGAGAGTAGCTTTATCCTGACACTTTTAGTGTTACCTAAAGTAAATAATGTTTTTATTTATCTGCTCGCTTATCACTGCATTTGTGTTGACAGTTAATTTCACCGGATCAAAGAGTCTGCTTGCCTGTCCAAAGAAAGTATGGCAAATGGTATGCAGGAAAGCCTTTAGACCATCTTCAAACTGCCGTAGCTAGACCTTTTACTGTCCGTGGAGATTAACCTTTCCAACACCAGTGACACAATTCTCCATTTTTGTACAGAGCTCTCTGGAAGTTCTAAAAACTAGAGACAAAATTGTCACTGACACATGTCCATGATTGACTTTTAAGAGTGGGACAAGAGAGGCCGGCGCTCAATAAACTGTTATTGTGGAGCCCACTTGAATTTAAAGTGTTTTGATCCTTACTTGTACAGGTCTGCCTTAAGTGTTTAAAGAATAGTATTTCTTTTCTCCTTTGGAAACAAAACAAGCATTTTTAGAGAATCTTCACACAGCTTTTTCCATGCAACTAGTGCTATATTGACCATTTCTGTCAAGCACCAAAAAGGACTCATTTGATTTACTCCAAGTCTTATCTACCCAAACATATCAGTTCTTAAAGGAACAGTTCCCCCAGAACCGGGGGGGCTGGGTAGCTCAGCGAGTACTGACACTGACTACCACCCCTGGAGTCACAAGTTCGAATCCAGGGCATGCTGAGTGACCCCAGCCAGGTCTCCTAAGCAACCAAATTGGCCCGGTTGCTAGGGAGGGTGGAGTCACATGGGATAACCTCCTCGTGGTCGCAATTAAGTGGCTCTCGCTCTCAATGAGGTGCGTGGTAAGTTGTGCATGGATCGCGGAGAGTAGCATGATCCTCCAAATGCTATGAATCTCCTCGGTGTCATGCACAGCGAGCCACATGATAAGATGCGCGCATTGACTGTCTCAGAAGCAGAGGCAACTGAGACTTGTCCTCCGCCACCCGGATTGAGGTGAGTAACCGCGCCACCACGAGGACCTACTAAGTAGTGGGAATTGGGCATGCCAAATTGGGGGAGAAAAGGGGGATAATAAAATTAAAAATAAATAAGAAAAAGAATGGGGACTGGAGCTTTCAAGCTTCAAATGGACACAAACGCACCACAGAATGTACATAACAGTAGTCTGCACGATTTGTGTGCCATATTCAAAATGTTCTTAAGCCATAAAACAATATGACGGTAAGTGGAAATTTTGAATTCACAACCCAGTTCAACATGAACACATTTATATAAAAAAAATATTTCTTAAAAGCAGTAAAGGGAAATTTATGAACAGTTAAGAAATGTGACTATTTAAAATGAATGAGTACTATTGATAGTGATGATGTACTGTATTTGCTGGTATTATGAAAATCGTAAAAAAGATATATATATATATATAATAATAATAATAATAATAATACATTTGTATGTAGTATAATTGGTATACCACAAATACCAGAAGCTAAAAATCATTTGGAATAGATTATCTATGGTTTACTGAATATGCTCCAATGTTTAAATTCATTTTAACAACTAATGCCCAGTGTTGCAATTTTGCTACACAAAATCTTTTTATAAAATTTATGAAAGTTTATATTTTTGGAAGTTGCACTTTTTTATTTTTTTATTTATTAATTATTATTATTATTATTATTATACACCGATCAGCCACAACATTAAAACCATCTGCCTAATATCGTGTAGGTCCCCCTCGTGCCGCCAAAACAGCTCTGACCCGTCGAGGCATGGGATCCACAAGATCTCTGAAGGTGCCCTGTGGTATCTGGCACCAAGACTTTAGAAGCAGATCCTTTAAGTCCAGTAAGTTGCAAGGTGGGGCCTTCATGGATCGGACTTGTTGGACCAGCACATCCCATAGATGCTCAGTCGGATTGAGATCTGGAGAATTTGCCAAGTCAACACCTTGAACTCTTTGTCATGTTCCTCAAACCGTTCCTGAACAATTGTTGCAGTGTGGCAGGGCGCATTATCCTGCTGAAAGAGGCCACTGCCATCAGGGAATACAGTTGCCATGAAGAGGTGTAAGTGGTCTGCAACAATCTTTATGTAGGTGGTACGTGTCAAAGTAACATCCACATGAATGCCAGGACCCAAGATTTCCCAGCAGAACATTGCCCAGAGCATCACACTGCCCCCGCTAGCCTGCCCTCTTCCCATGGTGCATCCTGCTGCCATCTATTCCCCAGGTAAACTTGTGATTCACCAGACCATGCCACCTTCTTCCATTGCTCCATGGTCCAGTTCTGACGCTCATGTGCCCATTGCAGGCACTTTCGGTGGTGTACAGGGGTCGGCATGGGCACTCTGACCAGTCTGCGGCTATGCAGCCCCATATGCAGCAAGCTGCGATGCATTGTGTGTTCGGACACCTTTCTATCATGGCCAGCATTATGTTTTTCAGCAATTTATGCTACAGTAGCTCTTCTGTGGGATCAGACTAGACGGGCTAGCCTTCGCTCCCCATGCACATCAATGAGCCTTGGGTGCCCACAACCCTGTCGCCGGTTCACCAGTTGTCCATCCTTGGACCACTTTTGGTAGGTTCTAACCACTGCATACCGGGAACACTCCACAAGACCTGCCATTTTGGAGATGCTCTGACCCAGTCGTCTAGACATCACAATTTGGCCCTTGTCAAAGTCACTCAGATCCTTACACTTGCCCATTTTTCCTGCTTCCAACACATGAAATTCAAGAACTGACTATTCACTTGCTGCCTAATATATCCCAACCCTTGACAGGTGCCATTGTAATGAGATAATCAATGTTATTCACTTCACCTGTCAGTGGTTTTAATGTTGTGGCTGATCAGTGTATATACACAGTATATAAGTACATTCTAAACCATTAGAAATTAGTGTTTGTTCATAGAATGAGACGCAACATCCCCCTACAGATCATGGATCACCAGCAAAGTTGCAGGATCCTTTTCTCTTTTCTAAACATTTTTAAAGGCTATGTCAGTAACCATCAGAGGAGTAAAAAATTTAATATAAGAAGGAAAAATGCAACCTCAGAATCACGCTTGTCACAAACACGATTGCTACCTCATTTCATCGCATGATGTGAACCTGGGTCATCCACACTGCTGATGTAACGCTCTTCAGGGAGAAGGTGAACATACTGAAGCTAATGCAAAAATGTCTGATAGAAGATGCCACTTGTCAGTGAGTCGGCATAATGTGGATGATCCTAGGGTACTGGAACTCTCAGATACAACACACCGACTTCCCGTGTGATCATATTGGTTGGATATTGTGGCCAGGGCCGTAGCTAGTTGGGTGAAAGGTGATAACTATTCTAGGGGCCCAAAGGTTGAGTAGAGGAGGGTGCTCTGCACACAGCCCTGTGGAACACCAGTGCTCAGTATGAGGGTGGAGGAGTTGTGGTTGTTAAGCCTAACAGACTGTGGTCTGTTAGTAAGGAAGTCCAGGGTCCAGTTACAGAGGGAGGTGCTAATACCAAGGTCAGTGAGCTTGGAGATCAGCTTAGATGGAATGACAGTATTAAATGTGGATCTGAAATCAGTGAATAGCATCTTGACATAGGAATTGCTGTTGTTCAGCTGGGTCAGGGCAGAGTGAAGAGCTGAGGTGATGGCGTCCTCAACTGACCTGTTGGGTGGATCCAGTGTTGGGGACAGGAAGGTTTTGAAGTGCGACAGAATCAGCCTCTCAAAACATTTGGCAATGATGGGGGTAAGAGTGACAGGGCAGAAGTCATTGAGAGCTGAGGCTTCATCATGTTTAGGCACAGGTACAATGGTAGTAGTTTTGAAGCAGAAGCGGACAACTGCTTTGGCCAGGGACAGATCGAAAATGTCAGTGAAGACCCTAAGTATACGGCCTGGGATGTCATCAGGGCCAGCAGCTTTGCATGCATTCACACTGCTCAGGGTGGAGCACACATAACCGGTGGAGAATGAGTGGAACGTCATCGGGTTGCAACTTGGCTTTGATGGAAGGTACCGAGCTCTCCTGATCAAAGTGAACACAGAAATTATTGAGCTCATCCAGGAGGAAGGTGTTGCTGATTGGAGTGGATGTATTGGTTGGTTTGTAAATTGTGAGTGTCTGAATGCCTTTCCACATGCGTTGTGGATCATGGCAAGTAAAGTTGTCCTCACTCTGCAGTTTGTACCTGTGTTTGGCTTCCCTGATACCCCTCTTCAGGTTTGCCCTGGCAGATATGTAGGCTTCCCAGTCTCCAGATCTGAAAGCAGTGTCTCATGACTTCAGTAGGAGGTGTGATTCTCTACTCATCCAGGGCTTCTGATTTGGGTATGTTTTGATTTCCTTATGGCTAGTGACTGAGTTGACACTTTCATTGATGTTATCAAGAACATATTCACAGTGGGTTTCACACATTTGGTGGTGGGGGTGTATTTAGGTTGAAGAAATATGGAAAGGTGATCAGAATGTCCAAGATGGGGTAGGGGAATGGATTTATAAGCTTCAGTTACATTTCAGTACACTTGATCCAAGGTATTGTCTCCTCTTGTGGGGCAGGAGACGTTTTTATGAAATTTAGAAAGTACGATCTTCAAATTGGCATGCTTGAAATCGGCAGCAGCAATAAAGGTACCAGCTGGTTACCGTTACACTAGCGTAACATTAGCATTCGGAGGAAAATTCACTGCAGTGTTAAAGTGCACGTAAATTCACAAGGCAGATAAAAAGGTCTGCATTTATTAATGAGGCATTCAAGATCAGCAGAACAGTGGGATTCAGTAATAACGGCATCAGTGCACCAAGCTTTAAGTAAATGCAAACACCCCCACCTTTGTCTTTACCTAATTCAACTGCAGTTTTTTCAGCCTTGAAGATGTTATGTCTCTTTAGCTCAATCGCATTGGTTGGAATGCTGCTGTTGAGCCAAGTTTCTGTGAAAAAGTCCATCAACTTTTTCTGCATAATCCAGAGTCGAAGTTCATCCATCTTGTTTGCCAGAGACCAAACAGTGGTGAGGAATATGCTAGGTAGTGCTGTTCAGTGCGGATTTAGCTTTAGCCTCGCCCCAAACCTCCACGCTTACCCCGTCTTTGTTTACGGTCTCAGCGCCGGCTACTTCCGGACGGACTGGCTGGTTCACTCGAGTGTGGTGTCCTTACTATATCTGGTGGTAGATGATGATAGTTGAGTATTTCATCCAATACAGTGCCTGTGTAGCAGAGTTTTATATCCAAGAAAGTGTGCCGACTGTATGAAGTAGTTGCTTGGTTGTATCGAACAACTAGATTGAAAAACACTATGAAAAATATTACTAATTTGCTAAAGCTGGTGAGATGCTGAGCCTCGCGAGGTATACGTGCCACCATCTCGATGCCTAGTGGCGTCTTGTGGCTGTGTAGTGTAATATTTCTACATTAAATTGCTTAAATACAAATGATATCAGAGTTTTCATTAATTGCTACAATTCAAGGTGCTGTAAGCAATTTTTTCATGGAAAAATATGCAAAAAAATTTCCTACTCCCTTAACCTTTTCGCACATATGTTCCATTTTTCTGACTGTCACCCCCCGGCGTGAGTTTTTTTATGCACTTGAAATTAAATGTAACAACATTTAACCGTCTAAATTCCATCCGGACGCAACAAGCCAATCACAAGGCATTTTGCAGTTACATGACACTCCACAGCTAGCGCGCCAGGAGAACAGAATGTAGGTGAGTAAACGAGGACACATTTAGCTTTATTTTCAATTCAAAACCTCTAAAAATTAAAAATATCTATAAGCTATAATAAACATATTACCCAACAGTGTATATTGACATTATTCTCACTTTACTTGAGCCTTGAATTTCGATGGTTCGTGGGGTTTTACAGCCAACGCACATGGGAGGGATCAACATTGGTGAGTAAATGTTAAGTTTCATTTCCACTTCAAAACCTCCAGAAAACATGCATAGACTATCATAAATGCATGACTTAAAGATGTTTGTCCTACATATACAGTCCTGTAATTCGTTATGACAATAGTTTTGTCATACTGTACAGTGCCATCATGTCCTTTCACTGCCTTTGTAATCTATTTGGCAATGCTCTGCTTAGCACATTGCAGCGTTTATAACTGTTTATTTTGCTGTGTTTACTCATGCTCACTTTGATGAAGTTCTTGTTTTAGGATTTTTAATAGGATATACTTTTCAGCTAAAGTTACGGTAGAATTGCATTGGTATTGATTATAGTACTGAACATAATATTACAGCAATGAAGCCAGACATTGTCTTTATTCACGATTAACTGCTCATACTGTATGTTTCACCATGAAGGGAAAATCCTATGTGATGTGATTTAAATTTTATTAAATGTATCATTAACAATAAAATATTATGATTGTAAGTAAATAATATGAATAAATAATAACATTGCCTTCTCTTTTGCAGTCTCAATAAGGTTTCAGGATGTGGTACTCCACAAAAACATGGGCTAACACATAAGGGAGTGTTGCACAGCTCTCATGTACTTGATGAGTACCTTACTACTTTACTACTCTGCTTTCTATTTGGCCATTTTGCAGGTTATCATAGTAATTCAAATCCTATTTGCCCCCACAATACCACAGGCCCTGTAACATTGCTGGGAGAATGTGAGACTGGTATACCAGTATCCTTCCTCACATAAGGCTGCGGTAAGGTCATTACATCAGACACAAAGATCCCAAGCCCCTCATAATGGTGAATGTCTCTGGTGGATCCGATATAAATAATAATGTATTGCAAATACTCAGTGTGCATGTCACAGGCACAGAATTATAATGTGAAATCTGTTTCTTTTTGCAGGTATAAACTGATGAAATTCCAGCCTACCCTTCCACTTCATCACAGATTCATCCATGTAGAGTTATGTTTGTGGAACAAAATCACGCTAAAAGGAGTGTTATTCACTTGTAAGTTGTAAATGTCCTGAGTCTGCATGATGTGAAGTACTATGTTACTTGGCTCTACTTTATCAAGAGGCATAATTAATGACATATTGAATAACTATGAAATGTTAACAGTTTTATTACAGTTATGGTTAAACAAAAACACAAAAACACAAATTTCATAGACCATAATTTCAAATAAGAACTACTTTCAAATTTCATAAAAAAATAAATAAAATAAAAACAATATACATATAATAATATTTATTAAGCAGTATGAAATAACATTAAATATTAAACAACCTTTTATAGGTTCAATAATGTCTGAGTGTGTGGTACTCCTCAAAGCATGGAGTAACACACAAGGGAGGGTTGCACGGCACACACATGTATTTTGTAAGGTGCCTCTCCTTTGTCTTCCATGTGCTGGAGAGCCAGACCTTGCAGTGCTCCCTGATCCTGCTGCCCTTGGAAGAGTTTTGAGGAAATTCAGAGGGGAAATGCCTGGCTGTCTGGGGCAGGACGGCACCCACTGCACCAGTACAGTGGTGAACTGTGCTCCTCAAGCAGCCCTCTCATTAGGTTGATCCTGAATTGCAGGGAATCAGTGGTGTGCCCTATCAATAGCAAGGAGTTAAAATATTAAGAAGAGGTTCTGAGATTACAAGGAATACCTCTTTAAAGAGCTTGGTTGATATTGGATCTAACATTCATGTTGTGGCTTTTGATGTTTCGATAAGTTTTGTTAGCTCTTCATGACCTATGATAGCGAAGGATTGAAGTCGCACGTGAGGAAAATTATGAGACACTGTTTTCTGAGGTACTGTGACAGATGATTGCATAATTCCAATTTTATTTCTGATTATTTCAATTTTATCAGTAAATAAATTCATGAAGTCATTACTCTTGTGCTGCGACAGAACATCTGGTTCTGTTGAGGCTTTATTCCTAACCAATTTAGTCACAGTACTGAATAAACACCTAGGAATGTTGTGGTTATTTTTTATGAGTTTGCTCAAATATATAGCTTTTAGTGCCTGACTGTAGCTACAGACACTATCCTTCCATGAACCGTGAAATACCTCTAATTTTGTATTCTTCCACTTGCGCTCAATTTTCCGAACTGCTCTCTTGAGAGCATGAGTGTGATCATTGTACCATGGTGCAGGGCTTTTTTCTTAAATTTTCTTTAATCAAAGCGGGGCGACGCTATCAAGAGTGCTAGAGATGACTGTATTTATATTTTCTGTTATTTCATCAAGTTCTTCTAGGCTTTGGGGTTTACTGAGTGTATGTGATAGATTTGGAAGATTATTAGTGAAGCTATCTTTAGTGGTTGAAAGAATAGTTCTACCTGAACGATAGCATGGTGTAGATTGAGTAACATTAGCTGATCGCAGCATACAAGAGACGAGGTAATGATCCGAGATGTCATCGCTCTGCGGCAGAATTTCTATAGTATCAACATCAACTCCATATGACAGAATTCAATCTAGCTTATGATTATGGTGATGAGTTGGTCCTGTTACATTTTGTCTAACTCCAAGAGAGTTGAGAATATCGATAAATGCTAATCCCAATGTGTCATTTTCATTATCTATGTGAATGTTGAAGTCACCAACAATTAAAGCTCTATCTACAGTAACTACAAGATCTGATAAAAAATGTGCAAATTCACCAAGGAAACCAGAGTAAGGACCAGGTGATTTATGTACTGTAGCAAGGGTAAAAGATGACAGAGTTTTTTTATTTATATCTGATGGTGTCTCATAAAGCATTATAAGTTCAAAAGACTTAAATTTATATCCTGTCCTCTGAGTAATACCAAAAACTTCACTGTAAATTGTAGCAACACCTCCTTGACCCTTCAGATGAGGCTCATGTTTATAACAATAACCTAGGGGAGTAGATTCATTTAAACTAATATATTCATCCAGTTTAAGCCAGGTTTCAGTCAAACAGAGCACATCCAAACGATGATCTGTAATAATTTCATTTACAATTAGTGCTTTGGTAGAAAGAGATCTAATGTTTATTAGCCCTACCTGCATATGATGTTTATCTATAATTGTATTGTTTTATTCAAGTTTGACCTTAATCAGATTTTTTCTAAATGATTTAGTGAGAGTTTTGTGTTTGGTAGTTCAGGGAACAGACACAGTCTCTATGTGATATCTAGGTGATACAGTTTCTATGTGTTGTAGTTTATGTGACCTGTGTGACATCTCAAGGCAGCTAGCAGACGTTCGGATTAACCAGTTTGTCTGCTTCCTGACCTGGGCCCCAGTTAGTCAGATACTATCATTATTTAGATTATGAGCCAAGTTAATAGAGAGGAGAGCGGCACCTTCCCAGGAGGGTTGGAGTCCATCTCTCTTTAGCAGGTCAGGTCTACCCCAAAAACTCCTCCAATTGTCTATAAATCCTATTCTGTTCTCCAGACACCACTCAGACATCCAACCATTCAGTGACACTAATCTACTATAAACCTCATCACCACAACGAGCAGGTAGGGGGCCAGAGCATATTACAGTGTCTGACAAGGTTTTTGCAAATTCACACACCTCTTTAACATTATCTCTATTGATTTCTGACTGGTGAAGCCGGACATCATTAGTGCCGACATGAATAACAATTTTAGAAAATCTAGGCATTAGCATTAGCCAGCACTTCTAAATTTGATCTTATGTCAGACACTCTGGCACCCGAAATGCATTTAACAATAGTGGCTGGAGTCTCTATTTCCACATTCCTTACAATAGAAACACCAATAACAAGGGCTCTTTCAACATGATTCTAAGTGGGTGCATCACTGAGTGGAGAGAATCGACTGGAAACCCTAACAGGAACAGGAGAGTGGTGTCACTTTGCTGAGCAAGTATGCTGCTGAGACATCACCCAAATGCCCTGCTGCGGGGGCTCTACAGCCGGAACCAAAGTGTGTGTGTTGCTCTCTATACTGCCCGCATCCAAAACAGTACCTACCGGCTTCTCTTTCTCACTGACCTCCACTAGCGTTCAGGTGCATATCTCTAACTCATTAACCTTCTCCGTCAGCCTGACTAACTCCTTACATTTATCACATGTGAATCCCTCACTGCTGACAGAAGAAGCTATTGTAAACATGTGACACACAATGCAGGAAGAAATAACATGAGCGGATTCCATGACTTATCACAATTGATTGTTGTTATTGTTTGATGTTGCTGAGCGGTGAGGGTTTAAGATCGATGCGAATTCCTCACGCAATTATTTGTTGTTATGGTTGTTCTTGATAAATGGTGCTTTGAGATCAATGCAATAATCTGTGTAACACAGAGGAGAAAAACGGGTGCACACTGTACAATGCATGCAGTTTAATCGTGATAAAAACAGAAAGCGGATGCATGCGGAAAATGCACGCAGTTGAATTGTGATAAGAGAATAATGCGGGAGGAAACCCGATGCGCCCTGAAAAATGGCAGATGTTAAGGATTAAAAGCTGAAAACAGATAGATAAGTGATGCTAAAAAAGCTAGCAGGCTACAAATACAAACTCAATCTAGGCGCCAGCAGCAACAGGTAAAATACACACAGATGAAACAGTAGAAAAGCAGAAAAAACAGAAACATGCGGTAAAATGACAAAGGAAAAAACGATGAATGTATGAGAATAAGAATAAGCAATGCTAAGCAAGCTAGCAGGCTACAAACACTCGTGCAGTGTGCCGTCAGCAACTGGAACAGGAAATCCAGTTTTTATTTCATTAATATCTTTAATCCTTTGACACGTACGATCACACTGGTTTGATCATTCCAGAGTGGTCCCTGGGGCATAGGATCACCCCGGTATGATTAGAACGTTCGTGTCTAGCGTCATTAACTGACAAATTTTAAAATTTGAATCTGTTTTAGTGCTGTTTAGCTGCCACGGCTACAGAGAGGGACTGGCTAAGTTCTTTCCATGCTGAAAACAGCTGCTTGAACAATTCAACAACAGGATATTTAGTTCATGTTACAGCCATTCAAACTAACACAGAAGAATACAAACTTACTGCTCAATCCTCAAACTTTGTATAATCACAGCAAAACTAACTGAGAAACTCACCATATCAGCTGTCATACTGATTAGCTGCTACATAGAAAGAGACTGGCTAAGCACTGGTCATTTAGATGTCTAAAACAGCTGCTAGAACAGTCTTTTTAACCATAGAATATTTTTATTTTATGTTAAAAACATTCAAACAAACACAGAAAAATACAAGTTTACTGTCCATATCCACACACTGTGTATACTCGTGGCAAAACTAAGAAACTTACCAAATCTGCTGTCATGCTGCTGCTGCTACGGAGAGAGAGACTAGCTAAGTGCTTGTCATTTATGTCTGAAATAGCTGATCAAACAGTCTTTTCAAACAAATGATAAAATAAATGTATGTAACGGGCATTCAAATAAACACAGAGGTATTAGAATACAAGTTTACTGCGCATATCTACACATTGGTATATGACAGTAGCAAAAATAACTGAAAACATCCTGGTTACTTGCGTAACCTCCGTTCCCTGATGGAGGGAATGAGATGTTGTGTCAATGTAGTGACACTAGGGGTTTTATTTACACAATTGCCACAGAAAAAGATTTCTGCTTTTAAAAGAAAACAATTAACAGATGAGATGATCAGAGAAATTTTTTTTTTTTAATTCTGAAGATGTCTTAGCCACTGCTTCATCCACTTCAAGGAGGTGGAGGAGGTAAGCTCTTCCTGCTGGAGGGCTACAAGCATTTTCTTTTATAATTTTTTTTTTTTAACCCCTTAAAGTCGGACCCCATCTGCATCTCCCACAGAGGTCTAGTGTTTGAAAATGTTTATAACAGAGGAGCTTGTTGAGGAGATCAGTAAAAAAAAAAAGAAATGCTACGCCACAGAACAGCTGGAGAAAACACCACCTGGAGTAAAGGCTGGCAAAGTGGGTTCTGAATAATGTAAATGAGATTGAGATTAATGTAACTGAGCTTATATTGTGTGATGTACTCACTGGTTACACTGGATCCACCACCAACATCCGTCGTCATGTCCTTACTGGCCCCTTACTATCCTTAGGACATGTCCCAAGAAACTTTAAAATGGCAGTTATCAAACCGCTTATTAAGAAGACACAACTTGGGGGCCTGGGTAGCTCAGTGGTAAAAGACGCTGGCTACCATCCCAGCGTTCGCTAGTTCGAATCCCAGGACGTGCTGAGTGACTCCAGCCAGGTCTCCTAAGCCACCAAACTGGCCCGGTCCCTAGGGAGGGTAGAGTCACATGGGGTAACCTCCTCATGGTCGCTATAATGTGGTTCGTTCTCGGTGGGGCACGCGGTGAGTTGAGCGTGGATGTCACGGTGGATGGCGAAGCCTCCACATGCGCTATGTCTCCGTGGCAATGTGCTTAACAAGCCACGTGATAAGATGCATGGGTTGACAGTCTAAGACGCGGAGGCAGCTGGGATTCGTCCTTCACCACCCGGATTGAGGCGAATCACTACGCGACCATGAGGACTTAAAAGCGCATTGGGAATTGGGCATTCCAAATTGGATGAAAAAGGGGAAAAAATCCCCCCCCCCCCAAAAAAAAGAAAAAAAAAGAAGAAGCCACAACTTGATCCTGGAGAACTGGCTAATTATAGACCAATTTCAAATCTCCCGTTTATATCGAAAATACTAGAAAAGGTAGTATCCTCCCAAATATGTTTATTTCTACAGAGAAATAGTATATATAAACAATTTCAGTCAGGATTTAGGCCTCATCACAGTACAGAGACTGCACTTATCAGAGTTACAAATGACTTGCTATTATCATCTGATTGCGGCTGCATTTCACTTCTAGTGCTTTCAGATCTTAGTGCTGCATTCGACACGATAGATCACGACATACTCTTGAATAGGCTAGAGAATTATGTTGGCATTTGTGGAGTTGCATTAGCATGGTTTAGGTCCTATTTAGCAGACCGCTACCACTTTGTCTATGTAAATGAGGAATTGTCAAACCAAACAAAAGTATGAATAAAGTATGGAATGCCACAGGGATCAGTTTTAGGGCTTCTGCTTTTCTCCTTGTATATGCTTCCCCTGGGAGATATTATCAGGAATCGTGGAATAAGTTTCCACTGTTATGCCAATGATACCCAACTTTATATTTCTTCAAAACCTGATGAGATTTCATAATTCTCCAAATTAGCAGAGTATATCAGTGAAATAAAAGATTGGATGGCCAGAAATTTCCTTCTACTCAATTCCGACGAAACAGAGGTACTAATTATTGGACCAAAAACCTCTATAAACAAGCTGCTAAAATATAATTTAACTCTCGATGAATGTACTGTTACATCGTCTTCAACAGCAAAGAACTTAGGTGTTATATTTGATACCAATCTGTCCTTTGAAAATCAAATTACCAATGTTTGTAGAACAGCATTATTCCACCTAAGAAATACTGCTAAATTACGACACATGCTCTCTGTTGCTGATGCCGAAAAACTAATTCATGTGTTCATGACCTCAAGACTAGTTTATTGTAATGCATTACTGGGAGGATGTCCAGCAAGATCAATAAATAAACTTCAATTGGTTCAAAATGCAGCAGCCAGAGTGCTGACTAGAACCAAGAAATATGATCATATTATCCCCATTTTATCGTCGTTACATTGGCTACCTGTTAAATTTCGTATTATTTTTTTAATTCTGTTAACTACATACAAAGCTTTGAATGGTCTAGCTCCGCAGTACTTAAGTGACCTTCTACCACGCTATATTCCATCACATTCATTACGATCGCAAAACTCTGGCCTGTTAATAGTTCCTAGAATATCAAAATCCACAAAAGGAGGTAGATCTTTTTCATATTTGGCTCCTAAACTATGGAATAGTCTCCTTAACACTGTTCAAGATGCAGACACACTCACTCAGTTTAAGTCTAGATTAAAGACTCATCTATTTAGCCAGGCATACACCTAATTTATCCTTCAACTCACAATTAGGCTGTTTTAGTTAGGTCTGCCGTAACCAGAAACATTGATCATGATCTATAACTCTGCAATAAATTGTATGTCATCTATGCTAATATTATTCTATTTGTTTCCCTGTCTCAACCTCGGGACTCCTATCCTGAGGTCACCAGAACCGGCTGGATCCAGCTCCATTCCTGCTTTGTGTTGGACTCCACTGCTACATGTCGCTGAGTGATGATGACTAATAGCAGCCGGTGCCAGCCAAACATCACTTCAGTCTATTACGATGGACTTCAGAGGATGAACTGATGCCAACTCCAACCATAAGACATGGGATACTTCATATGCCATTGCCTGAATCTTGGATTTAGGATAGACCTCACTGAAATAACCGGCCAGATTGAACTGCGATGCACCTAACTGATCTCTGCCTATATCACCTCGGTCTTATGATGGACTACACTCTTGAAATGGAATACATAGACTATCAATTAATTGCCAGCAAAACCCTTCATCAGCCAACTAACAAGGACAATTTCATCTATGTGAACTTCTGCAGTTAATCCAGGATGGACCTCAAAGACATTAGTCATTAACCTTACAGTTCATACAAAATCTTTGTTTAAACACTGACCCTTAACAATTACTTAGTTTAATAATTTTAAACCATGACTTGCACTATACATAAGTAATATTGGCATTATATTCATGATGCTAGCCAGAGGGGAACTGGCCCCCACAGTGAGCCTGGTTTCTCCCAAGGTTATTTTTCTCCATTAACCAACATCTTATGGAGTTTTGTGTTCCTTGCCTCAGTCGCCTTCGGCTTGCTCACTGGGGTTATGAATACAATTATTATTTAATTACTTATTTTTAAATACTTTCCATCTGCCAGTCATTTTGCATGTTCTCAATAACTACGTTTCCACCCAAGGATTTTTTGCTAAAAAAGTTTTAGCGCATCAAAATAAAGCTGATCGAAACGCAAATTATTGCAAAAATTTCACAAGTGTTTTATACAGGTGCATCTCAATAAATTAGAATGTCATGGAAAAGTTCATTTATTTCAGTAATTCAACTCAAATTGTGAAACTCATGTATTAAATAAATTCAATGCACACAGACTGAAGTAGTTTAAGTCTTTGGTTCTTTTAATTGTGATGATTTTGGCTCACATTTAACAAAAACCCACCAATTCACTATCTCAACAAATTAGAATATTTTGAAATGCCAATCAGCTAATCAAGTCAAAACACCTGCAAAGATTTCCTGAGCCTTCAAAATGGTCTCTCAGTTTGGTTCACTAGGCTACACAATCATGGGGAAGACTGCTGATCTGACAGTTGTCCAGAAGACAATCATTGACACCCTTCACAAGGAGGGTAAGCCACAAACATTCATTGCCAAAGAAGCTGGCTGTTCACAGAGTGCTGTATCCAAGCATGTTAACAGAAAGTTGAGTGGAAGGAAAAAGTGTGGAAGAAAAAGATGCACAACCAACCGAGAGAACCGCAGCCTTATGAGGATTGTCAAGCAAAATCGATTCAAGAATTTGGGTGAACTTCACAAGGAATGGACTGAGGTTGGGGTCAAGGCATCAAGAGCCACCACACACAGACGTGTCAAGGAATTTGGCTACTGTTGTCATATTCCTCTTGTTAAGCCACTCCAGAACCACAGACAACGTCAGAGGCGTCTAACCTGGGCTAAGGAGAAGACGAACTGGACTGTTGCCCAGTGGTCCAAAGTCCTCTTTTCAGATGAGAGCAAGTTTTGTATTTCATTTGGAAACCAAGGTCCTAGAGTCTGGAGGAAGGGTGGAGAAGCTCATAGCCCAAGTTGCTTGAAGTCCAGTGTTAAGTTTCCAGTCTGTGATGATTTGGGGTGCAATGTCATCTGCTGGTGTTGGTCCATTGTGTTTTTTGAAAACCAAAGTCACTGCACCCGTTTACCAAGAAATCTTGGAGCACTTCATGCTTCCTTCAGCTGACCAGCTTTTTAAAGATGCTGATTTCATTTTCCAGCAGGATTTGGCACCTGCCCACACTGCCAAAAGCACCAAAAGTTGGTTAAATGACCATGGTGTTGGTGTGCTTGACTGGCCAGCAAACTCACCAGACCTGAACCCCATAGAGAATCTATGGGGTATTGTCAAGAGGAAAATGAGAAACAAGAGACCAAAAAATGCAGATGAGCTGAAGGCCACTGTCAAAGAAACCTGGGCTTCCATACCACCTCAGCAGTGCCACAAACTGATCACCTCCATGCCATGCCGAATTGAGGCAGTAACTAAAGCAAAAGGAGCCCCTACCAAGTATTGAGTACATGTACAGAAAATGAACATACTTTCCAGAAGGCCAACAATTCACTAAAAATGTTTTTTTTTTTTTTATTGGTCTTATGATGTATTCTAATTTTTTGAGATAGTGAATTGGTGGGTTTTTGTTAAATGTGAGCCAAAATCATCACAATTAAAAGAACCAAAGACTTAAACTACTTCAGTCTGTGTGCATTGAATTTATTTAATACACGAGTTTCACAATTTGAGTTGAATTACTAAAATAAATGAACTTTTCCACGACATTCTAATTTATTGAGATGCACCTGTATAATAATATATAATATTTTTCCATTTAACTCCAGCACATAAACTCTATGTCGATTACATCAAATGTCGCGAAAAACTGGTTTGGAAACAATGTTTGTCGAGAAAATTGCATTAACGCAAAAATGTAGTGTCACATGACAGAATTTACCCCAATCGTTAGCCTGTGATAATCATGACAACGGTATACAGTGCATCCTTGAAAGCCAATTTATTGTACATGATTATGGATTGATCTTAATGGCATATAAATCCGATGCTGCAAACATGACACTTCCAGGAGTGCCAACACAAATATCTCGTATCATGCACATCGACAAGTGCACTGAGAACAAATTAATGGCCACTGTTTGTGATTAATTTAATCACGGTAGACATCCGTTTATTTATTAAAGTTGCTTTTCCACACCATTCCAAATAATAAATGGCAGTCATGGAATTAGCCCACATTACAAAAAAAACATTTCCGTGCACAAAATTTTAAAGATGTTTTAATTAAAAAAATAAATACACAATACGAGGAGAAAAGCTTCAGTGTGCTGTTTTGGAACACTAACATATAGCCCAATTCTATAAAATCATTGTTTAGCTTACCTTTGAAAAAATGCCGGCAAAATTCCATGTATTAAATTAGGCTAATTAAATTACCAAATGAATAAAGCATTAAATAAAATAATTAATTAGCAAACAAAAATATATATTATATATATATATATATATATATTTAGAACTACAGTATATATGCCTTTTCTTTACACAAACTTAAATTAGCCTTACCCTGTTCTGTAGATGAAAAAATTCAGCTAAATGACATTCTCAGAATGTTCTACACTTTTTTCAAGAAAACAAGCTTTTGAATACTTTAAAACTTTAAAATATTTTAAATCTAACCTTCTTTACCTCAAATCGCATTTGCTGAGCTTCTTCGGAAAAAGTCAATTGCATTATGACGCTAAAATTAATTTTAGATGACAATCAATTTCAATTGGACTTTAAAAGTTGCTGGACAAATATGCAGGACATAATGCAGTTGTGATGGTGATGCTTTAGATTAGATGGTTGTTCAAAATAGCCTATTGAATATCAGGAATGTATCATATGTACAGTAAACCCTGATATTACACCACATCAATTTTTCTTTAATAGCTGTGCACACAGCATATACACATCCATGGATGGTCCTTATACTAAGACCAAACGTTTCCCCCACTACTTGGTGCAGGTTGCCAACTTGAACAAGGCCATGACAATTCGCTTTTGGGTCGGAACTGGTGGCAACCTGCGATAAGCACAACATCCAATATTACAGTTTCTCGTCTTTTGATTGCATTTATTTGTGAAATTAAAATGACAGTAAGCTGTCTAATTTCAATGAATTGTCTGAATACTATCCCCATTTTACCAAAACTTCGGAGGAAAAAATATTAGGAACATCTAGAAGGCGAAAGGGTACACAATTAGCGATAAACACACATTTCTGTATGGAAACGGCTTAAGGGCAGATTTCTTTTGCGAAAAACAAGTGTTTTTTAGGCATGATGTCATCACACACAACATTGTTATCGCTAAAATGCCATTTAAATGGAAACAGGCACAAGACAGCAAATTTTCCAAACGTTTTATTACGCATTTTCACTTTGGCGATAACAAAATAGTGTGAAAAGTGGATGGAAACTAGGCTAATGTGTTGTATTTGAAGCAGATAATTGAGGCTATGATTAATAATGTTTGTCAATTGAGAGCACTATTGTGCCACTGTTGAATTTGACAGCCACAGGAACAAACAATGCTGCTCTTTTGCTCGTTTTTGGTCTCAAAATAAATTTTGGAGTGTAGGGTTTTTGAATGAGGGGGCATGGCTGATTCAAGGCTCAGTCATGTGAAAGCTTCTAAACTCTAAAATCGCTAACAGCACTTTTAATATATAATTCTAACATTAAAGAGTATTCTTTTCACAACACTGGCTGAGTGGTGGGTTTGCTAAACATGTAGAGGGCGCTGTGTGAGCATAGAGTGTTGCGATGGGTCTGCTGCATTGCTCTTCATAACCCAGAAAGTCCAGAGCTGATCACATGCACCTCTGTCTTGTGTCTTTTCCACCAGTTCACAGGTTAGTAGATCACTTTGCATTTAATATATATGAATGTTAAGAGTATGTTAGTAATCATTATGTGATAAGCGTTGATGAGCTTTGACGGTTTAATCATGATAATTAACCGCAAATGTTTACCCGTGATTTGAGTGCAGGTGTGTCTCCTTAGTTTTGACTGAGTTTAATGTTGTATACAATTGAAAACACAGAAAAACTGTCTAAAATGGGCAAAACTCGTAAGATTTGATGTTAAGAACTGAATAATGTCATTAATCTACCTGTGATTCCAACCCAGTGAAAGCTTGTAGAGTATCGTGACGATTAGGTCGGCCGATAATATCGGCCGATATTAGCCTTTCACAGATATATTGGTATCGGCGTATATGTGCAGATATGAAAACTTTTTTTTTTTTTTCAAAACATATAATGCAGAAAACAATGCTTGGGGTGATTTAGAGTTGGTGTCATAACGTAGTTTGTCCAGCAGAGGGCACCCCGACTCCATTGTTTACAGAGCTGAGCTGACAGTGGTTCTGCAGACAGTGCAGTGTTTTCACGGTAAGTTGTTAACTAGTTTGTGAAATACATACTGTAAAGTTATTAAACAATGACCCCATCATTTTCCCTTTTCAATATAACTAATATAACCCTGTCCCTGACAACCATGTCACTCATGTTTATCACATCTGTTTGCTGTGTTAGCTAGCTATAGTTTGTCAGTGCAGTCAGTAACGTAGCAGATTGAAAGGTAAACATCAGAGCATCTTTTTGCAGCTCAGCAGACAATGGTGCGGTGGTGGATTGTGTCTGTTGAGCGTTGATTTCACGCTACATTGTTACCTAGTTGGTGAGACGCTATGCTGGAAAGTAAATAAAGTCCATCTTTTACTCTCCGTGACAACGAGCTTATAGCTAACTAGCTAACCACGTAGCTACTTTCATTGCTTGTCAGCTGAGTGGAAGCTAATGTGTAAACATGTATTCACCAAACTGTTTTATTCAGGATTCGCAGTTTGGTATCCCCTTGAACTGAACAATTCCAATCATTGCATTTACAAAATGTAATATTTAAAAGTCTGGTTTTCCACCTTTGAAAGTTTCCCCTGAACTTGTATAGCAGAATACGGTGTTTATCTCATCACTCGGCAGGTGTAAATGCTTCTTGTTTTACAGCCTTTCCCTAATTGACTGGCATAATTAAAATAGTCAGCATTTGACTGATACTAAACAGTACTACTTATGTTTATTTAGCTATTTTTTGTGTTTTTATTTATTCTTTATTTTCTCAGTGTTCATTTCTAGAATTGGTTGACAATGTATAACAATAATGTAAAATATTCTTTGATAAAAATATTTGTTTAAGAAAGCAGCCTTCTGAGTATCTTTGCATAGTCATATCAGTGCAAAATCGGTGCACAATCCACATAGAATAGATCTGTTTTCATTCCAGCTCAAACATTAACTATATCGGCCAGCATATCGGTAATTGGTGAATTTTCCCCCTCTAAAATCAGTATTGGTCTCAAAAATCCCATATCGGTCAGGCTCTAGTGACGATAGGCAAACTCATAAATATGTATATGAGCTGTAATGTGATTGGTTACTGTTTCATGTTTAATGTAAAATACCTGTAAGTCAAAGAAATAGTCTGAAACAGCGTAATAATTATTTATTTTTATACTTTTGACACAAAATGTGTATTTTTGACTTTCTTGAACATTTAAAAAGAGAACAACAAGAAATATATAACCCAGCAAGACCAGAGCTGACCACACATGCACCTTTGTCTTGTGTCTTTATTTCCACCACTTCACACACTGCTAGGATAGTCAGGCACTGTGGCCCTGTACCTGCTACACGTGCAAAACAATTAATGCTATTAGAGGGCGCAAATCATCCTTAATGATTTCCTCCTACTGTATTTCCTCATAAGTATAACAATACAACAGTTTTATCCACTTTAGTTGTTCCTAGCTCACGTCAAATGTTAAAAAAAAACTCCCCACTCTGCAATTTTTCAAAACAAAAATCAAGGACGAGTCAGACATCAGAAATCAGACAGGTGCCCCTGTCATGCTGTTCTGCACCATTCAGTTCAGCGGAACATTGAAGGAACACCAGAAGCTGTCATCTGCCCTTTTACACTGCAGGCTTTTAAACTAAAGTGTCAAAAATTCAGAAAAAAAAAAAAAAAATGAAAAAAAAAAAAAAGAAAAGTGAGAAACAACAGCATCTGGTTTGTGACATTGAATTTGTAATGGCACCAGTGGAGGTTAAATACATCTAGAAAGGAAACTCTCATAAAGATATTATGTGAATTCTCCTTAGATATCAGTTGCTTCAAATTTTACAGTAAATGGCTCCTTTTCTGACCACCCTGAGTTAAATGTCCGCACAGTAAAAAAAAAAAAAAAATCTTTGTGTGTCTTGTTTTCCTGTAAAACATATCTAAACGTCCTTAAAACAACATAAAAGTGAAAATTCAAATTTAAAAAATGTATTTTGTTTTAAGGATTTTTAGTTATTTTTACTGGAAAACTTGAGAAAATACAGGTTTTGTTACAGAATTTTAATCAATGTAATAATAAAACTAAGTGGTGGTGAAATCATAAGAAACCGTACAAGTTGGCTTGTCCAAAAACATATGATTTTACTCCCGGACCAACAAACAAAATTATTATGATTTTCCAAAGGCCACGTCCTCACTAACACATTTTGATTTGAAAACGCATTGATTGACGCATTGAAACTACGTTTATGCCTCTCATCACACTACAACTGTGTTTTCCTCCAATGAAAACAGACCATTTCAAAAACGATCTGTATTAATGCATAATGATGACGTTAGGAAACCGAAAGGATGTGGCCTAAGTTTAACACTTTACCCAAACCCTAAACATGATTTTAGTAGGAGAAAAAAATAAAAATTCTCTGTACCACAGAAGAAATAAAACATTAAGGTTTGAAACGAGATGAAGGTCAGTCATTTGTATTGCATAAATAAATATTAAACGAGTAACCTAATTAGTTCACTGACGTTTCCTATTCAACACTCCTTCCATCCAAAATGTTGGATTGGATGCTAGTTAAAATTTGATATCTTGATTGTATTGATCTGAAAATCTGTTTGTTGATTGGTTGGTCTCTATGGGACTAAAAGTCATACCTATGTGTGCCAACTCGTACAGTATCTTACAATCTCTCCATCTCTTACAAATTATTTTGAGTTTTCATGAGACTATGTTGGCACACTTCATCATTTAATTTGATTATGAAAATGCATACACCATAAAAATGCAATTACAGCACACACTAATCATTCACATAAATTAACTGTGCTCTTAAACGACAAAATGCCCCAGATCAGACATCTCTGTACTACACAGCCTTCAGTAAGGTGATGGGAATATGATCAAGCACCGAACCATACTGCCTTCTCAAAGAAGACATCGAGCTATGACAGTGCTTGGATTAAAGTCAAAACTGAATGAGCTAAAAATCTTAGATTATTTAAAATAATCGCACACATAATATCCGGTTCAGTACTGTCTTTCGGAAGAAGGATACAAATCAAACAATTTAGTAATTGGTCTGCAGGCAATGTAACAATGAGTGACATTACCTGCCTCAGAATGCACATTTTAAGTGAGTTGGGATGCAATGAATATATGAAGGAAGTAAATGGCACCGGTAATAGCTTGAGCAGACTTGATAGGCAGGAATATGAGAATTAATTGTCAGTGATGGAAGAATTGTATCTCAGGAAGCAAATCTATTTATTTATGGTGCCCCTGAGGACTGACGCTATTTGCCTACCTCACATCATCTTTTGAACTAATGCACTGACTGTAATTTCACATTCTGTGATTTTCTTGGCTCTCCCATTTAATTAATGACTGGTGTCACATTAAACATATGTTCTTCTTTAACATCTTCACTCAAAGATGAGTTTGAGTTTTGAGTTTAATGACACTTGTTGTCAGTTTAGATTTTTCTTACTACCACATCATAGGGTCGCGTGGTATACAAAATATCACGATACCAAAAAATGTAAAATGGTACGATATCATCTTGTTGTTCATTTCGGTACCATATTAAAGTATGCTGCCATTAGCAAAATGTAATGTAATGTGAAAGTTTTGGGAAGAAATCAAAGACCATTTGAAAATAATAATTTTTAAAAAAAATGTCAGAACAGCAGAAACAGCAGAATGATGTCATTTAATGAAATAATATAGTCACATGCATGCCACAGAACGAATGAGAGGTGCCGTCCTGCTCCGTCATCTTCATACACACACACACACACACACACACACACACAAGCAGGTGCACACACAAACACAACTCACACTATTAATGCTTAATTTTCATACAATGTGTCCAGAGGTGGGTAGTAACACGCTACATTTACTCCGTTACATTTACTTGAGTAACTTTTTGAAAAAAATAATAATAATAATAATACTTTTAGAGTAGGTTTAAAAGAGGGTACTTCTTACTCTCACTCAAGTAAATTTCTAATGATTTTTTTTACTTTTACTTCTTTACAATGGGTGGCATTTCTGTTGATACATTACTGGGTTTAATTTTAATTAATGTGTCATTTATTGAGAGATTATTGAATGGGACTTTTATGAGAGCGGAAGTTCACACAGCTGTGCGTGCTGCTATCACATACTGTCACTCAATCACTGCTGCAGCATCAAACTCTTCAAAGTGAAACACTTTCTTCGCTATGCACAGTGAAAAAAAGAATAGTTTCGTCATGCAGTGCCTTCATTTAACACCAAGACAAGCTGATATTTCAAGATTAAAATCACAGCTTCAATTTAAGGCAGCATGCTGAGGTAAGTTTTGGCTCTGATGCTAACACAGGCTTTTCTGTGTGAATGTGATGGTAATTTTCAGGGTGATTCTGTACCTGGGCTCTTATGACATAGATTTTAAGTGTACATTTTTAAATCAGTGAAACAGAGAAACAGATCACCTTCACATTCTTCTTCTTGTGTTTTTGGTGATTCACATTCTCTGCATATCACCCCTGCTGTCTAGCAAAAAATGACAAATATTGATCTGTTTCTCACCCACACCTATCATATCACTTCAGAAGATATGGATTTAACTACTGAAGTCTTATGGATTACTTTTATGCTGCCTTTATGTGCTTTTTGGAGCATCAAAATTTTGGCCAACAGAGCTAAAATATTCTTCTAAAAATCTTAATTTGTGTTCTGCAGAAAAAAGAAAGTCATACACATCTGGGATGGCATGAGGGTGAGTAAATGATGAGAGATTTTTCATTTTTGGGTAAACTACCCCTTTAAAGTGATAGCTCAGCAATAGTTTAATATTCTGTCATCATTTCCCTACCCTCGTGTTGTTCCAAACCAGTGTGACGCTTTGCTATATGTGGAACACAAAATATGTTAGACAGAATATTAGGGACTGACAGTCTCTCTCACCATTCACTTTCAAAATATGGAGAAAAAAAAAATTCACTGAAAGTAAATAGTGACACAGGCAAACATTCTGTCTAATATCTACTTTGTGTTGCATGGAAGAAAGAAAGACATACGGGTTTGGAACAACATGATGTTGAATGATGACAGAATTTCCATTAAAAATAATAATTCTGTAATACATGTTAAATGTGTATTATGTAATGGAACATAGGGGAGTTAACGTCTATTATGTCATTTGTGAAAGTAACGAGTTACTCACTACTTGAGTACTCTTTTAATTGGATACTTTCTTACTCAAATAATTATTTATGTTAGTACTTTTACTTCTACTTGAGTAATTTTTTTTTCTTTTTTTTTTTTTTTTTTATAATTGTACTTGAGTACAGTTTTGGGCTACTCTACCCACCTCTGAGTGTGTCCAATAGTATCCATCTGCAGAGCCGCAGAGCAGTGTGTTTAGTGTATAATAGACTGTGAACTCTCAAATGACCATTTTCACTGTTGCAGCTCTGAGATTCAGCTTGCACATCATGAGAAGCTTGATATAATGAACACTTCGAAAACAGGAACAATTTCATAGGTCTTTCAAAATAAAAGTCCCGCTGAAATAAGAGCTGTATTCAACTGGATGTGTGAAATTTAAGACATTAAGACAGAAAAAATATTGCTACTGTATAAAAGTGTAATATTCAAAGTAGTCACAATGATGCTCATAATAACAATAATATAATATTACATGGTTATATTATTAGTATTATTATCTGTAAGCAATATCACAAAAGCAAGTGTACTGAATATCAGACTTTTGCCTCAGGTAATCAGATTGTTTTCATTTAATGTTGTCATTAATACTGTAAAGCTCTGTTGTACATCTTTTTTTTTTTTTTACCAAAAATCTATCTATCTATCTTTGTTGCTCCTCCTCTGGTGTTTATGATGGCTTGAATTATTTGAGGCATGGACTTCACTAATGAAAAACAATATTCTCCATCAAGCTGGTTTCAACTTTCTTGCGAATAGCGGTTGACAGATCAGCTTTGCAGGATGGAGCATTGTCATGGACCAATATTTTGGTCAAAATTTCCACCATAAATTTTCAGTCAGATCTGAGATCCGGACTGTTTGCTGGCCATGTAATTGAGTTGATATGCCTTTCCTAATAGTCGACCAAACAATAGTTGATGAGAAGAGTCTTGGTCGACCAAGTTTTGATTGGTCGGTTGGTCTCAGAATAAAAACCTCTACAGGAAACCGACGAACACCGGTATTACCGCTGGTTAGAGGCTAGGTGGTGCTATGGGGTAATTTTCGTTAAGTAGGGTTAGGGCTAAGCCTACCCAATAAAGCATTTTTTTTTGTAATTTTTTAATTTTATTTTATTTATTTATTTATTTTTACTAGAAAATCAGATGAAACTGGAAAAACATTAAGTGCAATTAAAATGTGTGTTGTTCAACTTTTTGAAAGATGGCTTTACAACAGTTGTGAAGGACAACATATATCTGGCAAAGAACCTACTTCAGCTGTGCGTTCTCTACCGCTCGGGTATTTCGTTGTCTGGGAAAATATATCATGTTTGTGAATCAATTCGTTTTGTTCCCTCCTTCACGATATATATATATATATTGTGATATCCAATTACATCGGCAAGCCCAGGGCTGAGAGATCGGTGAATATTCTTGCTTTACTGATTTTGCATTGAAAATATTTTTTTTTAAATGAAAATGAAATGAAAAACTTAAATCAAATACATTTCTATATTCAAACTGCACTCCAAACTAAACGAAAAAACAATTAAAATAATGAAGTGATAATATATATATATATATATATATATATATATATATATATATATATATATATATATATATATATATATATTCAGTAACCACCTTTCCATTTACCGTCAGGCAAGTATCCGACTAAACATGCAGGCGGAAAATTAATTACACAAATGAAGACATAAAAACAATTATAAATGTAAAAATAACAATTATAATTATGATAATAATCACTGAAATATAAAGCATGGTTCGAGGTGAACGTGTTTTTGTATTATTTTATGTTTTAATCACCGATGTATAGGCTGCAGAATTGTGGTCACAATGAACTGCTCTGTGGAAGTAAAGCGAACTGAACTCAAAGCACCTCCTGAGCTGAGATGTCTGAGGTCATTTGCAGCACTCATCGACAATACTGTTATTGCAAAAAAATTAATAAATAAAAATAAATAAATAAATAAATAAATAAATAATAATAATAATAATAATAATAATAATAATAATAATAATAATAAAAAAGAAGACAGAAACAAAGAAAGAGTGAGAACCTTTTACATGCGCGTGGTCCAAGAGACTGCACATCTCCGAACAATCAGCGTGTCATACATGCGCATAGACGGCTTTTCTGTCATTTGTTCTTAATAATATAATAAAGTGTGTTTCTTCAAGTGTGTGTCTGCTTGTCTACAGGCAAATTATTTGTAATATTAATTTGATAATAATAATAGCCTAATAATAATAATAATAATAATTTCATACATTAATGGGAAAACGAGCCAAATATCATCTTGACATCGTCAAAGGCATCAGCTATTGGCGATCACTCTGTCCAACGTCGATCTCCGAGATCATCATCTGTCGGCACAACCCTAATGTGGATTTCTTTCTATAAATTAACAAAATGTTCAGACAGTCTCCTTGCTGCTTTTTCCGACACATTCAGAATCATTACTGCTTTTGCCGGTGTCGCTGTGGCTCGCTTCATGTGTGCGCTTGTGAAATTTATATTTTAAAGCCTCATTATTACGGTTTAGTATTTCTCTGTAATGTAGAAAAGTGTTAGCAATGTTACTTATAACATTCTTTCTCAGCCCTGGAACTCAAACCATTTTCTGATGCCCCCCAAAAATATATATATTTAAGTAATTAGTTGAATATCATAAATGTGCGACAACTAGTCGACTAATGGCTTAAACTAACGCCTACTAGCCGACTAGGAAAATCTTTGGTCGGGGAATGCCCTACTTTCCTGAAGAAAAGCTTTAACACTCTTTGCTCTGTGGCAAGATGCATTATCATACTGAAAATTACTTAATCACCAAATCTATTTTCCAACTATGAAATGAGAAAAGTGTCAAAAATTTTAATGTACACCTGTGCATTGACTGTTGAGGTAATGATTGCCATCTCCCCTGGTCCTTTAACCTGACAAGCAACCCCATATCATAAATAACTGGGGAAATTTGTTTTCTTCAGGTAGTCATCTTCATATTTTTCATTAGAACAGCACCAAACAAAAGTTCCAGCATCATCGTCTTGGCTAATGCAGATTCGCGATTCATCACAGAATATCACTTTCATCCAATCATCCACACTCCATGATTGCTTCTCTTTAGCCAATTCTAGCCTTGTTTTCCTCTGTTTAGGTGTTAGTGCTGGCTTTATTATATATATATATATATATATATATATATATATATATATATATATATATATATATATATATATATATATAATCTTTTTTTTTTCACATTTTAGAATAATATTAAAGTCATCAAAACTATGGAATAACATACATGGAACTATGGGAATTATGTTGTGACTAAACAAATTCCAAAATAAATCATAACTGTGTTATATTTTAGCATCTTCAAAGTAGTAACCCTTTGCCTAGAATTTGCAGACATGTACTCTTGACATTTTCTCAACCAACTTCTTGAGGTATCATCTTGGGATGCTTTTTAAACAGTATTGAAGGAGTTCTCATCTATGTTGGGCACTTATTGGCTGCTTTTCTTTATTATTTGGTCCAAGTCATCAATTTCAAAACCTTTTTTTTAAATTCAATTTTAGTTTTATAATGAAATAAATTAATATGGTGGCACAATTATATTTTTGTCTACAAAACTCATTTCAATCATTTAAGCATACGCCTTCAGCTCAAAATATTTTTAAGATCATAAGAAACATTTCAGTCAAGTGTTTCAAAAGTTTTAACTGGTAGTGTAAATCCCATTTCATTCAGCCGATTTCCTACAGTTCTGTCACAAACATTGACTCCTGTTTCCGCCCATTTGTTTTTCATTTGTTTTGTTGTGCATTTTCTATTTTTAAGGCATACTGCTTTGAGTTTTCTGTCCTGACGCTTTGACATCTTGCTTGGTTTACCCATATGTTTTCCTTTTATAACCTTCCCATTTTGTTTATACTTGCACCAGATTGTAGATACAGCTGACTGGGAACAACCAACTTCTTTTGCCACACTCCGTGTTGGATTTCCTTCATGAAGGAGTTTTATAATCCTTACCATTGTTTCAATTGACAACTCTCTTGTTGGGGCCATGTTTCCTTTCAATTAGCCAAGTTCAACAGCTCGTTAAGGTCTGTAAGCACTCGGAGGCTCGGAGGATCAAGGCGGAGCTGGGGGATCGGAAGACAGAGGCATTGTCAGTGGGGCTGAGGACCAAGGCAGAGCCGTAGGGATGGAGGTCCCCAGTGGAGCTGAAGGATTGGAGAGATGAGGCGTAGCCAGAGGATCGGAGAGCCAAGGTGGAGCCAGGTGACCGACAGACCAAGAAGGAGCTGGAGGGACGAGGGACCCCGGTAAAGCCGACAGGCTGAAGGACCATGGTGGAGCCGAGGGAACACAGAGCCGAGGTGATGTCGAGGGATCGACAGGCCAAGGTGGAGTCCAGGGTTCGCAGGCTCTAGGCGGAGTCGGAGGTTTGAAAGTTCTCTGTGTCTGGCATTTCTCAGAGGGCGATAACTGAGCCAGTGGCTTGGGGGGAACCGGCTGATCAGGAGAACTCAGGGTGGGCACAAGGGGGGAACCAATTCCAACTCAAATAGCCCAGACAGCAATGGCTCTGAAACGGACGAGGCTTGCAGCGCTGGCTCTGGAACGGATAAGGTTTGCAATACTGGCTCTGGGACAGACGAGGTTTGCAACGCTGGTTCGTTGGCCTTGGCAGACTTGGGCATTGGCTCGTTGACCGTGGCAGGCTTGGGTGTTGGCTCGTTAATGAGAGGTAAGCTTGAGACATTGCATGGAGCAGACTGAAGCTTGGCTGTGAAATGGCATGGAGCAGGCTCAGGCGTGGCTGTGACATGGCATGGAGCAGGCTGAGGCATGGCTGTGACATGGCATGAAGCAGACTGTGGCATGGCTGTGACATGGCATGGAGCAGACTGATTTGTGGCTGTGACATGGCATGGAGTAGACTCAGGATCCAGGGCAAAAGATGGAGCTAGCTCAGCGACCATGACGAGGAACTCTGGCTTGGCGGCCATGATGTGGGGCTCTGGCTTGGTGGCCATGACGTGGGACTCTGGCTTGGCTTCCATCTCCCCTACAGTGAATGATGAACCACATATTAGTAGGGCAAGGTCGATATACTGAGCCAGGCTGCCACCACCTGGCATCAGGGAAGAGATTGGCTCATTCAGTCCAAAGCGAAAGCAGTCCTTGAGGGCAATCTCATTAAAATCGACAAGGTAGCAAGCAAAGACCACAAAACTTCGTGATATAATCCTCCAGGGGATGATTCCCCTGGCGTAAACGAAGAAGCTGGATTGCTGGGTTCATTTTGGTCAGTCAGGTATTCTGTAATGCTGTCATTGGCAATGATGAAGATGATGATGTGTGATGATCCCAAGTGCAGTTTATTATCAGTCATGAAATCCAAAACCCATAACACCAAACGTGAACAAAATTCAAAAACATGAACTTGACGGAACTTGACTTGACGACTAAACTTGACATGACATGAACAATCCTACAATGTTACATTCACAATACCTGACAATGGACAATGGCAAACATGAGGCTTAAATACATGGACAAGGGAGAAACATGACAATGATAACCAATGACAAGACATTTTGAATCATTTTCAACAAGTTGAAAATTATTATATTTTCATTTGATTAAAGCTGTACAGTATGTATTTGATTAAACACAATTTGATCATAACATTTAATTAAAATATTTAACATGGAATCCAAAAAAAAATGTAAAAAGAAAAGGCATAATTTGTATATATAAGACTATATAAGTTTTAAATTTTATTTGTATTTGTTGCCTAAGTATCGAGTTAGTATCGATACCGAGGTACCAGGTCTGGTATCGTACCGAAGCCAACATTTTGGTATCAGAGCAACCCTACCACATCATGTTGTATGCTATGTACTGAAACACTCTAGTTAATAGTGGAGCTTCATTAAGCATCACTGTTATTATTGCACAGACTAACAACTCAGAACTGCATAGCAACACCCTGGCATTGTGGTGGCAAGAACGGCAAGCACCGCTATGTTTTGAAAGCATCTGTGATTAAAGTGATTAACCCATTTTTTAAAGCTTTGAGCTCATTTGCTATAAATGCTGCTACTTTTACACTGAATTAACTGTTTACAAAGACTACTTTTTGTAATTGAAGATGTTTAAATTGCATACACTTGTTCTTTTCAAAAGGAACCATGAAACGAGATCGCAATTCTTCATAATATGAACTAACAATAACAGAAAAATGAAAGAGCACTTCAAAAACAAGCAATAGAGAGCTTGGATGTGTGTTGTGTCTAATTTCTCTCATACAATAAAAGAGCAAAAGTTGTGTAAACAGTAGGAAGAAAGAGACCTCTGAATACACTAGAAAAACAAGCACAGCAACACTAATATGGAATTCTACTTTTATTTTTAATGTATTAATGTATTATTTTAGAAAATACACCAAAATTAACATGTTTTCAAGTTTAAAGCTCAACATGTTTGTCATTGTATGTACAGTATGTAAATACACAGTATATTGAATGTATGTATGTGTGTGTGTGTGTGTGTGTGTATATATATATGTATATATATATATACAGCTTTGGAAAAATTAAGAGACCACTGCAAAATAATCAGATTCTCTGGATTTACTATTTATAGGTATGTGTTTGAGTAAAATTAACATTTTTGTTTTATTCTATAAAAGACTGACAACATTTCTCCCAAATTCCAAATCAAATATTGTCATTTAGAGCATTTATTTGCAGAAAATGACAACTGATCAAAATAACAAAAAAGATGCAGTGTTTTCAGATCTTGAATAATGCAAAGGAAACAAGGTCATATTCATTTTTAAACAACACAATACTAATGTTTTAACTAAGGGAGAGTTCAGAAATCAATATTTGGTGAAATAACCCTGATTTTCAATCACAGCTTTCATGCATCTTGGCATGCTCTCTACCAGTCTTTCACATTGCTGTTGGGTGACATTTTGCCACTCCTGGCGCAAAAAGTCAAGCAGCTTGGCTTTGTTTGATGACTTGTGGCCATCCATCTTCCTCTTGATCACATTCCAGAGGTTTTCAATGGAGTTCAGGTCTGGAGATTGTGCTGGCCATGACAGAGTCTTGATCCGGTGGTCCTCCATCCACACCTTGATTGACCTGGTTGTGTATGCATGGAGCATTGTCCTGCTGGAAAAAACAGTCCTCAGAGTTGGGGAACATTGTCAGAGCAGAAGGAAGCAAGTTTTCTTCCAGGATAACCTTGTGTGTGGCTTGATTCATGCATCCTTCACAAAGACGAATCTGCCCGATTTCAGCCTTGCTGAAGCAGCCCCAGATCATCACCGATCCTCCACCAAATTTCACAGTGGATGTGAGACACTGTGGCTTGAAGGCCTCTCCAGGTCTCTGTCTAACCATTAGACGACCAGGTGGAGGATCGGTGGTAATCTGGGGGTGCTTCAGCAAGGAGATTTAATAAAAGATTAAATTGAGATTTAATAGTCCCCTTAAGCATATGTTTAGGGTGAAAACTATTTATGTGCTAAAGTGCATGTGTGTCAGTAGACTTAAAAAAAACAAAAAACACCTTTGTACACAAACCTTTCATTCTCCCAACCACATCTTTAAAACATACTTAAAAAAAGACAGACAGAGTGATAGATAGATAGAAGAGACAGAAAGTGTGTTGAATAGACAGACAGAGACAGAAAGAAAGAAAGAAAGAAAGAAAGAAAAGACTTACTGTATATTAGACAAATAAGTCTGCTATTTTATTCCAAAATGTATTTCCATCACAAAATGAATGGTAATGATGGTGGAAATCCTCTGTTAGTATACTAAGTAAATAAACTAGAGTTAATGAGAAATGTATTTTAAGGGAGTTTAATTTCTGAAAGTTCACAGGGCCAAAATAAAGGCCATAGTTAAAGAAACATCCTTTTGCATCAGTAAAATATAATGTCTTGTAATACATTTCATATCAAACAACTTTTTATACTGTTCAAGGCCCATGAAATAGCATTCACATAATGCCTACAAACAAGATGCACTTTAACTTTTGGTTCCCTGGTATTGCCGTATTGGCAGACCTTTATGATTAAAATTGTTTTCTGTTAACACATTTTTCAAACATTTTATGAGCTTGGCTAAAGGTCAAACACTAAAAGTGTATAGTTATGTAAGTATACTATACAAATGTATGCATGCAGGAACATCAAACAACGGAATTAAAACGCTTATCCTTCATAGTAAAAATGCCTTTGGTTACAAGGTTTTTTTTATTTATTTTTTTATCTCAACCTCTCAATGCATCTCTCAACCTCACCTAAGCACTATATGGATGGGATTAGTTTTCCCTGACAAGGTTAGGTATGTTTTCACAGATGCATTTTGTGATTTCAATCTCGATTGAATCGAACATGTTTGTGATTTTTCACACAACCTCAGTACAAAATATTAATGTTGTTTTATTGTGTGTCTGTTTTGTTGTTGGCTTTTCTTTGTACTGCTATTGCTGTGCAGATGCATGGTGCCCCCAGGGCCACCATAGAATACAACACAACTAGAAAAATCAAAACATTATTAAATGAAAAGAAGCCTTTCCTGTTTCTATAAATGGATTAATTGATTTACATTATCATAGGGTATCATAGGGTTATTTCATGTCAAATCAACAAGATTTTAGAATTTTCTTAAGAAAACTTAACATTAATGATGATGAAATCCAAAATATGAAATGCCATGGATCAATATTTACTGAGAAATCCATTATTTTGTTTAAGGGGGTCAAAATCACATTTTTGTCTATGATTTTGGAGCAAAAACTACATTTCAAAAAAGAACCTAAGAAAGATGGCAGCATCATTATTTTATTCATACACAGTGATAGGTAGGTTTATTACAAAATGAAGTTGACTTCAAAATGATTTGTTGCATTATATGCCAATGGTATTGGTCCAAAACTGGGGGTGAAAAACAAACAAACAAACAAACAAAAACAAGCACATTTTTTGGGTTGTTTTCCAAAGTTGGAGTGCCTATAACTCCAGAAGTATTAAAGATATCTAAAATTCATTTAAAATCTGGTTCAGAACAAACTTTCCTTTTGTGTATCTCCATTTTTAAGGCCCTGTGTGGTTAAATCCCAGAGAAATGGGGCTTTCATTTTTTTCTTTTTTTTTTTACCCATTTTCAATGGTTGAAAAACAAATGTGGGTCACATGGTATGAGACTAGTTTTTCTTGTCCACCAAAACAAAGGTCTGAAGTACAAATAATGTCAAAACTAGAATGTGTGTGTGTGTGTATATATAGATAGATAGATGGATAGATAGATGGATGGATGGATGGATGGATAGATAGATACATATACATTTCTGTCATATTGACAACTTTTATGATACTTTTATGGTGGTTTATTGTCATTTTGGAGCTTTGCAACTTCAGTCTCCATTTACTTTCATTATACTAAAAAATCTTTTGTGCTCCAAAGAACAAAGAAACTCAAGCGTTTTGGAAAAACGTGAGGTTGAATAAATGATGACATAATTTTCATCTCTTTCATCATGTTCACTCTGTTTCTCTCATTATTTTATTTATTATTCTATCGCCTGACCCCTTTAAAGCCCATTTTATCGTGTTGGCCTTATTAAAAAGGATTTACAACATGCCTGCAAATCATATTTTCACCAGAATACAAATGTCCCTTTGGCCGTTCAAATCTTTTCATGACTGATAAAGTTTCATTTATTGCTGTAGGTACTTAATCTAGTGGCTGATTGTGAACATCTGCTTGATAAATGGCTTGCATAAAATTAACTGTGGAGGCACACACAGATAAACGCGGTAGAGAGGTTATAACACCAAAGGCAGCATTTCTTTCTCATTAAAAATATGTGCTTATGACCAAAATTAAAGCTTTTTACTGCAACTCAGAAGACAAGGAAATCAAAAGTAACAGCAAAGCTATGTAAAGAATAATAACCAATATTAGTACGGAAAGTTTCATCGTCTCAAAAAATATTATGTAACGACTATTGGGGCAAGTTGTCACACAAGGTCAACGTGTGTTTAATGAACTATTATTCTTTTTATTTTTTCCTGAGCAATTATGGCAAAAATTTTCAAAGGCTTTTTTGTAGCCTAGACTTTAAAGTATGTGACTGCAGAAATTTGCTTTCAAAAATAATGCTACTCCAAATTCACTGGAATAAAATCTGTGACAGCACAATCTGTCAAAGTTCCATTTAATAACCCATAAATCATAAGCATGTTAACAATTCTGCCAAACAAAACACAGACAGAAATGTCTGCATTTTTTTTTTTTTTTTTTTTTGCATATTAAGAAAACAAAATGCAGTGCAAACTGAAATGTATGGGGAAAAATATAAAATATGTATCAAAAATGAGGTATTACAGATGCTCTTTTCATTGTCAAAGCAATGCTTGTGAAGTACACCAACTACTAACAGGATATGCACCCGTCAAAGCATGACAGGAATTCTGCATACAATTGCAAAGTGGACACGCCATTGACAATAAGACGCACCATTGACAATAAGCAATATTAAAACTCACATCAAAGTGATCCAGTTAAATGATATGGGCAATCAGTTTAAGTGAGATTAAAGTCTGTTGACCACTTTACACTGCTCTGATTTCATACCAAATCCTTTCAATGACAAGTCAAACATGAGAACAGTTTATATGATTAAAAGAATCGGCATCAAAGCATAAGCGGTTTATGCTCCGGGGCTTGGTGTTACATTGCAATATGACCACAATTTGCACAACATTTTAATAGGATAAGTGAAGGAGAGTCCTATTTCAAGCACTGAAACTGTGTGCGTATACACCACAGAAATAATGTGATCCTCCAGCTATGATGCTTATCTCTTGTTTACCCCCTAGGCGCACAATATTGAGGCTGAAGTTAACTTGCCGTGGACCTTTGTCTCGCGTTCTGGCAGTCATATCTAACAATTGGTTTCTCACAAACGCTATCAAACAGATGCTGTCAGCTATGTCAAGGAGACTCAGACTAATTCCTTCTCATATATACATTTATTTTATTTATTTATTTTTTTGCCTCCTACATTCCCCTGTATGACAACGGAATACTGCTGTGACCGAATACCTACCCCACCCCCGTCCAAAATATTCAAATAAAAAATGAAACAGTTTGTGTAAACACACCTTTAGCAAGCATTTGTTCTGTTTAAAATATGAAATCATCTCATCATTTGGTAACAGGCTGCTGAGGGCAGTAAATCCAATACAAATGTTTTTTTTTTTTTATTT
The DNA here is from genome assembly GCF_019703515.2 of Myxocyprinus asiaticus. NCBI lineage: Eukaryota > Metazoa > Chordata > Actinopteri > Cypriniformes > Catostomidae > Myxocyprinus > Myxocyprinus asiaticus. The sequence goes on from NC_059351.1 coordinate 23,103,191, forward strand.
CCAAATATTTGTATTCCTCAGAGGTAGTAAAATAATCATTAATGGAACCATAAAGGAACCAGAATAGTTAAAATGAATCGCAACCAACATTGCTAAAGGAATAGTTCACCCAAAAATAAAAATTCTCTCATCATTTACTCCCCCTCATGCATTCCCAGATGTGTATGACTTTCTCTCTTCTGCAAAACACAGATGAAGATTTTAAGAAGAGTAACTCCGCTCTGTTGGTATATTCAATGCAAGTGAATGGTGATCAAAACTTTGAAGCTCCAAAGCCACATAATGGCAGCATAAAAGCAATCCATACAACACTAGTGGTTTAATCCATGTCTTGAGAAATGATATGATAGGTGTAGGTAAAAAACAGATACATTTCAAGTCTTTTTACTATAAATCTCCACTTTCACTTTCACATTCTTCTTTAGTGTTTTTGGCGATTTGCATTCTTGGTGTATATTGCCGCCTTCTGGGCAGGGAGGGGAATTTATAATAAAAAAGGATTTAAATATTGATCTGTTTATCACCCACACCTATCATAACACAGAGCTTCAAAGTTTAGCATTGTATGGACCTGCCGAGCAGAAATGTTCTTCAGAATATCTTTGTTTGTGTTCTGCAGAAGAAAGAAAGTCTTACACATCTGGGATGGCATGAGGGTGGGTAAAAATGATGAGAGAGTTTTCATTTCTGGGTGAACTATTCCTTTAAACTCCTTTCAACTCTTATTCCTATTTTTGAGGGCTCTAAAAAGCATGAAATGCAATTTGTAAAAACATGATGTTAACATGATGCAAGATACACCGATCAGCCACAACATTAAAACCACCTGCCTAATATCATGTAGGTCCCCATTGTGCCACCAAAACAGCTCTGACCCATCAAGGCATGGACTCCACAAGACCTCTGAAGGTGTCCTGTGGTATCTGGCACCAAGACATTAGCAGCAGATCCTTTAAGTCCTGTGAGTTGTGAGGTGGGGCCTCCATGGATCGGACTCGTTGGTCCAGCACATCCCATAGATGCACAATCGGATTGAGATTTGGGGAATTTGGAGGCCAAATCAACATCTTGAACTCTTTGTCATGTTCCTCAAACCATTCCTGAACAATGTTTGCAGTGTGGCAGAGCGCATTATCCTACTGAAAGAAGCCACTGCCATCAGGGAATATCGTTGCCATTAAGGGGTGTATGTGGTCTGCAACAATCTTTAGGTAGGTGGAGGCCAGGACCCAAGGTTTCCCAGCAGAACATTTTGCAGGGCATCACACTGCCTCCGCCGGCCTGCCTTCTTCCCTAGTGCATCCTGCTGCCATCTCTTCACCAGGTAAATGACACACACACACACACCCTGCCGTCCACATGATCTAAAAGGAAATGTGATTCATCAGACCAGGCCACCTTCGTCCATTGCTCCATGGTCCAGTTCTGACACTCACGTGCCCATTTTAGGCACTTTCGGTGGTGGACATGGGTCAGCATGGGCACTCTGACCTGTCTGCGGCTACGCAGCCCCATACGCAGGAAGCTGCAATGCACTGTGTTCTGACACCTTTCTATCATGGCCAGCATTAAGTTTTTCAGCAATTTGTGCTACAGTAGCTCTTCTGTGGAATCGGACCAGACGGGCTAGCCTTCGCTCCCCACACACATCAGTGAGCCTTGGGTGCTCATGACCCTGTCGCCGGATTACCGGTTGTCCTTCCTTGGACCACTTTGGTAAGTACTAACCACTGCATACCAGGAACACCCCACAAGATCTGCCATTTTGGAGATGCTCTGTCCCAGTCATCTAGCCATCACAATTTGGCCCTTGTCAAAGTCGCTCAGATCCTTACGCTTGCCCATTTTTCCTGTTTCCAACACATGAAATTCAAGAACTGACTATTCACTTATATCCCACCCCTTGACAGGTACCATCGTAACAAGATAATCCATGTTATTCACTTCAACTGTCAGTGGTTTTAATGTTGTGGCTGATCAGTGTATATTTTTACAATTTCATGTATAGTAAGGTGTGTTGAGGGGATCAAGTCACAGTACAAAATACTTTAATTTAAATAATTGCTCATTAGTGATGCTTGAATGTAGATGCATGCTGTTATTATTTTTCATATATAAGGTTTAGGGATCTCAACAAACCTCTAACACCAAGTATTAAATTTTGGTTTATAAATGTTTGCTCTATAAACATGAATGATACCTCAAATCCTGTGGTTTGTTGAGAAAAGATGTGCTATTACTTTTCTAAGCAACTGGACGCATGCCTTTTTCGCCTGGTGGACAATGAAATGGAAAAATATCATAGTGACTTGGGGGTGGGCTTTTTGAGTCGGGCCAGTAAGCAACTAACCAGAACATCATTTGGGTAAATCTCTTTGATGGGCAATGTTGGATCTAATAGTGAGCACCCGTAAGGTCAACTAGGCAGATGCCTTGGTGGAAATTTGATTTGTAAGCAAACCAAGTATTGATTTTGGCCAGTGAGCAAAACTCTTGGTAAATTGTTGGACTTAATGAAAGGCAGATACAGATATACTAACAATCAGACAGTATGTACAATGATGGGTGTAGAAGCAGTTAGTATTTAGAGTTCTGAAAGTTAAAAGTTATACAGTATATATTATATATGTATACTGTATATTTACTGTGAAAAGTGCTATATAAATGCGCATGTAAAAGTGTAAAAAAAAAAAAAAAACTATTGTTTTAAAGCAGCTTTCCAGAGTATAGTGAAATATAACCCCTACTTCTTACAAATAATAATTTGTTTGTCATAATATATGTAATGAAATGGCAATTATTATTATTAATTTATTTATTTATTTATTTATTTTGCCATGGCTGTTGGTAAAAAAAAAAAAAAAAAAAAAAAGAATAATGTAATTAATTTAATGATTTCAGAAACATTAATATTGTCACATTTTGCAAACGTTTTTACACTTTTTTTTTTTTCTCAGGTTTTATTTATTTTTGCTTGTGGCCCCCTGGGGGTGCCTGGAGCATCTACTAATCAAGTGATATTGGAATATAATCACCTACATTTCAAGGGCCCAGAGCTGCTCTCAGTTTAATTGCACTGAATACTTTTAAACACTATGGTGTGCTGCTATTTGTTTTTTTTTTTTGTTTTTTTGTTGTTGTTGTTTTTTTTTTGGCTCTATCTCTTGTATATACAGTAGATACGGCAGAACTAGTAATAGTATGGTATCAAATTAAAAGAATAAACAAATTCCTAATTGCATTGCAAGACATCCCGTTATACAATTAACAATTTATGTTGAGCCAACAGACTTTGATTTAACAAAATTAAGTCTATATTGTCAAGTCAAATGTATTTGTATAGCGCTTTTCACAACAGGCATTGTTTCAAAGCAGCTGTACATGAAAATATGCTATAACAGAAAATGAATATAATGTTCAAGTTCAACATTTATTGTCATATATACAAGTACCGTGTGCAAGGTACAATGAAATTCTTGCTTGAATGCTTCTCCACAGACTATAGACTAAGTACAAAATATACATACTGTATATACAAAGATAACAATAAACAACCAAAATAATTACCAAACAATAAAGTGACAGTGCAGGTTTTGAGTTTGGAGAGATCAGTGCAAAGTCAAGCTGCAAAAGTGACAGTGTAAAATCCAGTATCATTATTGATATTGCACGTTGGTGTAAGATGACCATTCTCACAGCATTGGGGTAAAACCTATCCCTGAATCTAGTGGTGCAGGTTCGAATAGTTCTGAGCATCTTACCAGAGGGCAGAAAAAAGAAAAGTGCCCACACAGGGTGACTGTGGTCTTCCATGATGCGCTTTGCCTTTCTCAGTCAGTGTGTGGTGTAGATATCCTGTACTGCTGGTAGCTATGTGCCGATGATTTTCTGGGCTGTTTTAACCACCGTCTATAGGACTGAATGTGTCATTCAGTCCCAGATCTAGTAGTTTTTGGATCAGCTTGTTTGGGATGACAGGGTTAAATGCCGAACAATAATTCACAAATAATGGCCTCACATAACAGTTTTTATTGTCCAGGTGAGCCAGAGTGGTATGAAGTGTGTGTGATATGGCATCCTCAATGGATCTGTTGTGGCAGTAGGCAAACTGCAGTGGGTTCAAAGTGTCTGAGATGTGTTCCAGAACCAGCCTCTCAAAGCATTTCATTGCAATGGGGGTTAGTGCCACTGAGCGATAGTCATTAAGACAGCTAACTTTGTTTTTCTTTGGAACGGGGATAATGTAGTGTTTTTGAAGCAGGTTGGTACAGCTGAGATTTTTAAGGTGGTGTTAAATATTTCCGTAATGACAGCAGCCAGTTGCTCACTGCATGTTTTTAAAATGCATTCTGAAATTCCATCCGGACCAGCAGCTTTGCAAATGTTGACTCTGTTAAAAGTTTTTCTCACGTCTGCCACAATTACGGTAAAACTGTAGTCATGCAGTGCTGCGAGAGTTCGCACAGGAAGATCTTTGTTTGCAAGCTTGAAACGGGCATAAAACGCATTTATTTCATCAGAGAGAGACGCGCCAGCAGCTGTGAATGCCCGCGTCTGCGGTTTATAATCCATTAAAATTTGGATTCCCTGCCACATCCGATGCACATCTTGAGTGCAGTTAAACTGTAATTCCACATTCCTGCTGTATTCCCATTTCATGCTGGTGATGGCTTTCTGGAGGTCATACTTGCATTTCTTGTACGCATCCATGTCTATGGACTGAAACACGCAGGCGTGTGCATGGATTTTATTTCGGATTTTAGGGGTAATCCATGGTTTCTGGTTAGGAAATGAGTGAACTGTTTTATTGGGAAGTCCGTAACCACTGTGGCATAATCGTCCAGATAAGAAGGTGAGTTTCTGGGGGACCTGGGTAGCTCAGCGAGTATTGATGCTGATTACCACCCCTGGAGTCACAAGTTCGAATCCAGGGTGTGCTGAGTGACTCCAGCCAGGTCTCCTAAGCAACCAAATTGGCCCGGTTTCTAGGGAGGGTAGAGTCACATGGGGTAACCTCCTCGTGGTCGCGATTAGTGGTTCTCGCTCTCAATGGGGCGCATGGTAAGTTGTGCATGAATGACGGAGAGAAGCATGAACCTCCACATGCGGAGTCTCTGCGGTGTCATGCACGATGAGCCACATGATAAGATGCGTGGATTGATTGTCTCAGAGGTGGAGGCAACTGGGACTTGTCCTCCGCCACCCAAATTGAGGTGAGTAACCACACCATCACGAGGACCTACTAAGTAGTGGGAATTGGGCATTCCAAATTGGGAGAAAAGGGGATAAATTTTTTATTTTTTTTTAAAAGAAGATGAGTTTCTGAACATGTCCCAGTCCACCGAGTCAAAGCAGTCATGTTGCTTTTCCTCTGCTTCTGGTGTCCAGCACTGTACTGTACACATCACAGGCTCCTCTCACTTGAGTTTCTGTTTGTAGACTGGGAGAGCAGAGACAAGGTGTGATCTGACCGCCTGAGATGTGGACTTGGTAGGGAACAGTATGCTCCTTTGTGTGAGCTGTAGAAGTGATCGAGGATGTTTGGGCCTCTGGTGGGGCAGGAGAAGTGCAGGTGGTATTTTGGGTAGATATTTCTCAAGTTGGCTTGGTTAAAGTTCCCCGAGATAATGAACAGTCCATCGGGGTGCTTGTTCTCATATTTAGTGACAACTAGAAGCACTGTGTGTGTTCCCTTGGGGTGGGATGTAAACTGCGGTCATGAGCACAGCCGAGAACTCCCTGGGCAGATAGAATGGTCAGCATTTGGTCAGAAGGTATTCGAGGTCTGGAGTGCAGTTCTGTGAAATTACTCCCACATTCATACACCATGCGTTGTTTATAAGAAAGCATACGCCTCTTTCGTTTCTCGATGAATCAGTCTGATCTGCGCGGTAGATTGAGAAGCCCTCGGGCTGGACCTCATGGTCCGGCGTGCTGGCGGTGAGCCATGTCTCCGTAAAGCAGAAAACACAGCAATTCTGTAGATCTCTTTGGAATTTAAGTCATCCCCTGAGATCATCCAGTTTGTTGTCCAGAGACTGAATATTGGACAGGAAAATGCTGGGCATCAGAGGTCGTAGCCTGCGGCGTTTCATTCTCACCTGTACACTGGCCCTGCGGCCCCGTTTCCGAGCTCGCATCTTCTGGGTAGTCCCAGGTGAGTCGAGTCGGCCATGTTGTTCACGGGAGAAAGAAGGTAGCAACTACAGCTCTCTCAATGCCAAAAACTGCATGTAGTCGGACTGTTTCATCCGATTTTTAGAAGTGTTTAGTGGTCACAAGTGATAAGAGAGTAAACTGGCAGGAAGAATAGCGACCCAAGCAAAACAATATATACAAAACTAACAAGTCTGTGAAGTGCAGCACTCAACATGTTGCCATTCCTTGGCACCATCTTTTCCTAGTTTTCCTAGTATTGCCAATAATAGTTATTTGTTTAGAAGTATTAGTGGTTAAAATTATTAAATTAAGTGTTGTGGGTCAATGATTAAACAAAATGATTTTGTATGAACTATACGTTTTAGTGTTAAAGTCCTTGAAGTCATCCCGAATTAACTGAGGAAATACACGTAGATGTATTGTCCTTTGATTTTGGCCGACGAAGGCTTTTGTTAGTGGTTGATTCTTTTTCTTTGTATTTTAAGAGAATGTTGTCCCTCCTTTGGCCAAGTTGATATAGGTATCATTCAGTGAAGAGCATCGCAGTCTGGCTGGAAGCTTATGGCAGGTAATTTTGATGAACTCCATCCTTAGCCTATGCTTCAGGCAGTGGCTCATGAAGAATCCCATGTCTTTGAGTTTGCATCAATTCATCCTCTGTGAAGTCTGTCTTAGTAGACTGAAGTGAAGTCTGGCTGGCACATGCTGAAGTTGGTCATCATCACTCTGTGACTCAGTGGGAATCAGACATGTAGCAGGACCAGAGATGAATCTGGTAGGCTCTGGTAACCTCGGGAAACAAACTGATATGATTGTATTTCTTGGTTCTAGTTAGCACTCTCGCTGCTGCATTTTGAACCAACTGAAGTTAAATTATTAAACCTGCAGGACATCCACCATGTAATGCATTACAATAATCTAGTCTTGAGGTCATGAACGCATTAATTCGTTTTTCAGAAATGGATAGCATGTGTTGTAACTTGGCAATATTTCTGAAGTGGAAGAATGCAGTTCTACAAATACTGGAGATTTGTTTTTCAAAGGTTAGATTGCTATCAAATATAACACCTAAAGTTTTTGCTGTAGAAATTGACATTACAGTACATCCATCAAGAGACAGATTATATTTTAGCATCTTATTTTTTAAGGTTTTTGTTCCAATAATTAGAACTTCTGTTTTATCAAAATTGAGTAGAAGGAAATTTCTATCCATCCACTCTTTGATATCATTTATACACTGTTAATTTGGAAAATTTTGAAATTTTGTCAGGTTTCAAAGAAATATAAAGTTGTATATTGTCAACATAATGGTGAAAACTAACTCCATGGTTCCTGATAATGTCTCCCAGGGGATGCATATATAGGGAGAAAAGCAGAGGCCCTAAAACTGATCTCTGTGGCACTCCATACTTTAATTTGATCTAACAGTTCCTCATTTACACAAAGTGGTAATGCCTGTCCACAAATGCCAACATAATTCTCAATCCTATATATGAGAATATCATGATCTATGGTGTTGAAGGCAGCACTAAGATCTAAAACACTAGAAGAGAAATGCAGCCGTTATCAGATTATAAGAGCAAGTCATTTGTAACTCTGATAAGTGCAGTCTGTGTATTATGATGGGGCCTAAATCCTGACTGAAATTCTTCATATATACAATTTCTCTGTAAAAATGAACATAGTTGGGAGGACACTATCTTTTCTAGTATTTTCGACATAAATGGGAGACTTGAACTCGGTCTGTAATTAGCCAATTATCCTGGATCAAGCTGTGGTTTCTTGATAAGCAGTTTGATAACTGCCAGTTTAAAGTTTCTTGGGACACACCTTACGGATAATGAGGAGTTAATAATATTAAGAAGAGGTTCTGAGATTACATGAAACATCCCTTTTAGGGGTTTAGTCGGTATTGGGTCTAACATTCATGTTGTTGATTTTGATGTTTTGACCATTTTTTTAGCTCTTCCTAACCTATAACAGTGAAGGATTGAAGTTGCTCGTAGGGAATAATTTTAGTCTTCTGGGGTGCTGTGGCAGATAGATGTGTATTTCGTTTGTGATGATTTCGACTTTATCAGTAAAGAATCTCCTAAAGTCACTACTACTAAGCTGCGATGGAATATCTGGTTCAATAGAAGTTTTATTCCTAACCAATTTAGCCACAGTACTGAATAAACACCTAAGATTGTTGTGGATATTTTCTATGAGTTTGCTCAAATATGCAGACCTGGCAGTTTTTAGAGCCTGTCTGTGGTTAGAAACACTATCCTTCCATGCACCATGAAATACCTCTAATTTTGTATTCTTCCACTTACGCTCCATTTTCCGAGCTGCTCTCTTGAGAGCATGAGTGTGATCATTGTACCATGGTGCAGGATGTTTCTCTTTAATTTTCTTAATTGAAGGGGCTGACACTGTCTAGAGTGCTAGAGAAGACTATATCCATATTTTTTGTGACAACATAATTTTTTTCTGAACTATTTGGCATTCTGATTATTTGAGACAAGTCTGGAAGATTATTAGTGAAGCTATCTTAAGTAGTTGAAAGAATAACGATAATATTGCATAGATTGAGTTACCTTTGCTAAGTGCAGCATACAAGATACGAGGTAATGATCTGAGGTTTTGTCGCTCTGCAGCAGAATTTCTATATTATCAACATCAATTCCATATGACAAAATTAGACCTAGTGTATGATTTTGGCAAGGGGTTGGACCTGTCACATTTTGTCTAACCCCAACAGATTTGAGAATATCGATAAATGCTAATCCCAGTGTATCATTGTCGTTATCTATGTGGAAGTTGAAGTCACTGACGATTAAAGCTCTATTCACAGCAACCACTAGATCTGACAGAATATCTCAAATTCTCAAAGAAATTCAGAATATGTCCCTGGTGTTTTATATACTGTTGCAAGAACAAAAGACAACAAAGATTTTTGTATTTACATCAATCAGTTCAAAAGAATTAAACTTATCTCCAAACCTTTGAGTAACACTGAAAATATCACTGTAAATGTAGCAACACCTTCTCCTCAACCTTTCAGATGAGGCTCATGTTTGCAACAATAACCTGACACATTTAAACTAATATTAATCTGTTTTAATCCAGGTTTCAGTCAAACAGAGTGAATCCAAGCTATGATCTGTAATAATTTCATTTACAATCAGTGATCTGGATGAAAGTGATTTCATATTTAGTAGTCCTACCTTTATATGATGTTTTTTTTCCTGTTTTTTTTTTAAGTTTGACATCAATCAAATTTTTTTCTAAATGACTTGGTGAGGGTTTTGTGTTCGGTAGTTCGGGGAACAGACACAGTCTCTATATGATACACTATATTGCCAAAAGTGTTCGCTCACCCATCCAAATAATTGAATTCAGGTGTTCCAATCACTTCCATGGCCACAGGTGTATAAAATGAAGCACCTAGGCATGCAGACTGCTTCTACAAACATTTGTGAAAGAATGGGCCGCTCTCAGGAGCTCACTGAATTCCAGTGTGGTACTGTGACAGGATGCCACCTGTGCAACAAGTCCAGTTGTGAAATTTCCTCGCTACTAAATATTCCACAGTCAACTGTCAGTGGTATTATAACAAAGTGGAAGCTATTGGGAATGACAGCAACTCGTAAGCCACGTAAAATGACAGAGCGGGGTCAGCGGATGCTGAGGCGCATAGTGCGCAGAGGTCGCCAACTTTCTGCAGAGTCAATTGCTACAGACCTCCAAAGTTCATGTGGCCTTCAGATTAGCTCAAGAACAGTGCGTAGAGAGCTTCATGGAATGGGTTTCCATGGCCGAGCAGCTGCATCCAAGCCATACATCACCAAGTGCAATGCAAAGCGTCGGATGCAGTGGTGTAAAGCATGCCGCCACTGGACTCTAGAGCAGTGGAGACGCGTTCTCTGGAGTGACGAATCACACTTCTCCATCTGGCAATCTGATGGACGAGTCTGGGTTTGGCGGTTGCCAGGAGAACGGTACTTGTCTGACTGCATTGTGCCAACTGTGAAGTTTGGTGGAGGGGGGATTATGGTGTGGGGTTGTTTTTCAGGAGCTGGGCTTGGCCCCTTAGTTCCAGTGAAAGGAACTCTGAATACTTCAGCATACCAAGAGATTTTGGACAATTCCAGGCTCCCAACTTTGTGGGAACAGTTTGGGGATGGCCCTTCCTGTTCCAACATGACTGCGCACCAGTGCACAAAGCAAGGTCCATAAAGACATGGATGAGCGAGTTTGGTGTGGAAGAACTTGACTAGCCTGCACAGAGTCCTGACCTCAACCCGATAAAGCACCTTTGGGATGAATTAGAGCGAAGACTGCGAGCCAGGCCTTCTCGTCCAACATCAGTGTCTGACCTCACAAATGCGCTTCTGGAAGAATGGTCAAAAATTCCCATAAACACACTCCTAAACCTTGTGGAAAGCCTTCCCAGAAGAGTTGAAGCTGTTATAGCTGCAAAGGGTGGGCCGACGTCATATTAAACCCTATGGATTAAGAATGGGATATCACTTAAATTCATATGCGTCTAAAGGCAGATGAGTGAATACTTTTGGCAATATAGTGTATATAGGTGATTCATTCTCTGTGTGTTACAGTTTATGTGACCCGTGTGATGTCTCAAGGCAGCTTGCAGATGTTCGGATTAGCCAGTTTGTCTGCTTCCTGACCTGGGCCCCAGTTAGTCAAATACTATCACTATTAAGACTATGAACCATATTACTAGAGAGGAGAGTGGCACCTTCTCTGGAGGGATAGAGTCCGTCTCGTCAGATCTTCCCAAAAAACTCTTCCAATTGTCTATGAATCCTATGCTATTCTCCGAACACAACTCTGACATCCAGTCATTCAGTGACACTAATCTACTATAAATCTTGTCACCACGCGAGCAGGGAGGAGGCCAGAGCATATTACAGTGTCTGACATTTTTAAGTTCACACACCTCTTTAACATTATCTTTAGTGATCTCCGACTGGTGAAGCCAGATATCGTTAGTGCCGAGATGAATAACAATCTTAGAAAATCTATGTTTAGCATTAGCCAGCACTTTTTTAAAAGTGAATTTTTGATCTCACTAAATTTGATGTCAGATGCTCTGGTACCCGAAATGCATTTAACAATAGTGGCTGGAGTCTCTATTTCCATGTTCCTTACAATAGAGTCACCAATAACAAGAGCACTTTCAACATTATTCTCAGTGGGTGCATCACTGAGTGGAGAGAATCGATTGGAAATCCTAACAGGAATGGGAGAGTGGTGTCACATTGCCGAGACGTCACTCAAATGCCCTGCTGTGGTGGCTCTACAGATGGAACCAAAGTGTGTGTATTGCTCGCTGTACTACCCGCATCCGAAAATGTATCTACTGGCTTCACTTTCTCACTGATCTCCACTAGCGTTCGGATGCGTGTCTCTAACTCATTAACCTTCTCCATCAGCCTGACTAATTCCTTACATTTATCACATGTGAATCCCTCACTGCTGATGGAAAAAGCTATAGTAAACACGTGGCATACAATGCATGAAGCGATAATATGAGCGGATGCCTTAACTTACTGTAATTGTTTTTTGTTGTTGTGGTGGTGGTTTTTGATCAGCGGGTGTTTGAGATCAATGTGAATCCCTCACGTAATTATTATTGATGGGGTGGTTCCTGATCACCAGTGGTTTGAGATTGATGCAATGATCCGTGTAAAAAATGTGTGTGTGTTAAATATAAAAGCGGAAAAAACAATGCAATCTTTTATGAGATTAAATATTAAACGCAGAAAATAGAAAGATAAGCAATGCTTAGAAGGCTCAGCAAGTAAAGATGCAGACTACCACACCTAGAGTTGAATCCAGGGCATGCTGAGTGACTCCAGTCAGGCTTCCTAAGCAACCAATTGGCCCTGTTGCTAGGGTGGGTATAGTCACGCTGGGTTAACCTCCTCGTAGTCACTACAATGTGGTTCTCGCTCTCGGTGGGGCGTGTGGTGAGTTGTGCGTGGATTCCGCGGGGAATAGTGTGAGCCTCCACACGCACTGTGTCTCTGTGGTAACGCACTCAACAAGCCACGTGATCAGATGCATGGATTGACAGTCTCAGACGCAGAGGCAACTGAAATTCATCCTCCGCCACCCAGATTGAGGCGAGTCACTAAGCCACCACAATGACTTAGAGCGCATTGGGAATTGGGCAAGCCAAATTGGGGAAAAAATAAATAAAAGAAGTCTAGCAGGCTACAAACATGAGCGCTAGCAGCAACAGGAAATGGTGTCACCAACAGCATCACCAAACCAATAGCTGCACCTGTTCCAATTGTGCCAACTGAGTCCAGCTGGTGTGGAGACCTTGGGATAATTTTCTTTACAAATAACTCTATCAGACTCCCAGACAAAACAAAATGTCACAACCAGTGTTGCTGAGGTGTAGAGGGTGGTTAAGTGCTATGCTCAAGGGTGCAAAGGCAAAGCTCAATCAAAGTACACTTGCTGGAAATAAAGCTGCTACCTTCCTTACTTTTATGCTCTGAGTTTCTAGTTGCATTTTAACTTCACAAACATTTAATTTGCACATTCAGATAAAATAATAACAATAATAATAACTAGACATTTCTTACTCAGAAGACCACTGGTTCTTGCATATGTCATAACTGAAGGCTACATACAGTTAGAAAATGCAGAATGGAGATTTGAGAGCTGAAGCAGAGGGAATGATTTTCACTACATACCTAAATTTCGGTCTGTTCCTGACATAAAGCTATTGCATGGTTTGAGAACACTAAAAATATAGCACACAAGTCATAGGGACTATTTAAATGGTATTTTATGGTGATTTTTAATTAACTTTTGTATGGACAAGAGCTTTGAAGATTTGTCAGAATTTCCCATTTTGTGTTTCATGGAAGCAAGAAAGTCAGACAGGTTTGGAACGACATGAGGATGAGTAGATGATGAAAGAATTTTCCTTTCAGGTGAATTATTTCTTTAAGCCTCAGTAGGTAGCTGTTGAAAAACGCTGATGAGGCAGAGGAAGTATTGGATTCGGGGTGAGAGAGCCAGGACTGTAAACTTATTCATATTCTGATTAGGAGAACTACATGAGCAGGGCGGCCTGCTGTGTGCACAGGGTTGGGAGGGTTGAAATGTATTCCACTACAGATTACAGAATACATGCTGTAAAACGTAATTTGTAACATATTCCGTTAGATTACTCAAGCTCAGTAATGTATTCAAAATACTTTGGATTACTTCTTCAGCACTGGTAGGTTTTTTTCACTTGTTTTGACTATAAAAACTCTGCCAGTACAGTAAGACAAAATACACATTAAAACTACATTCTCTGAAAAACCTAAATATCTTATGCAGTGTTGTTTCTAAAACAAGATATATCAAATTGATCTTGTTTTAAGGATTTTCAGATATTTTTACAGGAAAACAATACAAAAATTATTATCAAGAATATGATTTTTGCCCTAATATCATAGGTCTTACTAGAAAAAAAGAAATTATGATCCAACATGAATTTTCTTGATAAAACAAATATGATCATTCTGTAACGTTTAAGACAATGTATTTACATGCAGTCTATTAGTATGCAGGGTACCTTTAAGACGCTGACCATCATATATGCGTGTGCTGTGTGATTAGAGAGTTACCACTCAGTCTGTGTGCAGGTGCAGGAGGATGATGACCAATCTGCTCTCCCTGACCTTTATTATACTTTTATGTTTTGTGACGCTAATGGTTTGTTAATTTTCTCATGTATGAGAAGAGCATGCAGCCTGTGTATCTGCCATTAAATGTGTGGAATACAGACTTTTGCTGTTTGGCTCCATGATTTGTCTGACTAAACCATTTATCTCCTGGGAAAAGCGTTACAGTGCCTGGTAACGTGCATGTAAAATGGCCTTGTGACAATTTACACAAGGTTTATTTCTATTTCTTCTGCTCCAAACTTACTTCAAACTTACTTCTCTGTCTGCTCGTATGAATTTAACACATCATAAGAAAGTGTTTCACTGCTGTTCAAATGCACTTTGGATCACATCATTTATATGTATAAATGTTTTCCATCTGAAAAGGACTAAATATTAAATGAAACAAATGACAATAAAATGCAAAGTAATCTCTTCAGTAATCAAAATACTTTTTGAATGTAACTGTATTCTAAATACCAATTATTTAAATTGTAACTGTAGTGTAATACAGTTACTTATATTTTGTATTTTAAATACATATTCCTGTTACATGTATTTCATTACTCCCAAACACTGTGTCTGCACACCAGAGCTTAAATTAAACAGGATGGAGAAAGACAGAGAGAGAGAGAGAGAGAGAGAGAGAGAGAGAGGGGGAAGAGACATAAGAAAGAAAGAGGCCCTGAATGAAAAGGGAGGATAATGACGAGACGGTAATGAATAGATGGATGAAGCCAATGGAGTAAGAACTGTGCAATCGCTCAAAATAGCAGCATGGTTTTAGGTTACGTTACATGGAATGCATTATATTTCAAGACGTTTGAAGAAATACGAAAACTTTTTTCATTATTTTTCATAAATTTTAAATCATTATTCACTTTTAACTGTGAACTTTTGTACTTGGTGAGTTCATGAAAGAAGCAGTGATGTACGATTTGTGAACGAATTGTTTTGATTCAAATCCCTTCAATCAATCATTTGATCCAGTTCACAAAAAATGATTTGTTCATGAATCAGACTGATCCACTTCTGGAGTTCAACTCACTGACTCAATGATTTAGTCGCAGCAGTAAACACCTCAATGGAGGGAGAATATTATCTGTAAATAATGACTTTTTTTTTTTTTTTTTTTTAAATAGTAAAAAAAAGTGCTTTGGTTCAGTCAGAATTATGAGATAAAAATACATAATTTTGAGATAAATCATAAATGTAAGTTAAAAATTCACAATTTTGAGATAAAAGTAATTATTTTGAAATAAAAAGTCAACATTATGGGATACCAAGTCAAAATGATAAAATGCTAAATCAGAATGATTAGATACTAAGTCCTGGCAGACAGCAGTGGGCCTCTCCACCTCCTGGCAGTCAGCAGCGGGCTCAGCCACCTCCTGGCGGTCGGCCACAAGCTTGGGCATCGAGCTCTGTCTATTCCTCCTCTTCCAAGTGGTGGGAAGAACAGCCACAGTGTCCACTGCCAGTGAGAAGGTATTGTTGTTCTCAGACTGGGGTGAAAAGAGGAAGTCCCCAGAGACCCAGGCTGAGATGATACCATCCCATTTGATAGCCAAGTTGATGACCTCTGATAAACTCCCCCCACCCCATACAGAAAACAGGACCTGATGTGTTCCAACAGATCTGCCATAAAAATATCTATCAGGCAGGACTGATTGAACACTAGGCCAAGAACAAGTCCAGAAATTCCAGTGCATACCCTCTCACTAAACAGTCTCACTGACGGAGACCAACAAGCTCCTTGTGGAGCCGAGGAGGGCGGGGCCGGGTTGGAATGAGACACACCCGGTCCCCAATCAGCCTGATGGGGCGCGCGAGGGATAAAGGCGGCCGGGGACGACAGTTCGAGAGAGAGAGAATTACAGACAGCTGTGCTGTGCTTTTAGTTGTGTGTTTTTGGTTGGGTTTTTGTTTAATAAATTATTATTTAAGTTGTCAAGCCGGTTCTCGCCTCCTCCTTTCCTCTAAACCCCCTTACACTCCTCAATCTGCGCTCTATGTCACACAGGGGAACGGGGTTCAAAAGAAAAATAATTCATGCCTGCTGAGTCCAGAACTGGTTGGATTGTTATGTCAGGGTTTGCAGGAAGGAGGACCCAAATGCAGGCATGAAATACTGAGGATTTTATTAAATGAAAATAAAACACATAATAACTCTCACATTGGAGAAAAACAGGAAAAATAAACAAAGATCCTAGGAACCAACACTGACAGGGGCAGAACAGGACTAGACAGACACAACTAGACAGGGTAAATCACAAAATTATCCAACACAGGACACAGCACACAGTGGAAATATAAAGAGGTAGAAATCAAGAGGTAAACGAGCAGGGCAGATGAAGCAAATTAACAAAAAATCAGGGAATATGGGTGCGGGACCAGGTAAATCACAAAAAACACAGATACGAGTGCACATGGCCATGAAAAAAAAACAAACAGTCACGTGCACTCACACAACAAGAGACAAGGCACAACAAAAAAACTAAACACTGCAGAGACGAGACTGTCAGAATTCTGCCACAACAGTAACACAAGACTACATAGAGAAGGCAGGATCCTGACAGGATTGTTACTAGGATGTTACATGACAGTTGATAGGGTGTTCTGGTTCTGTGCAGGGGCATTGCAAGGCAGTTGCTAGTGTGTTTGGGTGGTTGCTAGGGTGTTGTGTAGCGGTTCTATGGTGTTTTGGTTGGTTGCTAAGGCATTTTTAGGTGGTAGCAAAGGTGTTTCATGTGTTTTCTAGGGTGTTACAAGGTGGTTTGCTAGGGTGTTCTGAGTGGTTGCTAGGATGTTGCATGGCAGTTGCCAAGGTTTGTAAGTGATTGCTGGGGCATTGCAAGGCAGTTGTGTGTCTGTTCAAGGTGGTTGCATGGGGCATTTCTAGGGTGTTCTTGATGGTTACAAGGGCATTGCAAGGTGGTTGCTAGGGTGTTATAAGTGATTGCTAGGCCAATTCTAGGGTGTTCTGACTGGTTGCTAGGGTGTTGTGGGTGTGGTTAGGGTGTGCCTAAATGGTTTCTTGTCTCTGGCTCTATGATATTCTGATTCTTAAATAAGTGTTTTGCTATGTCAATCTTTGACATTTTTCCAGTCGTCTTATGTTTGCTATATCAAAATCATAAGTCTGATTGCTTTGTAAAGTAAAAGCACACATCTCCTTAATAAGCTGCATGATTTAAGGTAGTATTCATGTCTGTAGCACAAACAGTGTGGGATGAGTTTCCTCCCAAAGTTGAATACTTTTAGGGTTTTGTTCCCTATCCCTTAGTCTGCACAATAGTAATAAAGATGCTTGTCTGATGAAAAATATGTCATGGGAGGATTCATTCTGCTGGTTTGTTTCTGTGCGTCTCCCTCGTGTTGTTGCCGGTGCGGGGTTAATCACGTATCACCGTTGCTCAGCAACACTCATTACCAGCCGCTGCTTGATTAGCTCAGCACCTGCACACTATCTGCTCTTCCCCTTATAAGCAGCCCTTTTGTGTGAGTTCAGTATCAGATCGTTCTCGTGTTGTGTGCTTTGTTTACTCATGTTGCTCATGCTATTCTTTGTATTTTTCTACTCTGGATATTTTTGACTATTTTCCTGTGCTCCAGCCATTACCATCTCCTCCATTCACTGGACCACTCACCTCTGTTTCTCTTTGCTCCAGTCGCTGCCATCTCACACCACTCCTTGGAATATATTATCTCTACTCTCTTCCTGCTGCAGCTGTCACCGTCAGAGTCCTCCACTATC
Organism: Myxocyprinus asiaticus; assembly: GCF_019703515.2. Taxonomy (NCBI): domain Eukaryota; kingdom Metazoa; phylum Chordata; class Actinopteri; order Cypriniformes; family Catostomidae; genus Myxocyprinus; species Myxocyprinus asiaticus. The sequence goes on from NC_059351.1 coordinate 23,120,792, forward strand.
ATCTTCACCTTCACCCACCTCATCTCTGGACTGTTCTGTTGTTGTGCTACTTCATATTTTCATCATTTACCTGAACTTTTCATTCATTAAACATTGTTATATTTTTACTGCTGTGTCTGGGTCCTAATTTACCACGACAAAATAGTGATGTTGTTGATGTGTTTTATGTGTTTTTCATGCTTTGTGCTTCACTACTGTGTCTCACCCTTAGTCTTTTTGCATCCTGCAACTAAAGTGTGCCAGAAACACCTCCTACCTACTGGACAACACTCTTTGACATTTATACCTTTTGCCAGCAGGTCGTGGTGATGTTGTTTTGACTGTTTTGAAGCAAGACACTCATCCGCTGTGACTTGCGTCCTGTATATCAGTAACTGATTTTTTTCTCTACTTACTTTGCCACTGCAGAAATCTGTCACAATGATTGACAACCAGCATTAGCCATGTAAGCAATGGTGTTTTCATCCACCCTGACTGTAAATGCAACATTAACAACAGTTGTATAAGGCTATTATTACCTTGACAGCAATATAGGCTCCAGAGAGCAGTTTCATTGTGAAAACTGTAGCATCTTCTCCAAAACATATCAATTTATGTGTGCTTATTGTGAAATGTATTCACTGTTTGATGTGTCAAGCTCTTACCCTGATGTCAAGAAAATTTGTATAACGCAGCACAAATTCAAGCACTCTATGAGAGTTGGGGCAGGGTGATATAGTGAGTACTCATATATTTGCATTGATTTAGCTGGCAACATAAAAATAAAAATCTTCATGAATATTGCAATGTTTTATTATTATTATTTCACTATTTATTTGGCTATTAAGTTTTCTAAAAACTGTGTTATTAGACTAGTTTCACAATCCTAGCTTGTCTTAGATTTGCTAGTATGTTAGAGCATTAAGATATTTTAAATATTTCTCTGATTTAAAAAAAAAAACAAAAATGGTGGTAGAGTTCAATAAATTTTCATGAATCACTTTAAACTTTTGAATCAATTCAAAACTCTAATTCAACGATATTTTTGCATCTTTATTCAAAAATGTTCTCGTAAGCACTGTTTTATATATATATATATATATATATATGTGTGTGTGTGTGTGTGTGTGTAGGCACACTTTAATTACCATAAATTACCACAGTTGATATTGAAATGAGGAAAATATTAATTACTATGCATTGTATAATTGGTTTATAAATTAAAATGATCACTGAAGTATTTTTTTCTATATTTTACTTCTTGCATTAAACAGTTTGAATGTATTTGATGAAAATGGTGACATTTGGTTGAAAACAAAAACAAAACAAAAAAAAACAAAAAACAAAAAAGCATTTCAGAGTATACACATAAATATAAAGATAAACACTGAATATCATCAAAAGGCACTGAAGAGACAAAGAGATTTATTTTATAAAGCTTTATCATCCAGTCCTAGAATTCTCTCTCATGGAGAGCTGTAGCCCTTTCATATTTTTTAGGGAAGAAAAAAAAATATATAGATGGATGTTTTGTAGCAAAAAACAAGGTAATCTGTGACTTCTCTGTAAGCCTGGTGGCAAATATTGGTCTTGAAGTATCTGGGTCTTTTGTTGTGGAGAAATTGGGTCATGAATCATTTAGGTGTCATGAAAATCAGTCAAGAACATGTCCATTTCACCTATAAATGAAAATAAATATGTTTTTTTTTTTTTTTTTTTTTTTAATACAACATAAATTATTAATTACATACATTTAGAATTAGCATTTTAAAGAGGATTAAGATGATTTATTATTAGTTTCATCATTCGTAGTAATAGTAGTAGTGGTATTAGTATTTAATTCGTTTTATGACAATTAACATTCATGTAATTATTAATTTATAAATAAATTATTAATATACTACTACTACTACTAATAATAATATATACACAGTATATATATATATATATATATATATATATATATATATATATATATATATATATATATATATATATATATTAGTATATATTACACACACACACTGGTGGCCAAAAGTTTGCAATAATGTACAGATTTTGTTCTTATGGAAAGAAATTGGTACTTTTATTTACCAAAGTGGCATTCAACTGATCACAATGTATAGTCAGGACATTAATAACTTGAAAGATCCTCCACATGCAGCAATCCTGAAGTCGCAGATCCTTGGCATTCTAGCTGTCATATTGTCCAGATACTCAGGTGACATTTCACCTCACGCTTCCTGTAGCACTTGCCATAGATGTGTCTGTCTTGTCGGGCACTTCTCATGCACCTTACAGTCTAGCTGATCCCACAAAAGCTCAGTGGGGTTAAGATCCATGAAACTCTTTTCCAATTATCTGTAGTCCAATGTCTGTGTTTCTTTGCCCACTCTAACTTTTTCTTTTTCTGTTTCAAAAGTTGCTTTTTCTTTGCAATTCTTCCCATAAGGCCTGCGCCCCTGAGTCTTCTCTTTACTTTTGTACATGAAACTGGTGTTGAGCGGGTAAAATACAATGAAGCTGTCAGCTGAGGACATGTGAGGCATCCATTTCTCAAACTAGAGACTCTGATATACTTATCATTTTGTTTTGTTGAACATCTGGCCTTCCACATATCTTTCTGTCTTTGTTAGAGCCAGTTGTCCTTTGTATTTGAAGACTGTAGTGTATACCTTTGTATGAAATCTTTTTTGGCAATTTCAAGCATTGTATAGCCTTCATTCCTCAAAACAATGATTGACTGATGAGTTTCTAGAGAAAGCTGTTTCTTTTTTTTGCCATTTTTGACCTAATATTGACCTTAAGGCATGCCAGTCTATTGTATTCTGTGGCAACTCAAAAACAAACACAAAGACGATGTTAAGCTTCATTTAACAAACCAAATAGCTTTCAACTGTGTTTGATATAATGGCAAGTGATTTTTTAGTACCAAATTAGCAATTTAGCATGATTACTCAAGGATAAGGTGTTGGAGTGATGGCTGCTAGAAATGGGGCCTGTCTAGATTTGATCAAAAATGACTTTTTTCAAATAGTGATGGTAGATAGATAGATAGAATAGATAGACAGATAGATAGAAACAGAATAATTTCCCTGTTTTATTTATTTATTTATTTTTTACTTATACGTATTCAGACCACATCCACACTAATATGTTTTCAGATAATAATAATAAAAAAAATTGATTTTGCAACATTTGCAACTTTCATTCACGCTTGAGCTGCGTTTTCTTCCAAATTTTCTTCCATACTTTGGAAACTATGATGTTAGGAAAAAGGAGTTGTTAACTGAAAACATGTGGATGTGGCCTTAAATGCCCCCTAAATGCATCCAAACTGGGTTAGGTGAACACAAAAATAGACAAATTCTACTGGGATTCCTTAAGACCAATTGGTTGAGTGGTCGTTCATGCAACCCACTGAGTATTAGATATGAAAACGTAGTTTTGCACACTCCTGGTTGGGAGCCAATAAATATATTTGTATCTGATCTAACAGGTCTATCCCCATGTTACTTTTGGAAAAGGTGATCAAAGGCGATCTTTACATGGTAGCACCACAAGATGTGGAACTGTTACATCTGTGTTTTCAAGAACAAAGACCTGAGGTTAACGTCTGTGTCACAGCTTGAGTGAAAATATCAAATGGTAATATGGAGAAGCTAAAGAAAGACAAAAAAGTTGAAATGCTTTTAAAAAATACCTTGAAGACTTCTGACTATAGTGTAGGGTAGACAGACAATTCAGGCCTTCAGTGCACAACCTTTCACATGTTTTCAGTTTGTTTTCTGTACATTAATCCAAATTCCAAACTTTTGACCACCAGTGTATATACAACAGTTAGTTCCGGTCCTCGAATCTGATTGGACGAGAGGCATTCCATGAGTCCTGATGGTCTTACACCATCATCACTCAAACGCTTCACTCTGTGTATCACTCCGCATGTGTTCGTGCTGTTCTAAACTAAAGTGTAAGAGCGGTGCAGATGTGTTAAGAGCCATCTGTCTCTTTACATTTAATATTGTGACATAACTGATTTTAGCCAGCAGGTGGAGGCAAAAGACCATTTTTGTGTGTAATATGAGCCAGTTGGTGATGTGAAGTGTGTCAGGGTCACTCAGTGTTTATATTCAACAGCGCTTCATGGTCGCTCATATTACTACTACACTACTACGGCTATGAAATAGCTGTAAACGGCTTTAAACTAACAACTTCAGCATTAAGGCTCATCACAGCTGAGAGACACAACAGACTGATTAATTACACAAACTCAAGGCGCTTACCTCTTACCGGACTTTCCACATTGGAGAGGAAAAATGGTCGGAGGAGATTGCGGTTTCTACAGTGAAAGACTATTGCGCTACTCGTGCTACTACGAAATAGGGAGGAATATCTCTGTTTGGACGGCTATTTTTCCACTGAGAAAATAGGATGCATTTCACCAAAATGACATTATCTTCAGATATATCTGAAGATAATGTCATTTTGGTGAAATGCATCCTACTTTCTCAGTGGAAAAATAGCCGTCCAATATATATATATTTACAGTTGAAGTCGGAAATTTACATACACCTTAGCCAAATACATTTAAACTCAGTTTTTCACAATTCCTGACATTTAATCATAGAAAACATTACTTAGGTCAGTTAGGATCACTACTTGATTTTAAGAATGTGAAATGTCAGAATAATAGTAGATAATGATTTATTTCTTTCATCACATTCCCAGTGGGTCAGATGTTTACGTACACTTAGTTAGTATTTGGTAACATTGTCTTTAAATTGTTTAACTTGGGTCAAACGTGTTGGGTAGCCTTCCACAAGCTTCTCACAATAAGTTTCTAGAATTTTGGCCCATTCCTCCAGACGGAACTGATGTAACTGAGTCAGGTTTGTAGGCCTCCTTGCTCGCACACGCTTTTTCAGTTCTGCCCTATCGAATTGATGTCAGGGCTTTGTGATGGTCACTCCAATACCTTAACTTTGTTGTCCTTAAGCCATTTTTCCACAACTTTTGAGGTATGCTTAGGGTCATTTTCCATTTGTAAGACCCATTTGTGACCAAGATTTAACTTCCTGGCTGATGTCTTGAAATGTTGCTTCAGTATATCCACATCATTTTCCTTCCTCATGATGCCATCTATTTTGTGAAGTGCACCAGTCACTCCTGCAGCAAAGCACCCCCACAGCATGATATATATATATATATATATATATATATGAGAGAGAGAGAGAGAGACCGAGACCTCACAGGTAAACAGAGCAACACAATTACAGTACATAGGCGAGAAGATTGATGGCAAAAGTCAAGTAGACTGTAGCGTTTCAGCTTGTCGAATTTGTCAAACAATGGTGTCATGTCCTGGTGCTACAGTACAACAAACATGTCATTTTATTTACGCCAACATCACTGCGCAAATCTGCATGTGTGAGGCTGGGGGAGGCTAAGCCTTACCCTGGCCATTGGCATGATGTGTAGGCTATCAATAAATATAGCTACTGTAGGTATTGAAAGAGATTTCCCATTGTCACTCAGGGATAATGCTAGGCTTAACTGCTGGTCTAGGATCAGTTTCCCCACCCCAGTTCAAAAATGTATTACTACTGAGAACAGATAAGTTGACTAGATCAGTGGCTGCGGCCGAATTCCTCTTATATCACGTGAGTGGCTATGGCTGAATAATAAAGCACGTGCAAGTAGAATGTCTTTGTTTCTGAAATAATTTTATTTTTTTTTAATTATAGCATATATTGAATTAAGTAGTGCAACTATTGGATTAAAAACTATTTATTAGAGTATGGTCAGAAAGTAACTCGTTGAAAAAAGTTTCATCCAAGTTTGAAACATTCTTTTTTTTTATTAGCCTACATCATTTTAAGCAGCGTCCGAATCAAACTTGAAACAAGCCAGCACTGAGATGACTTCATTAAAAATAAAATCATCAGACACATTCCTTGATCTTGTGAAGAAGACTACTATTTATTATTAAAGGTGAAATATGACCTGTGCATGTTTGTTTGTGATTTAAAAGCAATAATTGAGTGGTACAGATGTTTGTTTGTTTTCATTTTAAAAGTAACAAAACAAATATATTTTCAACATGCAAGCAAGTACTTTGCCTTGAAATTGTTTGATTTTAGTGCATATACAAAGTACATCCATGAGTGCTTATGCAAAAAATGTGTCTTTCACATAAGGCAAAATTCAAAGACTGCACACCAGCAACATCAGACACATTGATTTACGACAAAATGACTTTATGACCCAACAAGCATTACAATGAAGGCTCAGGTCATTTTCAGGCCCACAAGCAAAACACTTTCAAAGGTGGTGGAGAACTTGAACTGAAATTGCATCCTTCTTGAAATCAATATGTGAAGGTAAGACGTAATAGCAAGCAAACTTGCTTTCTATTGAAACTCGATTCTTTTGTCAACATTTTCACACATTTATTTTATGCAGCCAATCTCGAAACCATTTCTTTTCTTTCTTTTGCACTATTTATAAGCTCAACAGGACTGTACCATATGTAGTCCTAAAACACCTAGAAAATAATTAGTATTTTCGAGCCATGGGTTCCCCTTTAGGAGTTTCTAATGTGCTTTAATGTCGGTTTTCAATGATGTGGTGAACGATGCTTGAAGAGACTTTTAAATTTTGTTCCCTGTCAAAGGCTACACTTAATGCTGCGCTTGATTCAGCGCATATGGGGACGTCTTTAGGAGTGACCAGTTGTGAATATGTGTGCAACACTTCAATGAAATTGACTAGAACCTTTATAGCCTCTGTTGGTGACATCATCAGAATGCGCCAGTACCAGGGGCTATAAATAGATGTGCCACAGGTGCATCGTCAGGTCTTTTGTCTTCAGACCACTCTGTGATGTGTTTGTGCTTCTCAGTTTCTCAGCTCTCTATTCTTCTTCTGAAAGGAGTTAGATTTGTTAGGCAGTGTGCAGAAAACTTTCTCTTTCTCTGTCATTCATGTGTGGAAAAGACAAAAGAAAGAAAAAATGAGCGATCAACAAAGCAAACGGTGTGTGTTTCCATGCTTACGTCCTATGGCTGAATCGGACACACACCAGTTTTGTTTTGTTTTGTTTGGGGGAAAAGCATGCTGCTCTTGCGTTGGAGCGAGGCGAGCGTGAGCATTGTGAGCTGTTCACAGTGAAGATGCTGTAAGCTCGTCTCGTGTACTTCCAAGAGCCAGCTCCCACCATTCCATTGTGGGGCTCGTGTATGGATCTGGCTGAGGAGCGAGAGATGGGTCCGTCCCTATCGCTCGCTCGCTCGCTCTCTCTCTCCAGATCCAGTTTGTCCCTTGCGTGATCTCGAAGCGCGCAACGGCACCTCTTCAGTTCATGAGGGGGACGATGAATCTCTTGGGTCTGCGGACTTTGAGTTGCCTACCTCTGAACATTCCTCACGTGATGACAAAGTGGTTGAGGAATTACTCAAGGTGGTTACTCGTGCGGTGGCCAGATTACAGCTAGACTGGCCACGCGAACAAGAGACCCCCAAATGATCGAAACTAGAAGACAGATTTCTGTCTGGTGGCCAGGGGAAGGGAACACAAAATCAGTCTCTCCCCTTCTTTGAAGACCTCCATGATGAGTTGACTTATTCATGGGGGGAATCTTATACTTCCCGTATCTTTGTGCCTTCAACGTCGACATATTCGACTATCGTGGGTGCTAAGGCACGGGGGTATACGATGATGCCATAGGTAGAAGAGATGCTCGCGGGCTATCTCTCGCCTGGTTCGACATCATCGTGAAAAAGACCAACTGTACCCACAAAGCCATGTAGAACCGCCTCAACGCTTGTGGGGAAAGCTTATCAAGCAGCAGGTCAGGCTGGTGCTGCGCTACACACCATGGCGGTGTTACAGGCATACCAGGCCGATCTGTTGAAGGACCTGAGTGCGGGTAGTACAATCGATGAGGAAGCATTCTCAGAGCTTCGTCGAGCCACAGATTTATCTCTCCGTGCAACCAAGCAGACGGCTCGTGCTATCGGCCGTTCTATGGCTGCTTTGGTCAGCACAGAGAGGCATCTGTGGCAAAGCCTCACGGGCATCAAGGATAAGGACAGATTATTCCTACTTGATGCCCTGGTCTCACCTTCCGGCCTGTTTGGCGATTCGGTGAATACGGTCGTCGCCAGGTTTCGGGAGGTGAAAAAACACGAGTAAGCCTTTGTGCAATTCCTTCCTTGCCACACTCAGGGGGAGGGGCTGCCGGCCACCCAGCCTTGCCCTGGTCCTTCTAGAAGGGAGTCTCAAAAACAAAGTGTGGCGAGTCGCGCTTCACCTTGTAAAGATTGGGGACCAGCTCGTCACCCTCAGCAGCCTCCAAAGCAAGACCTCAGGACCATTATTTCCAAAAAGAAGAAGTCCTGGCGGTCTTGCACCCAGCATTGTAGGGTAGCCCCCCTCGGGACGGGGCACGCAAAACATCTACCCGCTCCTTCCCGACACCCCCACGAAACCTCTCCATCCCCATCGCCTCTGGTGTTTCGTCCCCTCAACGGGAAGTATCAAAATTGGTATCAATTTCAGAGAACCTGGCAGCGTGGAAGCTACTGCCAGGTATTCCTATGTGGGTCCTAAAGAAAGTAGATAAGGGCTACAGAATTCAATGCGTTCGCCGTCCTCCGTGTTTCAACGGCGTGGTCCCCACTGCCATGAAACCGGAACAAGCACATTTACTGTCACAAGAGCTGCAATCTCTTCTGGTCAAAGGGACCATAGAACATGTTCCCCTTCCAGACAGAGAGTCAGGTTACTTCAGCAGATACTTCCTGGTTCCCAAGAAGGATGGAGTCCGATTGCGTCCAATTTTAGATCTTCGAGGCTTGAACCGCTCAGTCAAGGCGCTCAAGTTCAAGATGCCAACTGTCAAGACAACCGTGTCACAAATACAACATCGTGACTGGTTAGTCACGATCGATCTCATGGATGCATACTTTCATATAGAAATACTGCCACAACACAGGAAGTTCCTGAGGTTTGCTTTCGGGGGCGAAGCTTACCAATATCGGGTTCTTCCATTCAGCCTAGCCTTATCACCTCGCACATACACAAAGTGCATGGATGTAGCACTGGCTCCATTGCGACTCCAGGGCATCCGCAATTTGAATTACATAGTCCAGACACCCACAGTGCGGCGGCGTGGGTATTCTCGTTCCCATAAGCTCTGAATCAAGCGCAGCATTAAGTGTAGCTTTTGACAGGGAACGTCTCGGGTTACTTGACTGTAAACCTTGTTCCCTGAAAAAGCGGAACGAGATGCTGCGCTTCATTGCCGCACTGAGGATGTCCCAGGACTGCTCTTCAGACAAATATACCTGACGATGCACCTGTGGCACATCTGTTTATAGCCCCTGGTACTGGCACATTCTGATGATGTCACCAACAGAGGCTATAAAGTTTCTAGTCAATTTCATTGATGTGTTGCACACATATTCAAAGCTGGTCACTCCTAAAGACGTTCCCATAAGCGCTGAATCAAGCACAGCATCTCGTTCTGCTTTTTCAGGGAACAAGGATTACAGTCAAGTAACCCGAGATGTTCTACAGCATAAATTACACACAGTTATACCTCAAATGTTGTTTTGTGCATTTATAAAGTATGTTACTAGCAGGAGACTGATAAAGCATTTGGACTGTATGTTCTTCAGGGTGGCATCTGCTTACTTGGCTAGAAAGACCATTGCAACCCATTAAATTCTTTCTGTCCAAATGAAAATGCAATATGTTCAGCTAACAAAACAACAACACTGTTTAATCTGGCTGCAAAAAAGCATCGGCAGCATTGAGATAAAGTCTCGAATTGAATCTCATTTGGAGCAAACATCTACAGTGCAGTGTAGATTACATTTGTGGATTAGAGATATGAGCTATTCTCTTTGACAAAACTTCAGGTGTACCATTGAGGAAACAGGCCTGTCATTGATTATTCTTTCTGCAGACTTTGAGGCGACGGTCGCAGTTTTAGTTAGAGATAGTATAAAGGATCAGCCTATAGTGAACCCAGGAAACCATGCAAAACATGCAAACTAACAAAGCTTCCTATTATGCTGTCTCTTTGGTTCTCAGTCATATGTTGGAGGTTAGATTGTCTTGGAAAGTGGATTTCCAAATGAATGGAAAGTATTTTTCAGGCCTGAAAAAGTCATGAAAATTAATAAAATCTCAAAAGATATTGATAAGTCATGGACAGTTCTTTATTTATTTATTTATTTTTTTCATACTAGTTTTTTTTATTTTTTTCTGCTCTAAAAAATGTCATGAGTTACATATTGCTCTTGTGCAGAGGAAAACTTGCCTACAAGCTATAGTGAATCATTGCTTTAAGTCTGTTCCAGTGGTCAGTTATTTTTAATGAATTAGTCAAAAATCGATCAAAATTATTAATTTAGAAATTGGTCAGAATCAAAATGACTTTTAAAAATCTGTGTCTAGTTATCATAAATTATTTGGTTGATATTTTGTCCAACACCTGACTAGTAGATTAGTGAGGTTGGATACTTATATACTGTAGTATACTATATATATATATATATATATATATATATATATTACACCTCACAATTAATGATGCATCTGGAGCACAAGTTTTGGTCAAGAAAACAAAGCGTCAAACAGACATGCACAGTTACAATCTCCGCTAATGCACCTGAATGTCATACATTTCTGTCATAAATTATATTATTATTATATTATATTCTCTCTTAATAACTGACTATCAACTGACAGCTGAATGTCAATAAAGTACAATACTGTACATTCTATATATACTCTATATACTTTTTATATTTTTATTGAATAATGTGTATCTATATAGTGCGTATTGTATACTGTACAGTGTATGTTATTATTTGTATAATGTTGAGTGTAATTATGTGTATATCAGATGTTTAAATTGTGTTGTGTTAGTTTGATGTTATTGTAAATTGGTACTGTCTCATCACTGTCACGACTGCTATGTTGATCGGAACTGCACCCAAGAATTTCACACACCATTGCACTTGTGTATATGGCTGTGTGACAATAAAGTGATTTGATTGATTTGATTTGATTTGAATGGACCTGTAAATGGATACGCTCCACCTGTGTTTCACATGGGTCAGCTTGATGACATCACTGTTCTGCAAGCGTTGTGTGTAGTTGAAAATGGCAAGTGGAGAAAACGAATTGCTGATAGAGAAGCACTTTGCGTTTCTCCTTTCTGGGAACATTTTCTTTTTGCAGTCAGTTACAACAGCGATGGTAAAAAGACATTTACAAAACAGGTACTGTTTTCACACAAGTGCTGTATACTGGTAATATGTCAATAATGCGTGTGAGGGTTTATTTAAAGCATGCACGCACAAGTTCTTCCTGTTTCATCATGCAGCTGTAATCTATCACGAGCGTCAATAATGCACTTTGATTAATGGCATTAAGATGCCGTTATAGTAATACACTGATACATGATTATTCACTTACGCCGACATAACCCAGGGAAAGAGTGAGCCAAAACTGCACACACTCCCTTCCCCTTCCATTTTTAAGCAGGCACTCTGTGCTAATTCGGACAGACATGAAACAATAACTAAAGCGCTTGGGGTGTTCATGTGGGATTACCATGTATGATTAAAATACTCAAGCAGCATTATCACAACATCCCTTCTCGTATGCATTCTAATAGCAAGGTTATTCCTTCTATAGTGATGTACAGCTTCTGAATATTGAATATGTTGAGATGAGTTTGAAGTGCACTTTATGTTGATGCATGTAGCGTATTAGTGCAGGTATTAAGTTAAAATGTTGATTTAGTAATTAGAGAAATTATTTTTTTTTTTTTTAGTTAAGGACCCTGACAAAAATTAACCATGGTTTTACTACAGTAATATTGTAGTAACCGTGACTGCTGTCACCATGGTTTTCTAAGCAGAAATCATAGTTTTGATACAATTAGCCATGGTTTTATAACAGTAATACTGTAGTGCATGTAAAACCATGATTTTACTATATATTGTAACCATGACAGTAACTATGTTTATATTTTATTACAAATGACATGGTTAAGCTATGGTTACTGTTGTAAAACAATGATTATTATTTAAGGGCAAACCTGTTGAAGTGTTTACCAAATAGATTATTCTTTGGATTTGGCAGTATTTATTTTTTTATTTTTTATTTAAATTTTTTTGAACAAAGCAAATACTGAACCGTACCGAAACTGTGACCCTTAAACCGTGATACAAACGAAACCGTGAGAAATTCGAACCGTTACACCCCTAATGCAAATGGCTGTGTGTTTACACTGTGTACTTTGTACATGTAAAGCTGTTTGATATTTGTTTTTTTGTTTTTAATAATAATAATAATAATAATAATACATATATATATATATATATACATATATATATATATATATATATATATATATATATATATACAGTTGAAGTCAGAAGTTTACATACACCTTAGCCAAATACATTTAAACTCAGTTTTTCACAATTCCTGACATTTAATTGTAGAAAACATTCCCCGTCTTAGGTCAGTTAGGATCACTACTTTATTTTAAGAATGTGAAATGTCAGAATAATGACAGAGATAATTATTTAACTTGGATCAAATGTTTTGGGTAGCCTTCCACAAGCTTCTCACAATACATTGCTGGAATTTTGGCCCATTCCTCCAGAAAGAACTGCCGTAACTGAGTCAGATTTGTAGGCCTTCTTGCTCGCACATGCTTTTTCAGTCCTGCCCACAAATTTTCTATCGGATTGAGTTGAGGGCTTTGTGATGGCCACTCCAATACCTTGACTTTGTTGTTCTTAATCCTTAAGGCTTGACATCAATTTCTGTAATTTTCCAAGCTGCTTAAAGGCACAGTTAACTTAGTATATGTAAACTTCTGACCCAGTGGAATTGTGGTAGTCAATTAAAAGTGAAACAATCTGTCTGTAAACATTTGTTGAAAAATTACTCATGTCATGCACAAAGTAGATGTTCTAAACGACTTACCAAAACTATAGTTTGCTAATATGAAATATGTGGAGTGGTTAAAAAAAGTAGTTTTAATGACTTTAACCTAATTGTAAGTCATGTAAACTGCTGAATTCAACTATATATATATATATATATATATATATATATACACACAACAGTTAGTTCCGGTCCTCGAATCTGATTGGACGAGAGACGTTCCATGAGCACTGATGGTCTGACACCATCAGCACTCAGCACTCCGCTTGTGTTCATGCCGTTCTAAACTAAAGTGTAAGAGCAGTACAGATGTGTTAAGAGCTACGGTTTGTCTTTTTTTTTCATGTATTTTTTTTTTACATTACATATGTTGGACTCAAGATGGCACAGAGTACGGCTGTTGCGTTGCAAGCTCCGACACAACATTGCAGTTTTTAGTTTGTTTTGTTTACATTTCTTATGTTTTTTTGTCTTGGATGTTGTCTGCCTTATTGTATACGATAGATAAACACTTTGGACATTGGTTCTGCAATTGCACACCAAAAACCGGACTTCCAATTCCTCAATGCCGACCCGCTGTTTACAAACACGCCAGCAGAGCCCTTTGTCTGGGCTGCCCAGCCGCGGAAACGCAGAAGGAAAAGGGGTAATAGAGCCGGTGTTCTCATCTGAGTAAGACGTCGTATAAATCGACCCCCGCTATCCAGTATTCTACTGGCAAATGTTCAGTCTCTGGACAACAAGCTCTGCGAGCTGAGAGTGCAGAACTTTTTCCAACAAGAGACGAGGGACTGCTTCATTATCTGCCTTACAGAAACTTGGATGTCTGCGGAGATTCCAGATTCAGCCATCGAACCCGTGGGGTTCTCCAGACAGAGCGAAAGACCTCTCAGGTAAAAGCAGAGGTGGTGGTGAATGTTTTATGATCAACAAATCCTGGTGTGATCAGAGGAATGTACATTCTATCAAGTCTTTCTGCTCTCCTGATCTGGAATTTCTCATGCTTCTCTGTCGACCATTCTGGCTACTGAGTGCCTACCGGTCTGCCTCTGATGATGACATCGAGTTTTACGCTGATAGCGTAACGTGTTTCATCAGAAAGTGCATAGAGGACGGTGTTCTGACCAAAACAATATGGATCTACCCGAACCAGAAGCCATGGATAAATAGCGATCTTTGTGCGGCACTTAATGTGCGGACCTACGCTTTCAATTCCGGGAACGCGGAGGAGCATAAACAAGCCAGTTATGCCCTCTGAAAAATCAGAGCAGCCAAATGCCAGTACAGGGACAAGATTGAAGGACAGTTCAACACCACTGACTCTAGAAGCATGTGGCAGGGAATTAATATCATCACGGACTACATAGGGAATAAAAACTCCGCCGTGAACACCGCTGCCTCTCTCACGTATGAGCGTAAATACTTTTTATGCTTGTTTTTAGGGAAATAACACCGCCCTCGTGGAGAGAGCTCTCGCGGCTGAATCTACAGAGGTTAGTTCACTCTCTGTCTCTGTAGCGGATGTAACCCGATCCTTCCGACGGGTGAATATCCATAAAGCCGTGGGTCCAGACGGCATTCCGGGCCACGTCATCAGAGCATGCGCGAACCAACTAGCTGGTGTTTTTACTGACATTTTCAACCTTTCCCTCTCCTTGTCTGTAGTCCCCACATGCTTCAAAACATCCACCATTGTGCCTGTACCAAAGCAATCCAAAATCACTTGCTTAAATGACTGGCGTCCGGTTGCTCTGTCCCCCATCATCAGCAAATGCTTTGAGAGGCTAATCAGAGATTACATCTGCTCTGTGCTGCCTCCCTCACTGGACCCATTGCAGTTTGTATACCGTAACAACCGCTCCACTGATGATGTCATTGCATCTACACTACACACTGCTCTCTCCCACCTGCAAAAAGGAACACTTATGTGAGAATGCTGTTTGTAAACTACAGCTCAGCATTCAACACCATAGTGACCTCCAAGCTTGATGAGAAACTCCGGGCTCTGGGCTTAAACAGCTCACTGTGCAGCTGGATCCTGGACTTCCTGTCAAGCAGATGCCAGGTGGTTAGAATGGGCAGCAACATCTCCTCATCACTGACCCTCAACACTGGAGCCCCACAGGGCTGTGTTCTCAGCCCACTCCTGTATTCCCTGTACACACATTACTGTGTAGCAACACACAGCTCCAATGCCATCATTAAATTTGCTGATGATACGACGGTGGTAGGTCTGATCACTGACAATGATGAAACAGCCTACAGAGAGGAGGTGCACACTCTGACACGCTTGTGTCAGGAGCACATCCTCTCCCTCAATGTCAGCAAGACCAAGGGGCTTGTGGTGGACTTCAGGAGAAAAGACAGAGAACACAGTCCCATCACCATTAATGGAGCACCGGTGGAGAGAGTCAGCAGCGTCAAGTTCCTCGGTGTCCACATCACAGAGGAACTCACATGGTCCATCCACACTGAGGCTGTTGTGAAGAAGGCTCACCAGCACCTCTTCTTCCTGAGACGGCTGAGGAAGTTTGGAATGAACCACCACATCCTCACACAGTTCTACACCAGCACTGTAGAGAGCATCCTGACTGGCTGCATCACTGCCTGGTACGGCAATAGCACCGCCCACAACTCAAAGCCCTGCAAAGGGTGGTGCGAACTGCCAGACACATCGTCATAGCTGAGCTTCCCTCCCTCCAGGACATATATACCAGGCAGTGTGTGAAAAAAGCTCATCAGGATCCGCACAAGCCGACTTCATGACAGCTTCTTCCCCCAAGCAATCAGACTTTTGAACTCTTGATCACTCACGATCAACATACATCAGCACTGCACTTTATTAATTTTGTTATCTCACACCGGATTGTCATAAATTATATTCTCTCTTAACAGCACACTGGCAACTGACTATCAACCGACAGCCTGAATGTCAACACAGTACAATACAACCTACTGTATATTTTATACATACTTTATATACTATTTTTATTGTATGTGTATTCTATATTATGTGTGTTCTTTATTGTGTATTGTATACTGTACATTGTTTATTATTATTGTGTTGTGTAATTATGTGTATATTAGATATGTAAATTGTGTTGTGTCAGTCTGATGTTTATTGTAAATTGGTATATGTCTTATCACTGTCATGACTGCTATGTTGCTCGGAACTGCACCCAAGACTTTCACCCACTGTTGCGCTTGTGCATATGGTTGTGTGATAATAAAAGTGATTTGATTTGTTAGCCAGCAGGTGGTGCAAAAGATCATTTTTATGTGTAATATGAGCCAGTTAGGTGACATGAAGTGAATCCGCTTCAGCCAGTGTTTACATACTGCACTATATGATCCCTTGTATTACTACTACTAAAGCTAGGAAATAGCTTTAAACTGCTTTAAATGAACAACTTCAGCATTACGGCACATCACAGCTGAGAGACACAACAGACTGATTAATTACACAAACTGAAGGCACTTACCTCTTATCAGACTTTCCACATTGGAGTGGACATTGCGGTTTCCATAGTGAAAGACTCTTGCGCACCGGCTACTGCGAAATAGAGAGAAACACCCTCGCTTGGACTGCTACTTTTCCACTGAGAAAGCTAATCTTCAGAAAGCTGACAGCATCTCTGCTTGAGTGTGGCAACAGGTGATTGCACACGCTCCGTCTCTCTCTCTCTCTCTCACTCACATCCACACACACACACACACACACATCCATCCTTGTTTATCCAATAACTTGTCAGAAACAGCACAAGCCATGATACTATTTCTGAAGTGAACTTTTTGAATTACTAACGAAGGCTTGGACGCATCATTTGTTTTGAACCAGCAATGGCAGATTCTGATCCGCCACGTAATAAAGTAGTTCCATGCACAAATGTGTTTTTATGACCTTTTTTTTTACATTTACTTGTTCATTGAACTGTTGTATTTAAGCAGTATCTCGCAGTCCTGCTATATGGCCCTACATCAGCACTGCTGTGATTCGGCCGCAGGCCGAGTGCTGTAGGTAATCACAGCAGTGCTGATTTAGGGCCATATCGCACTCTTGCTTGTGTGATATTGCTTAAATATATATACACACACAGTTGCATCTCAATAAATTAGAATGTCGTGGAAAAGTTCATTTATTTCAGTAATTCAACTCAAATTGTGAAACTCGTGTATTAAATAAATTCAATGCACACTGACTGAAGTAGTTTAAGTCTTTGGTTCTTTTAATTGTGATGATTTTGGCTCACATTTAACAAAAACCCACCAATTCACTATCTCAACAAATTAGAATACATCATAAGACCAATAAAAAAAAAAACATTTTTTAGTGAATTGTTGGCCTTCTGGGAAGTATGTTCATTTACTGTATATGTACTCAATACTTGGTAGGGGCTCCTTTTGCTTTAATTACTGCCTCAATTCGGCATGGCATGGAGGTGATCAGTTTGTGGCACTGCTGATGTGGTATGGAAGCCCAGGTTTCTTTGACAGTGGCCTTCAGCTCATCTGCATTTTTTGGTCTCTTGTTTCTCATTTTCCTCTTGACAATACCCCATAGATTCTCTATGGGGTTCAGGTCTGGTGAGTTTGCTGGCCAGTCAAGCACACCAACACCATGGTCATTTAACCAACTTTTGGTGCTTTTGGCAGTGTGGGCAGGTGCCAAATCCTGCTGGAAAATGAAATCAGCATCTTTAAAAAGCTGGTCAGCAGAAGGAAGCATGAAGTGCTCCAAAATTTCTTGGTAAACGGGTGCAGTGACTTTGGTTTTCAAAAAACACAATGGATCAACACCAGCAGATGACATTGCACCCCAAATCACCACAGACTGTGGAAACTTAACACTGGACTTCAAGCAACTTGGGCTATGAGCTTCTCCACCCTTCCTCCAGACTCTAGGACCTTGGTTTCCAAATGAAATACAAAACTTACTCTCATCTGAAAAGTGGACTTTGGACCACTGGGCAACAGTCCAGTTCTTCTTCTCCTTAGCCCAGGTAAGACACCTCTGACGTTGTCTGTGGTTCAGGAGTGGCTTAACAAGAGGAATACGACAACTGCAGCCAAATTCCTTGACACGTCTGTGTGTGGTGGCTCTTGATGCCTTGACCCCAGCCTCAGTCCATTCCTTGTGAAGTTCATCCAAATTCTTCGATCGATTTTGCTTGACAATCCTCATAAGGCTGCGGTTCTCTTGGTTGGTTGTGCATCTTTTTCTGTTAACATGCTTGGATACAGCACTCTGTGAACAGCCAGCTTCTTTGGCAATGAATGTTTGTGGCTTACCCTCCTTGTGAAGGGTGTCAATGATTGTCTTCTGGACAACTGTCAGATCAGCAGTCTTCCCAATGACTGTGTAGCCTAGTGAACTAAACTGAGAGACCATTTTGAAGGCTCAGGAAACCTTTGCAGGTGTTTTGAGTTGATTAGCTGATTGGCATGTCACCATATTCTAATTTGTTGAGATAGTGAATTGGTGGGTTTTTGTTAAATGTGAGCCAAAATCATCACAATTAAAAGAACCAAAGACTTAAACTACTTCAGTCTGTATGCATTGAATTTATTTAATACACGATTTTCACAATTTGAGTTGAATTACTGAAATAAATGAACTTTTCCACGACATTCTAATTTATTGAGATGCACCTGTATATATATATATATATATATATATATCACACACACACACACACACACTCACTGGCAGCCAAAAGTTTGGAATAATGTACAGATTTTACTCTTATGGAAAGAAATTGGTTCTTTTATTCACCAAAGTGGCATTCAGCTGATCATAATGTATAGTCAGGACATTAATAACGTGAAAAATGTATATTACAATTTTTTTTTTTTTTTTTTTTCAGAACTTCTTAAACCACTTCAGAGAGTTGTCATCAAAAAATCCTCCATGTGCAGCAATGACAGCTTTGCAGATACTTGGCATTCTAACTGTCAGTTTGTCCAGATACTCAGATGACATTTTACCCCATGCTTCCTGTAGCACTTGCCATAGATGTGGCTGTCTTGTCGGGCACTTCTCACGCACCTTACAATAACCACAAAAGCTCAATGGGGTTAAGATCTATAACACTCTTTTCCAATTATCTGTTGTCCAATGTCTGTTTCTTTGCCCACTCTAACATTTTCTTTTTGTTTTTCTGTTTCAAAAGTTGCTTTTTCTTTGCAATTCTTCTCATAAGGACTGCACACCTGAGCCTTCTCTTTATTGTTGTACATGAAACTAGTGTTGAGCAGGTATAATTCAATGAAGCTGTCAGCTGAGGACATGTGAGGCATCTATTTCTCAAACTAGAGACTCTGATGTACTTATCCTCTTTTTTAGTTGTACATCTGGGCCTTCCACATCTCTTTCTGTCTTTGTTAGAGCCAGTTGTCCTTTGTCTTTGAAGACTTTAGTGTAAACCTTTGTATGCAATCTTTCATTTCTAGAGTTTCTAGAGAAAGCTGTTTCTTTTTTACCATTTTTGACCTAATATTGACCTTAAGACATGCCAGTCTATTGCATACTGTGGCAACTCAAAAACAGACACAAAGACAATGTTAAGCTTCATTTAATGAAACAAATAGCTTTCAGCTGTGTTTGATACAATAGCAAGTGGTTTTCTAGTAACCAAATGAGCAATTTAGCATGATTACTCAAGGATAAGGTATTGGAGTGATGGCTGCTGGAAATGGGGCCTGTCTAGTTGACTTTTTTCAAATAGTGATGGTGCTGTCTTTTACATCACTAATGTCCTGACTATACTTTGTGATCAGTTGAATGCCACTTTGGTGAATTAAAGTACCAATTTCCTTCTGAAACACCAAAATCTGTACATTATTCCAAACTTTTAGCCGCTAGTGTGTGTGTATATGTGTGTGTATATATATATATATATATATATATGTATATATATACGGGATAGATAGATAGATTCTTTTTTTTTTTTTTTTACTTTATTTTATACGTATTCAGACCACATCCACACTAATATGTTTTCAGATAATAATAAAAAAAGAAAAACACTTTGATTTTGCAACATTTACAACTCTCATTCACACTTGAGCTGCATTTTCTTCCAAATTTTCTTACAAACTTTGGAAACCATGACGTTAGGAAACAGAAAAAGGAGTTTTTAACTGAAAACATGTGGACGTGGCCTTAAATGCCCCCTAAATGCATCCAAACTGGGTTAGGTGATCACAAAAATAGACAAATTCTACTGGGATTCCTTAAGACCAATTGGTTGAGTGGTCGTTCATGCAACCCACTGAGTATTAGATATGAAAACGTAGTTTTGCACACTCCTGGTTGGGAGCCAATAAATATATTTGTATCTGATCTAACAGGTCTATCCCCATGTTACTTTTGGAAAGGGCGATCAAAGGCGATCTTTACATGGTAGCACCACAAGATGTGGAATTGTTACATCTGTGTTTTCAAGAACAAAGACCTGATGTTAACGTCTGTGTCACAGCTTGAGTGAAAACATCAAATGGCAATATGGAGAAGCTAAAGAAAGCCAAAAAAGTTGAAATGCTTTTAAAACATACCTTGAAGACTTCTGACTAAAGTGTATGGTAGACAGACAATTCAGGCCTTCATCGCACAACCTTTCACATGTATTCAGTTTGTTTTGTTTTATTGTGATTAGTTCTTTGCAATCGTTTACTGGAGACCTTGTATCAATGGCATTAAAGGAATAGTGTATACAAACATAACAATTATTAAATGGATGAGATAAATGGGAATGTTAATGGATAGCTTTTTTCAGTTATTATAGACCTCCATGAGAGCAACAATTAAAAAATACAATACTCAGAACACAATAGTATGGCCTGTGTGAATGGCCATTGACTGTGCATTTTCAAAGCTTACACTTTTATTAACCTTTGGGAACAATCAGTATTTTTACTTCATAATTTAAATCCAAATACCATATAGCTTTTATTTAGCTTACCTCCAACATTCACATAATATCTGACCTCCAATAAATGCATTCGTTTTATGAGATTGTTTTCCTCTGATGGGATGGAAATAATTCCCCCTCTGATTAACATGTTCACTGTTATTAACATGATTAACATGTTCACTGTTTCCTCCTAATTAGTCTATCCTTCTCAAAAATCATCTGTGCATTTGATTGGTATTGCAGACAAATGAGTCCTTTTACGTCCAATTGAATGGGTCTCATCTGTTAGAATAATGGAACGTAAAACTATGTGATAATTAAAAAAAAAAATAAATAAAAATACAGGCCGTATAATTTAATGATGTGACCACCATTTGGTTCAGTGTAGAAACAGAATTTGTAATTATATTTTTTTAAGGCATACTTTTCCTTGTATTACCTTGCATTAAAATATATGGAGAGCTTTAACATCTCGCCAGTATTTATCAATGCAATGGTTGTTTTTAAAAAGGTCAGAGCAGTTTAGCAATAGGTTTTACTACCTTTTGAATTTTACAACATACATATGAAGTCACCTCTTAAAATAAAAATTTCTTACAATAAGCATGATTTTCTTATCTGTGTTTGCTCCAACTCTGTGTTCAATACATTTTGAGTTATATATCTGTGTTCATCTTCTGACTTCTCCAGATAAATATATATATATATATATATATATATATATATATATATATATATAGTATTGTTATTTTATTTTATTTATTTTTTATGACCTTAGTCAATTGTTTTTTTTTTTTTTTTTTTTTTTGGCAACAGAAGCTTATATCACTAGAGGAATGCATTAAATTCCCCTAGAGTGAAAACTTTTGAAAGCCCTCTTTAAAGCTGTTTCTGCCCAACTTAATGAACTACTTTTCCTTACTGCTTTACTTTTAATAATAATACTGCTTCTTTATTTTCCAAAAGCTCCAGTTTATTACCTGAATGAATCAGGTTATATGATTGGACACAATGAATAAGTACCAAAGACACAGAAAAAAAGTCATATATACACCGATCAGCCACAACATTAAAACCACCTGCTTAATATTGTGTTGGTCCCCCTTGTGCTGCAAAAACAGCGCCAACCCACATCTCAGAATAGCAATCTCAACAATTATGCTATTATCTAATCAGCTAATCATGTGGCAGCAGTGCAGTGCAAAAAATCATTCAGATACGGGTCAGGAGCTTCAGTTAATGTTCACATCAACCATCAGAATGGGGAAACAAATTTGATCTCAGTGATTTGGACCGTGGCATGATTGTTGGTGCCAGATGGTCTGGGATTTTCATGCATATTGTTGTGTAATGTGGAGAAAATGCAATTACTCTGCCACCTTGATTATTTTATATGTGTATTTTGAAAAACATATTTAGCCAATATTTTGTTTACAAGAGATACATGAAACTATGAGTAAACTGCTGTAAAGTGTGTTGCATATTTAAACAATGAGTATAGTATTTGTTTACTACTGTGTTTACCCATTAGTGTTGTATGTATTAAATAAGATAAACATAATTTATTATTTAAGACCAGAGTGAACATGTTTGTGGCAGGTGACGAGCCTTACCGCTCTCCCGCAGACTGACACATGACCTCGCCCCCCATGCCACATGGGCAGAGGGCGGGGCCGGGCCGTGATTCTGCACACCCGGCCCCTAATCAGGCTGATCAAGCCCGAGAGGGATAATGCCGACCGGAGACCGACTGTAGATAGGGCGTGTCTGAACATGTTGTGCTGACAGAATGTTGGCCAAAGGAGATAAGAACAGAAAGAGAAAATGGTTGTCAAGTTAGATTTATGACACATCTGCAAGAGCCTGAATTCGAGGTCAAGAAGATAAAGATGAGACTGTTTTGTTGTAGAAATATTTTATTTGAATTATAATAGAGAGAAAAACATGTATTAAGTTAGACCAACTTTATATACTGTATATGTAATATTATATATTAGATTAGAGCCCGACCAATATGGGATTTTTGAGACCTATACAATAACGATATTAGAGGGGGGAAATTCACGATTACCGATATGGTGGCCGATATAGATAATTTTTGAGCTGGAATAAAAACAGACCTTTTCTATGTGGATTGTTGCATATGACTATGCAAAGATACTCAGAAGCCTGCTATCTTAAACGAATATTTGACATTATTATTATACATTGTCAACCAATTCTAGAAATGAACACTAAGAAAATTAAGAATAAATAAAAATACAATAAATAGCTAAAAAACATCAGTACTGTATGTTCAGTATCAGTCAGTTGCTGACCATTTAAATAAAGAATAAATTAAAATGATTGCTAAATAAAAATCAGTACTGTATGTTTAGTATCAGTCAATGGCTGACCATTTAAATAAAGAATAAATTCAAATAAAATAAATAGCTAAATCAACATCAGTAGTACTGTTTAGTATCAGTCAAATTTCAATACTGCCAGTCAGTTAGGGGCAGGTTGTAAAACAAGAAGCATTTACACCTGCCGAGTCAAGAGATAAACAGCGGCAGCGGTGTTACACCGTATTCTGCTATACAAGATCAGGGGAAACTTTCAACAGCGGAAAACCAGACTTTTAAATAATACATTTTGTAAATGCAATGACTGGAATTGTTCGGTTGAAGAGTGTACCAAACTGCGAATCCTGAATGAAACAGTTTGGTGAATACATGTTTACACATTAGCTTCCACTCAGCTGACAAGCAATGAAAGTAGCTACGTGGTTAGCTAGTTAGCTATAAGCTCATTGTCACGGAGAGTAAAAGATGGACTTTATTTACTTTCCAGCTTTGCATCTCACCAACTAGGTAACAACGTAGTGTGAAATCAACACTCAATAGACACAATCCACCATCGCACTGTTGTCTGTTGAGCTGCAAAAAGATGCTCTAATGCTTATTGCTCTAATGATGGGGTCATTGTTTAATAACTTTCCAGTTTGTATTTAACAAACTAGTTAACAACTTACCTGAAGACTCCACTTAACTCTGCACTGCTTAAATCCACACTGTCTGCAGAACCACCATCACCAGAACCACCGTCAGCTCAGCTCTGTAAACAATGGAGTCGGAGCGCGCTCTGCTGGACAAACTATATTATGACACCAACTCTAAATCACCCCAAGCATTGTTTTCTGCATTATGTTTTCTGAAAAAAAGGTTTCATATCTGCGCATATCGGAAAACATATACGGCGATATGATATATCTGTGAAAGGCTAATATCGGCCGACTGATAAATCGGTCAGGCACTATATTAGATATAGAAGTAAACAATATATATATATATATATATTACTATGGACAGAGAGTAATGCTTTGCAGGCGAGGCATCGTGAACAACAGTGGATAAAATCTCATAGTCGTTGACAGAGGAGGTAAAGTGAAGACTATTTGAAGAGATTTTGGAGGCGGACTCGAAGGCACAGTGCTGTGAATCAGTATTTGCCCCTTCTTGATTTCTTCTATTTTTTGTGTATTATTCATACTAAATTGTTTTGGATCTTCAAACAAGATACAACATAAAACAAAGGCAACCTGAGTAAACACAAAATACAGTTTTCATATATATATATATATATATATATATATATATATATATATATATATATATATATAATAAAAATAAAAATAAATTATATATATTAAGCAAAAACGTTACGCAACACCTATATCAACCATGCGAAAAACGAACTGCCCCCTTAAAAAGATTAGCTGGTTTTGTCACCTTTAGCAGCAACAACTGCAACCAAACACTTCAGATAACTGAGTATCAGTCTTTCACAATACTGTGGTGGAATTTTGGCTCACTCTTCTTTGCAGAACTGCTTTAGTTCAGCCACATTGGAGGGTTTTCAAGTATGAACTGCCCATTTAAGGTCCTGCCACAGCATCTCAATCGGTTTCAAGTCAGTACTTTGACTAGGCCACACTTATTTTAAGCCATTCAGAGGTGGACTTACTCCCTTGCTTTGGATTATTTTCTTGCTGCATAATCCAGTTGCGCTTGAGCTTCAACTCATGGACAGATGACTAGATGTTCTCCCTGGCCCTGAAACAGCTAAGAATCCACACACCTTCACACTATCACCACCCTGCTTGACGGTAGGTATGATGTTCTTTTTGTGGAATTCTGTGTTTGATTTACGCCAGATGTAACGGGACTCCTGTCTTCCAAACAGTTCCACTTTCAACTCATCAGTCCACAGAACATTCTCCCAAAAGGTTTAAGGATCACCAAGGTGTGTTTTGGCAAATTTCAGACAAGCCTTAATGTTCTTCTGGATTTGCTGTGGTTTTCACCTCGACACTCTTCCATGGATGACTTTTTTGACCAGTGTATTTCTGATTGTGGAATCATGAACAGTGACCTTTATTGATGCAAGAGAAACCTGCAGTTCCTTGGATGTTGTCCTTGGCTTTTTTGTGACTTTGACTTGGATGAGTCATTGCTGTGCTCTTGGAGGAATTTTGGAAGGTTGGCAACTTCTGAGAAGGTTCACTACTGTGCCATGTTTTCTCCATTTGGAGATAATAGCTCTCACTGTGGTTCATTGGAGTTCCAGAGCCTTTGAAATAGCTTTGTAACCCTTCCCAGACTGATGTATTTCAGTTACCTATTTCCTCATAATTTCTGGAATTTCTTTCGACCTTGGCATAGTGTGCTACTGGGTGAGACCTTTTAGCCAACTTCATGCTGCTGAAAAAGTTTTATTAAGGTGTTGAATTAATTGAACAAGGCTGGCAGTAATCAGTCCAGATGAACCCCATTATGAATGCAGTTTCATAGATTTGGGGATTTAGTAACTAAGGGGGCAAATACTTTTCACACAGGCCCAGTAAGTTTTTTGATTCAATAAATAACATTATAATTTTTTAAATGTATTTTGTGTTTACTCAGATTGCCTTTGTTTTATGTTAGATTTTTTTTTAAGGAATTTAGTAAGAGATACAGTTGAAGTCAGAAGTTTACATAAACTTAGGTTGAAGTCATTTAAAACTAATTTTTTAACCACTCCACAGATTTCATATTAGCAAACTATAGTTTTGGCAAGTCAGTTAGGACATCTACTTTGTGCATGACATGAGTAATGTTTTCAACAATTGTTTACAGACAGATAGTTTCACTTTTAAATGACTATATCACATTTCCAGTGGGTCAGAAATTTACATACACCAAGTTAACTGTGCCTTTAAGCAGCTTGGAAAATTCCAGAAAATTATGTCAAGCCTTTAGACAATTAGCCAGTTAGCTTCTGATAGGACGTGTACTGAATTGGAGGTGTACCTGTGTATGTATTTTAAGGCCACCCTTCAAATTCAGTGCCTCTTTGCTTGACATCATGGGAAAATCAAAAGAAATCAGCCAAGACCTCAGAAAACAAATTGTGGACCTCCACAAGTCTGGTTCATCCTTGGGAGCCATTTCCAAATGCCTGAAGGTACCACGTTCATCTGTACAAACAATAGTACGCAAGTATAAACACCATGGGACCACGCAGCCATCATACCGTTCAGGAAGGAGACGCATTCTGTCTCCTAGAGATGAACGTAGTTTGGTGCGAAAAGTGGAAATCAATCCCAGAACAACAGCAAAGGACCTTGTGAAGATGCTGGAGGAAACAGGTAGAAAAGTATCTATAACCACAGTAAAACGAGTCATATATTGACATAACCTGAAAAGCTGCTCAGCAAGGAAGAAGCCAATGCTCCAAAATCGCCATGAAAAAGCCAGACTACAGTTTTCAAGTGCACATGGGGACAAAGATCTTACTTTTTGGAGAAATGTCCTCTGGTCTGATGAAACAAAAATGGAACTTTTTGGCCATAATGACCATTGATATGTTTGGAGGAAAAAGGGTGAAGCTTGCAAGCCGAAGAACACCATCCCAACCGTGAAGCATGGGGTGGCAGCATAATGTTGTGGGGGTGCTTTGCTGCAAGAGGTACTGGTGCACTTCACAAAATAGATGGCATCATGAAGAAGGAAAATTATATGGATATATTGAAGCAAAATCTCAAGACATCAGCCAGGAAGTTAAAGCTCTGTTGTAAATGGGTCTTCCAAATGGACAATGACCCCAAGCATGCCTCCAAAGTTGTGGAAAAATGGCTTAAGGACAACAAAGTCAAGGTATTGGAGTGGCCATCACAAAGCCCTGACCTACAAACCTGACTCGGTTTCACAAGTTCTGTCCGGAGGAATGGGCCAAAATTCCAGCAACGTATTGTGAGAAGCTTGTGGAAGGCTACCCAAAACGTCTGACCCAAGTTAAACAATTTAAAGGCAATGCTACCAAATACTAACAACGTGTATGTAAACTTCTGACCCACTGGGAATGTGATGAAATAAATAAAAGCTTAAATAATTCATACTCTCTACTATTATTCTGACATTTCAAATTCTTAAAATAAAGTAGTGATCATAACTGACCTAAAACAAGGAATTTTTTTAACAATTAAACGTCAGGAACTGTGAAAAACTGAGTTTAAATGTATTTGGCTAAGGTGTTTGTAAACTTCTGACTTCAACGGTATACACAAAATAGAAGAAATCAGGATGGGGGCAATAAGGCCTGCACCCCTCAGTCTTCTCTGTACTGTTGTACATGAAACTGGTGTTTAGCGGGTATAATTCAATGAAGCTGTCAGCTGAGGACATGTGAGTCATCTATTTCTCAAACTAGAGACTCTGATGTACTTATCCTCTTGTTTAGTTGTACATCTGGCCTCTCACATCTCTTTCTGTCCTTGTTAGAGCCAGTGTCCTTTGTCTTTGAAGACTGTAGTATACACCTTTGTACGAAATCTTCATCTTCACATATATTATGGGTGTGCAGTGAAGCCATTATCTGTATTTGTATCTGTATCTGATCATGTGACAAAATTATCTGTATCTGTCTCTGTATTCGAATAGAACAAGGTGTGGGTGGGGCTTAAACCGGAAGTGCGTCAAAACTAAATGAAATGCCTATTTTTAAATGTTACTCTTACATTTATAATTTATATTAGTAAGATATGCTGTATATGCCTTTTCATAATAATAGCCTAATAATAATAGCAATAATAATAATAATAATAATAATAATTATTATTATTATTATTATACAATTATTTGTTAACTGTGGTTTCTCCTTGTATTTCTGATATTAATATCTGCATGAAACATAATTTCCATTTGTCTGTGCATGTATAACAACATTATTCTGGAGGCAGGAGTTGTCAAGCTAAATGTGAAATGTCACATGTTTTTTTTTTTTTTTGTAATGAAGTCTTAACCAGATAATTTCCTTAATCACTGATGTGAATATAAATGTGGTCAACTTTAAAAGACGGCTAGACGAGCTCCGACGTGAAATCATCACTTCAGGTCAGAAAATAAATAATCGCACTCAGGTTTAGGCTATAAATAAATACATGGGAATCACGTGTGAATTGCGTGATACATGAACATATACATTTCAAGAAGTGGAAAATGTATATAATGTCGTATCTTAATGTTCCCTATCTGTCACTCACTCGACGTTGTGTCGATGTAGTGACACTAGGGGTCACTCTTGGGAGCCTGAGACACCTCTGATCTTTGATAAAAGGCCAATCAAAATTGGCGAGTGGTATTTGCATGCCACTCTCCCGGACATACGGGTATAAAAGGAGCTGGTATTCAACCACTCATTCAGATTTTCTCTTCAGAGCCGAACGGTCATGCTCACTCAGCTGAATACTACTGTTCATTCACCTCTGCTGGATCTGCGCTTCGGCAGAAATAAAAGAGTATATTTCTCTAATGTCTTTTTAAAGACGCTTTTCCAATTGTGTGTTATTCCTGGTTGCGCTCATTATCTCTCGCCTTCTGAAGGTCACGATCACTGTCTTTCTTGTCCAGGCACTGCTCACGTGGAGACAGCGTTCGTGGATGGTCATGTTCTCATTGCGAGAATATGTCAATGGCAACGTTACGGTCGCCGCTCGCCTTCGTAAGAAAGCGAGCCACCCCAGAGGCTCCCGCCTCGGTCCTTTTACCCACAGGTATGAGGCCAACACGGCAATTTGGGGAACCCAATGGGACCGCCTCCGCCGGGTATCCCCCCGCAGATCTCCCATTCCCCAGCATGCTCTCTGCCCCGATTGGGCTTCCGGATGAGTCCGCTGGCTCGTCTCATGGCGAGTTGGACCTCTTATTCAGAGCCCGCGAAAGTGATGAGCTCTCGAGCGCAGCGTCGGAGAGCGGGCTCGTCCAGTTGGAAGCCTCAGCTGGGCTCCTCCCTTCGGGGTCGATTGCCCAGTCACAGGTTGACGCGGAGATGACAACATGCTTTCCCAGACAGCCACGAGCGTCGGCTAGAGTGGAACTCACTGCTCTTCCCTGAACCCTCGCGGCTCAGTGATTGGTTCCTGGGCTCGCGGCGCCGCTCAAAGCCATGCCCCGCCCGTTCCTTTCTTCCCGGAAGTGCATGAAGAGCTGACAAGGTTGCGGAAGGCACTTTTTACTGCCCGGT
Organism: Myxocyprinus asiaticus; assembly: GCF_019703515.2. Classification (NCBI taxonomy): domain Eukaryota; kingdom Metazoa; phylum Chordata; class Actinopteri; order Cypriniformes; family Catostomidae; genus Myxocyprinus; species Myxocyprinus asiaticus. The sequence goes on from NC_059351.1 coordinate 23,150,203, forward strand.
CCCGATCTATTCAGCTTCCCCGCCCTCACTACCCTCGATGGTGGGGCGGCCGTGGACTATTCGGCAATCCCCCGGTGGATAAAGGCGCTCGCGGTGCACCTATGCCCGCAGAGCACCGCCACCTGGCGCAGGTGCCCAAAGCCCCCTTCCAAGGCCTGTAGGTTTACGTCGTCTCTGATGGCCAAGGCCTATGGTGCCGCTGGACAAGCCACCTCCACCCTGCATGCCATGGCTCTCCTGCAAGTCCGCCAAGGCACTAAAGGAACTGCACGAGGGTAGTTCCGCCCCAGGATTGATGCAGGAAATGCGCTTGGCGAACAACCTCGCTCTCCGAGCGATGGAGGTCATGGCGCGGTCTCTCGGGTGGACGATGGCCACACTAGTGGTCCAGGAGCGCCACCTTTGGCTCAACCTGGTCGAGATGGGTGAGGCAGTCAAGACACGATTCCTTGCTGCCCCCATTTCCCAGGCAGGCCTATTCGGTGACACCATCGAGGACTTTGCCCTGCAGTTTTCGATGGTAGAGCAGTAGATGGATGCTAGCTGGCATATCCTGCCCCGGCGCGGCTCAAGATCCCGCACCCCGTCTACTCATCGCCAAGGGCGTCCCCCTGCGGTGACTGCACCGGCTCCACCGCAGCCCGCCCCTTCGGCCCGGCCCCGGCGTGGAGCCCACCGCAGGAAGCAGACGCCACCCATCTCGCGGCCGCCCAGAACCCGTGAAAGGCTTCAAAGCACCCTTGAGACGGGCGACCTAGGGACAACGAAACCCGCTGCTCTGGAGCTGGTAAGCAGATCTCCATCTTTTTGTTACCATTTAATTGCGCTGCATGCCCAAGTGACTGCAGTACTCAAGAGCTCAGCAAGAGCGGTTTCCTTGTTCCCTGGGTCACGTATCCGGTGTGTACGGCCGTCATCACGACCACCGTCCACCACTCTATTTGGCAGGTTTGGCGCTCCAGCGGCGGTCTCCTGCCCCTGAGTGCCCAGCTGTGGCACAAATCCACCCCCGATGTAACAGTCTCCAAGACTCACGAGGACAGGCCTCTTCCTCCCCCGTCCCAGTCTGTTCCGGGGGTGGTCACAAGGAGCCAGGTAAGTGCTTCGATGTCCTTAGACTCAGCACGGCCACGACATGGTGTGGCACCTCGATCTCCGCCCCGCCGCGAGGCCCCACCTGCTGGTACGTCCGATGACGTTGTCACTTTGGTCCCCCTTGCGCGGAACTTGGACGCATGGCTTGCACTTTCCAATCCGTCGCGAGAGCTAGTCCTGACCGTCCAACACGGCTGCGCGATTCACTTCGCCGGGCATCCGCCCAGGTTCAGCGGTGTCCACTTCACCTTGGTGAAAGACAAAAACGCTGCTACCTTGCACGGAGATCGCTACCCTCCTACGGAAGGGCGCGATAGAAACTGTCCCTCCAGCAGAGATGAAGAAGGGGTTTTTCAGCCCCTATTTCATCGTACCGAAAAAAGGCGGTGGGTTGAGGCCAATATTGGACCTGTGAGTTCTGAGCTAGGCTTTACACAGACTCCTGTTCAAGATGCTGACGCAAAAGCGCATTCTGGCAAGCGTCTTGCATCAAGATTGGTTCGCGGCGGTAGACCTGAAGGATGCGTACTTCCACGTCTCGACACAGACCCTTCCTGCGGTTTGCGTCCGAGAGTCAGGCGTATCAGTACAAAGTCCTCCCTTTCGGCCTGTCTGTGTCTCCTCGCGTCTTTACGAAGGTCGCAGAGGCTGCCCTTGCCCCGTTAAGGGAGGTGGGCATTCGCGTTCTCAACTATCTCGATGACTGGCTAATCCTAGCTAATTCTCGAGACATGTTGTGCGCACACAGGGCCCTGGTGCTCTCACACCTCAGCTGACTAGGGCTTTGGGTCAACTAGGAAAAGAGCAAGCTCCTCCCGGTTCATAGCATCTCTTTTCTGGGTTTAGAGTTGGACTCAGTCACCTTGATGGCACATCTTACGAACGAGCATACCCAGTTGGTGCTGGCCTGTTTGAAGGTGTTCAAACAGAAAACAGCGGTTCCACTGAAACTTTTTCAGAGACTCCTGCGGCGTATGGCATCCTCGGCGGTGGCCACCCTGCTCGGGTTGATGCATATGAGGCCGCTTCAGCGCTGGCTCCAGACTCGAGTCCCGAGATGGGCATGGCGCCATGGGACACATCGCGTGGTCATCATGCAGATCTGTCACTGTCTTTTCAGCCCTTGGACCGACCTCTCATTTCTACGGGCAGGTGCTCCTCTAGAGCTGGTCCCCAGGCACGTCGTGGTCACGACAGACGCTCCAAAACGGGCTGGGGCGCTGTTTGCAATGGGCATACATCCACTGGCCTCTGGACGGGTCCACGACTGCATTGGCACATCAACTGCCTCAAGTTGTTGGCAATTCTGCTCGCCCTGCGGAGGTTTCGGCCGTTGATCCAGGGCAAGCACGTGTTAGTTCAGACAGACGACACAACAACGGTAGCATATGTCAACCGCCAAGGCGGTCTGTGCTCTCGTTGTATGTCACAACTCGCCCGCCGTCTCCTCCTCTGGAGTCAGCATCACTTCAAGTCGCTGCAAGTCAATCACATCCCGGGCAACCTCAACACTACAGCGGACACACTGTCACGACAGGTTACCCTCAGCGGAGAGTGGAGACTCCACCCTCAGGTGGTCCAGCTGATTTGGAGTCAATTCGACAGGCACAGGTGCACCTGTTTGCCTCCTAAGAATCCTCCCCACTGCCCGCTCTGGTACGCCCTGACCGAGGCCCCCCTCGGCATAGATGCGCTGGCACACAGTTGGCCCCCTGGCATGCGCAAATATGCGTTTCCCCCAGTGAGCCTGCTTGCACAGACCCTGTGCAAGGTCAGGGAGGATGAGTGCTTTCTTTCCTGCAAGAGCGGTTAGAAGGGAGGCTGTCCCCTTCCACCTTGAAGGTGTACGTTGCTGCCATAGCAGCACACCATGACGCAGTCGACGGTAAGTCCTTAGGGAAGCACGACCTGATCATTAGGTTCCTAAGAGGCACCAGGAGGCTGAATCCCTCCAGACCTCGCCTCGTTCCCTCATTGGACCTCTGTAGTTCTTCAGGGTCTACAGAGAGCCCCCTTTGAGCCTTTGCAGTCAGCCGAGCTAAAGGCACTCTCCTTGAAGACTGCCCTCCTGACTGCGCTCACTTCCATCAAGAGGGTAGGTGACCTGAAAGTGTTCTCTGTCAGCGAAACATGCCTGGAGTTCGGTCCAGGTTACTCTCATGTGATCCTGATACCCTGACCGGGCTATGTGCCCAAGGTTCCCACCACCCCTTTAGGGACCAGGTGGTGAACCTGCAAGCGCTGCCCCAGGAGGAGGCAGACCCAGCCCTGTCATCACTCTGTCCGATGCGTGCTTTATGCATCTATTTGGATCTCACGCAGAGCTTTAGAATCTCTGAGCAGTTCTTTGTCTGCTTTGATGCACAGCAGAAAGGAAGTGCTGTCTCCAAGCAGAGGATCACCCACTGGCTTATTGACACCATAACTATGGCATATGTCACCTAGGATATGCTGCCCCCGGTCGGGCTACCAGCCCATTCTACCAGGGGTGTAGCGACTCCCTGGGCCCTGGACAGGGGTGCCTCTCTAACAGACATTTGCAGAGCAGCAGGCTGGGCAACACCCAACACCTGTGCAAGGTTCTACAACCTCCGGGTGGAACCGGTTTCGTCCCAGGTAGTGGCACGCAACACAAGCGGATAAGCCTGGGATAGCTGGCCAGGTGTATCGCTTGCACATAGCGCCTTCCACCTCCCTTGGAGCTGAAGACGTGCGCCATTAATTCCCAGTAGTGTTCACAAACTTTGTTCCCTGGTTGACTTCCTCGGAGCCCTGTGGCAGTCGAGTTTTCGGAGAGACTCGCTGCCAGCTCAGTACACACGCTAACTAAGAGCCCTGTTCTGGGGTAGGTGCTCTGCATGTGGCGGTTCCCTGTAAGGTAACCCCATGCGATATATATCTTCCGCTAGTTCGTTTCCCTGTTGGCAAACTGCGTCTTCCTTGGGCAGAGCCCCTCTGCCCCAGTCTCCATGTTTGTAGTAACTCCTCCCCCATTGGGCAGGATCTACCTTGAAGGCTCTCCACATGGTTGGAAAGACCATATTCTTCCACTTAAATATCCCCCCCACTTTGGGCGAGGTGTGGTCTCCGCGGTGTCTTCCCCCTGGCGGCCCAGTCGGATAATCCCCCTTCTTTTTTAGGGAGTGGAAAAAGAGAAGGGGAAAAGTGGCCACGACTGGGTTAAGCCTGTCTCTATCTTTGGGTAGTCGACTTGTCCCCAAAAAGGGCCGTTCGACATTCATAACTATGTTGGGGGAGGTTACATGTTGACCTGGTGTGCTGGCTATGAGGCACACAGCAGTCTGCCCACCACACACTGCCAGTTCACGTAACACAGTTCAGCCAGTAGTGGCATTTCGTATAGGGACCCCTAGTGTCACTACATCGACACAACATCGAGTGAGTGACAGATAGGGAACGTCATGGTTACTGGTGTAACCTCCATTCCCTGATGGAGGGAACGAGATATTGTGTCCCTCCTGCCACAACGCTGAACTACCCGCTGAAATGGCCGGACCGTATATCAGCTCCTCAGCATAAAACCTGAGTGAGTGGTTGCATACCAGCTCCTTTTATACCCATATGTCCGGAGGAGTGGCATGCAAATACCACTCACCAATTTTCATTGGCCTTTTATTAAAGACCAGAGGTGTCTCGGGCTCCCAAGAGTGACCCCTAGTGTCACTACATCGACACAATGTCTCGTTCCCTCCATCAGGGAACGGAGGTTACACCAGTAGAGTGTCGAGACCGTGCCCAACCGATCTGAAATCACAACGTGTGCATTTTCATTCATAAGGTTTACATTTTAGAAATATTGGCTGCAAAGACTCATAAATTCTTTTTAATTTTGTATATGTTTATTTAAAATGTTGCTTTGTCCTTGTGCCTCTTGGATAATCAGTCATATGAATATTTTTTTAATTATTCGGATGAATCTGTTATTTGTTTTGAAGTCATTATTTTTGCCTGTCCGAATAAGGTATTCGGCCTTGGGCACATCCCTAATATTTATACTGTGTATATATATTATATATATATATATATATATATATATATATATATATATATATATATATATATATATATACACACACACACACAGTATATGATTGAATCGTTTCCCATTTCAGAATCCAAATTGTTTCTGTATTTTTGCACATCTAAGATCCAACTTAGTCTCATAGGATGAACGTTACTATAACTACATTTTTGCAAACTGACTTTTACATGCCATATTCAACATTTCATCACAGTTTCCTGGTGAAATTAACAATAGAGGCGTTACAACAACTAGTGATGGGACGATCGGATCATTTTACTGACTTGAATCTTTGAGTCTCGTTCAGCAAAATGAACGAATATTTTTTCAAGTCATTTAGTTCATTTCGTTCATTTGAGCAGAATTAAATTAAAATGTTACATTTTCAATAGGCAAATCACGCCTAATTCAACACGTCTAATTACGCAAACTTTGATTATAGTCCCAATAAGGAAAAAAATATAATGCAGCAAGGACAAATTATGAGAAATAAATGATTAGTTCACCTCTGGATTGAATCTTCTTGTCTGTGTCGTTTGTTCCTTTGTCACGTGACAGCCTTATGTGCATAGCATATACGGCTGTCCCATGACAAATGAACGAACGACTCGGACCAGAAGACTCAAGAGGTGAACTAATCATTTCTGTTTCCTGAGTGTGAAATGCATAGCGTATATGGCTGTCACGTGACAAAAGAACCAATGACTCGGACCAAAAGAGATGAAAGGTGAACTAATAATTTCTGTACAGCGCCTACGCTGTTTTCACGTAACAAACGAACGGAGGTTGCGCAATGCACATGCGCGGTCAACACAAAATGAACAGATCACTCTCTGAGACTACTCGTTCTTCTTAGTCACATAAAAGATTTGTTCAAAATGAACGAATCGTTCATGAATGACCTCACTAACAACAACTGTGCATTTTATTCACTTTCACACAAATCACGAGTACAACAGCTTATTATGACTTTATAAACACTTATTTTTCACACTATTACTCACACACTGCTATTTTATTATATAAAAACATTTACTATAACACATCATTTGAAACATGATACCTTTTAACACTTGTATTACAGACTCACCTACATTTACACACTTATTCCAAATGTGATTACCTTTTGCAGTAGCTCACTTGATAAGTGTTTGACTCTGGACTCAGAAGACCGCAGTTCGGGCCCAGCCAAACACTTAAGCTGGCTCATGACATGAAAGTGTCATAGAGGCAACACAAAATTAAGTGGTTGCTTCCAACAATGTGCTTTTCATTCCACATTTTTATTTTGGACACTATCAGTTAGATTTTAATGTTGTTTTAAGGCAAGGATGTCTTTTTTCTTCTTTTTTTACCTCTCATTTTCTTTTATGATATTATCAATTAGGGTTAGGTTAAAGTTTTAGGTAAGGGAGGTATGTTTCCTAATATTTACCTTAACCTGATTATGACACCATTTCACTCGCTTTTGGACATTTCACTGGGAAACTGCAGCCAAACGTGTAATAAGGTTCCTAATTATGTTTCACAAAAAAATTAGCTACAGTCACATAATGTTCATGGGATCAGGCTGCTAAGATCTCAAAGCTTCATTTTATAGTCAGGAACAAAGGAAACCACTAACTTTACTAAATATTCCATAACCACTATAGGTTTTCCAATTCATCCCCCAAAACAATTAATGCATGATTCGGGTGTTATCCAACTCTAGAGGAAACGGCTCTGAGTATGCAATCTTTAGGAG